>NC_040231.1:23110067-23413097 GCF_001444195.1 Xiphophorus couchianus | reverse complement strand
TTAACTTCCTTAAATAATCAGCGCACATCCCTTTTTTTTCTGGTTTTGGCATGTATTTACACAGTAACTTGTGGAGGAATTGTTTGCTCACAATTTTATATTTCTCTTGTGAAAAATGTTTCTGTCTTGGTGACAGAGGTTTGAGGCGCCTGTTGTGCTGCTGCATATTTCTCCCCAACAATCAAACGTGTGAGTATCTTTGCTCCCTCTCCCTCCAGGAAAAGGTCTCTTCATCCTGGAGAGCGTTACACTGAAGCGCTGCGTGACGGTGAACGGCTCCAATGTGGTGCTGGACGATTGCGAGCGTCCCACACGCCACATGCTGTGGAAGTGGGTCTCTAGGCACCGACTCTTCAACTTAGGCACCAGCATGTGCCTGGGCCTTAACCTTTCGGACACAATGCAGCCGTTGGGCATGTTTGAGTGCGACGCTACCTATCTAGTGCTGTGGTGGCGTTGCCACGGGAACATGCTCTATGGGGCGTCAGAGTGGAAGGTGACGGTTTCCGGACGTTTGGTGGTGGTAAGAAAGAACGTGTACCACGAGTGGAAAAGGTACAACACTCCCAAAGAAGGCCCCTGCTCACATCCATATGAAGGTGAATTAATTATTGATCATGCTGCAAATACAAAATCCTGCCCGTGTCATTTCTAATTCAGTATGTTTCATTTGTAGAAATCCACACTCTTTTGGGAAATGCACACGGATATTCTTGTGTTTTTCCTTTTAATTACAACAACAAGTGGTACGCTGAGTGTACAACTGAGGGCCGGGAGGATAATCTTCACTGGTGTGCCACTACTGATCGCTACGATCAGTCTGAAAGATGGGGCTTCTGCCCAGTTAAAGGTAACATGAGTCCAGCTGACAAACACTGTGATAATTGTGCAAAGGCAAGCAGGACAGAGGCAGCAGAGTCATAGGCAGCTTGTCTATTTGTCTAAAACAAATAGTGACAGTTTGTCTATTTCTCTGAAAACAAATAGACAAACTTTGATTTAAGGAGTTAAATGAGCCTAATAGATTGCCTACATGGGAAATTACTCAAAATGAATATACTGGACCAGTGGTGCCTAGCTCTAGTCCTCTGGAGCTGTCAACATTCATCTTTTGGATTCATCTCTGCTCCACCACAGCTGAATCAAATGGCTGAATTCCCTTGTCAGCATTTCGTTCTACTCTGCAGAGCCCTGATGACAAGTCATTCATAGTAGCGTAGGAGAACTGGACTTTGCCAACCCATGAAATACTAGACAGATCACAAAAGGAAGTAGTAAAGTTCAAGAAATAACACTTATACACCAGGTGAAGACAGTGACAGACAATTGAGGATGAAATGCACAAAACTGAGAACCAGTGACTCTAACTCAGCTACTAAGAGTCTAATTTATGCCTCGACCAACTTTTAGCTTCCAGTTGTGATCATTTCTGGGAGTTGAACCAGGAGCTCAGCGCGTGCTACCAGTTCAACCTGTACACCATCCTCACCTGGAGTCAGGCGCTGTCCACCTGCCTCGCTCAAGGAGGGAATCTGTTGAGCATCACCAGCCTGGCTGAGCACAGGTATATCCGAGGTGGGCATCGCATAGGAAACGTTTGCTGAAGCACTCATGTTCACTTCTGATGTTTAGGTGTTTTTTATTGTAACATTAGATATTATTGCATAACAGTTTTAGCTCCTACTGGGGTTATGTTTTAATTAGATCGACTGGCAAATGTTGGTGCAATGGTGTGGATTGGACTGAACCACCTTAAGGACGGGTATGGATGGAAATGGTCCGATGGCGCTCCCTTGTCACTGGTGAATTTTACTACAGGTATTGCTTATTTAAGAAAATCTGTGAACAAAATCTGCTGCTCAAATTGCTTGTCCTCCCAATTTTATGTTGAATAACATTTGGCTCAACCTTTGCTCCGTCCTTCAGCTCTGGCCGCTGGACCGCTAGAGACCAACATGCCTTGTGGAGTGTACAACTCTGCCTATGGAGGCCAATGGCAGAGTCTTTCCTGTGAGTCCGCCCTGCCTTACATCTGCAAGAAGACACCGAACAACACCGGCATAGTTGAGCCACTAGGTGAGGTTCTGGTAAATCACAAGAGACAGGCACAAGTCATTAAAGAGGGTGGGAGGTGTCCTGCTTTTTCTCGTGGCAGGTACAAGTTTTAAGAGCAGGGATAACTCTTAAGGCACAGGTGTCAAACTCCAGTCCTCAAGGGCCGCTGTCCTGCAGTTTTTAGATGTGCCACAGGTACAAAACACCGGAATGAAATGGCTTAATTTCCTCCTCCTTGTGTAGATCAGTTCTCCAGAGCCCTGCTAATGACCTAATTATTCTATTCAGGTGTGATGCAGCAGAGACACATCTAAAAGTTGCAGGACTGTGGCCCTTGAGGACTGGAGTTTGACACCCCTGTCTTAAGGCATGCTTTTATACGCGTTGTTGCTTTTGGTTTAGTCGAGGTCCCTCCTCATGTGCAGTACAGCTGGATAGGGAACTTTTGACCGTACCCTGTGTTTCTGTTTTTCTGGTCCATCTTGTTCTGTTCGTCTTGGTTCATTTCTCGCACATATTGGTTCTTCCTGTTTTTCAGAGAACTGGCAGTACATCCATACCGAGTGCGCTGATGGCTGGTGGCCTCATAATGGCTTTTGCTACCATGTGCTGGCGGAAAAAGACTCTGGAAGCTGGAAGGAGTCGTCCCGAGCCTGTGGCTCTCTGGGGGCAAAGCTAATCAGTCTCCATTCCTTGTCAGAGGCGGAGATGCTGCTTAACCTGCTGGCTAACTGTAAGAGCGTCAGACAACAGACTTGCTGTATTTTATCAGATAACATTTGTGTTTCTAAATGTTCAAGTTCTCTGGCTAAAGCCAATAAATCATGATTATCTTTCACTTTTTTGTCATTTTAATGGTTGTCTTGAGCAAAACCTCTTTTGTACTTTATGAAGGATCCTTTGAAAAACATTTAGCAGACTTTGTCTGCTTTTAGTTGTTCTGAATGTGACAATATTGCTATTACTTTATGAAATATACTCAGTAATAACAATAATAGAAATGAAAAATACCATAGATGAAGACATTTTCCAAAAATATAGTGGTCAGCCATAAAAAGTTTATGGAAATTGGGTAAACATAAAATTGCATGGAAGCTTGACTTCATCAAGTCAAGCTTGCAGAAATTAGGGTTGACTTTTACAATTACTAGATATTTAGCTGCACTGTAAGTCATGGCTACTCATGCATCATAATTAGCTAAAATAAAAATATCAGAGTAGTTTCTGGAGAGGAGGTTTTCGACGCACTAAAAATAAAAAGCACTCGTGGAGAGATTTCCGGTTTCAAAAAGAGCGTATAACTATACATATAAAAATAAAAGATATAGTCATACAAAATACAAATTGTGGTAGAAAACCACATAATTTAGCAAATAATGAATTAATCAAGCCCTGCGACAGACTGGCGACCTGTCCAGGGTGTACCCCGCCTCTCGCCCGGAACGTAGCTGGAGATGGGCACCAGCAACCCTCCCGACCCCATTAGGGACAAAGGGTGAACGGACAATGGATGGATGGATGGATGAATTAATCAAATGCTTATTAGACTCCAACTCTGTATTTATTGTTTTTGCTAAAAATTCCTGTTTGGTTAGCAAATTAAACAGGAATAGTTAGTCAGGATTATTAAAATTATTGTATTTGATAAATGTAACAGAAATAAAACATATATTTTCTGAGTTTTTTTATTTTTAGTGTTGTTTTTAAAGTCAAAAGCATCCATACATTTTCTTCTTATTTGGTAGAATTCCCATTAAAACTGTATGATTGTGGTCAAACACTGTGGCGATCCTTCAACCAGCTTCACACAACAGTTTGTTATAGTTTGTTACACACACATTTTCAATTTCTGTCTTGGGACTGAGAACAGGGATTTGTGTTGACCAGTCCAGAACAATGCCTTTGTTGTCCTTATCCCACCGGGTAACAATTTTGCCAGTGTGTTTAGGGTCATTGTCCTTTGTGAAGATATATTTTGTGTTTTTTTATTTTTTTTTTATTCTTCCACAGTGAGTGGCCCTTCAGACATACAAAGTATCTCACCAGCTTCCGCCTGGAACTTAACAAGCCCATTTTATTGTCTGATATTGTCGCAGTTCATGTTGAATCACTGTTGGTATTTGAATTTTCCTTGTTTTCTCATGTTCGGCAGATTCCAGGGAAGTCACAGAGGTCTGGATTGGTCTGTGGAAGCAGGGGCCATCGCCAGGTGTAGAGTGGTCAGATGGTTCACCAGTAACTCTGACTCTCTGGGACCAGTATCAGCCTGTGCTCAACCTGACAGATTCGACACATTGCATCAAAATGGAGACAAAGGTAAGACACAGCGTTTTAAGACATACTGTAACTATGCAGTTTGCTGCTGCCCTTGTCAGATTTTAAGTCTTCCCTCTGTCACAGAAAGGTAACTGGCTCTTGGCCCCATGCGATGAGCAACACCCTGCTGTATGCAGAAGAGAAAGCCAGAGTCCTGTTCAGCACAGAGGAACCTGGGATGAAGGATGCCCTGCGGTAGGAACCTGAATGCACAACTTACCCTTCAGCATGTAGTTACCTGATGTGTGTTTGGGAGCAAAACAAGTGGAGTCATAGATGGCACACTGTAACCTGGGCTCAAATTAGTGGTGAAGGATACATGGTTCATTACATGGTTGCACAACATTCACCCTTAAATTGCTGAATGTCTTCCAAAGCTCACAGAAGATGTTAAAAAGCCCCCAAAAAGAATAATTCAAGCAAAAAGTTATCCTCATTTCTTTCTTTCCTTTTTATTTTCCTTCTAAAAATATAACCTTGAATTTCTTATGTAGTAGAAAGATTTCCAAGAAAATCTGTATATTGTAAAAACTATCTATTATGAAAAAAAGAGGGGGTGGGGGAATTATGTACAAGGTGGATTGGCTGTACTGTGTGCCGGGACACGCACCACAAAGAGCCTCACACTCGTTACAGCTCAACTTTTAGTCCAACAAGTTGCTCCTTCAGAAGCACAAAGAGCTGATTCACCCTCCCGCTGACGTATTGTCTGGCATTCACGGTTCTCCCTGACTCTGTTTACAAGAATATCAGTCTCCTGAGTCATCAGGCTACTTGGTTCGAAGGAACACGAGGCCAAATAATTACCCTAAGGGCACAATATCAACTGTCGTGCATGAGCAGTCTGTTGATTCTTGCCTGACGTACTCCAAATTGTGTTTTCTCTGTGTCGTTTGTGTTGCGGAAAGTTAAGGCTCAGGAAAGTGTCTTCTTGCAGATGTGAGGGTGAGACTCTGGATCCCCTAAGGCAACTGCGGTTTGAGGTTTTATGGGGGTTAAATAGGAAAATTCACACCACTTCTCTAAACAGCCTCTCTTCTGCACTTCACTCTTTTAAATAATGTTGTTGCACAAAATTACACAAAGGCACAGAGGAGGAATTGAATTGGACTGAATTGATACGAATGGAATCAACTGTTTACCCACACATTCCTACATACAAGATCAGAAAATATGGTTGTAGGTTCTTGTGTTTCAAGAAAAACTCTCCTCCTGGTTGCAATTGAAAAACCTGAAATTAGCATCTTCTATTAGCTTCCTGAGGTAGAAGTTCTTGAAATGTACCAGTTTGTCCTGTCTCTGTGATCACTTAAGTAATTATTTGTTAGTGAATATATTCTTCGAAACATTTTGAAATTATATTATTGAATTGATTTTTAAAAATTTCTGATTATTCTTCTAGGGTTGGAAGAGACACGGTCACTCCTGTTATACAGTAACTAGTCATGAACAGACGTTTGAAGATGCGGCGTTGGGATATTACTGCATGGCTTCTCTCCTCACTGTGGAGAACAGGTGATTCATTAAGCCGGTGGTTTATGTTAACAAAACTAATTTTTGTTAAGTCTGTCTCAAGCCTCTTCTCATCCTTTCTCTTCTCTCATCCTCACTGCGGCAGGTTTGAGCAGGCTTTTGTCAACAGTTTGCTGAGTGCGAATGGAACCAACAGCAGCATGAACTATTGGATCGGCCTCAAGGACCAGGAGAAGAAGGGGGAGTACAGGTGGCTTCCTCACAATGGCTCCTCTCTGCCTCTCACCTTCTCAAACTGGAACAAGCACCAGCCTGGTAACCACTGGTTAATAAAACTCTGGTTTAGATATCAGTGAATCCTTATCCTTCATTCATATTCCCTTTCATCCAGTTAGTGCTGGTGGCTGTGTCGTCATATCTGGCGGTCCTGCTTTGGGTCACTGGGAGGTGAAAGACTGCAAATCCCACAAGGCTTTGTCGGTGTGTAAGATGAGCAGCAGCCACAGTGATGCTGGCCTGCCAGAGCGCCACATTGATGCTTACGCCCCCTGTCCTCCAGGCTGGGAATCACACTCTGGACTGCTCCACTGTTTTAAGGTATAAAATTCAACTTTTTTTTTACCTGTAAGTGTAGCTGGCACTTATTTTCATAAAGTGTTATTTTATCAGTTTCCAGATAAGTTAATATGATTACAAAATGCTGACTCTCCTTTATGTATTCAATAAGGAAATTCATTAAATGCATGTTAGAAATAATCAGGCACAAAAAGGCTGATATACTATTGTCATTTTAAAAACGTTGCTTTTAAAGTGAAAAGCAAAGTTTGCCCCCCTGTGTGTTATTTTTAATTGCCCATTAGATTGTTGATATTTTTTAAACAAACGTTTGAAGAGTAAGAAGTTGGTTTTGTTATGGAGGTGTTTGGGGAGGTCAGCGGGGTAATAAGAATATAGCAATGCTTCGGGGGACAAACGTACAGAATTTGCATCGATCTCAGGGATACAATGTACTTGCACTTCCTTGTCATTGTGGTAAATATGCTCTTTGATAGTGAGTTGTATTCGGATGTATATTTTTTCACATTTTAAAGGCATACACAGAAAGTATGATAAAACACTGTAACAATGTTAGGCCTTTCCCCAGTTTAAGCTCCACTGACCTGATATGTGGCTTTTCTAGGTGTTCCACGATGAGAAAGTCTTGATGAAGCGCTCCTGGGTGGAAGCAGACTTCTTCTGCCAAGCCCTCGGGGCTCAGCTGGCCAGTTTCCAGCACTATGAGGAGCAGGTGTTTGTTAAGCACCTGCTCAGCACCATGTTTGAAGGGTTAGTATTGCCCTTTGAGGCTCAGTGTTGCAGAACTGTTGTGAAAATTAAAATATGCATTTTTATTTTCTCTAGCTTTGAAACACAGAAAAAGCAGTTTCCCCTTGTGGGTGCTACACACTTACATACACAAATGGGTATTTTTTCAATTTTACGGGATTTTATGAGACAGAAAAATAAAAAAAAAGTCTCTAAACTTTCATAACAAAGTTGACAACTTCATTATACAAAAGATACTATGCATTAATATTAATAAGGCATTTTATTGCTATAAAATGACAAATTATTGTGGATTCTAATGATCTGAAAGATTCACAATCCCACATTTTGTGGTTTGTTGCATTCAGGTTTCTGCAGAGACATTTTAATTTCTTCTCAGATAGGAGGCAGTACTGTATGTTGATGTGCTCTATTTTTTTCAAAAGGGAAACCCGTCTCATGTAGCCTTAAATTTCTGTGTGCTTGTTTTCTCTTTCTCCCTTGTGTATTATTTTTTAGAACAGAGGGCCGCTGGTTCTGGGTTGGTTTAAATAAGAGAGACCCCGACCACCCTGGAGCCTGGGAGTGGTCCGACGGCTCTCCAGTAAGAACACAGAGATGTTTGCCTCACCTCGCAGAAAGCCTGTCTGGGCTGTACTATGTAGAAAACGGACACTTTTACAGCTTTTATACCAGCCAGGCCAATCTTTGTGCAGATAGTGACGTCTTTCATTGAAGATAAGAACGAGGAGGATGACAGGAGGGACTGTGCTGTGTACAGCGACCTGACTAACAACATGATGCCACGGCCTTGTGACACCAAACATGAGTGGATCTGCAAGCTGTCCAGAGGTGAACATGCTCACACTTTTTCCCTCCACACCGTTTGCATCATATATAAACACGCATCTGTGCTGCCTGGTTTAGTAAACTTTGTTTCGTACTGCAGGTGATAAGCTGAAGAAGCCTTACTGGTACACTGAACGTGAGTAAAAAGATTTTTGTTTGGAACTTTAGATGAATTTCACAATTGATTGCCACTAGATGTCACACTGGAGCATCCGGATGTAAGATAGGAAAACAGATCTGTAAGCTACAAAAATTTGCTACAAAGAATTGTCTTAAGACCTTCATTGAATGGATTGTGGTGCCCTCAGAGTGTCAGGGAGAAGGCAGCAGTTTGGTTTTGGGTGTGTGGAGAAGGTTTGAGCGAGTTGTGTTTTGTGGGTTAAGCAGTTCTTTGAGATAAGTGGGTCATACCCATAGTTGCATTGGTGTGTGAGGAAGGAAATCTTTAATTCAATCCTGGTGGAAATGGGAAGCTGGTGGAGAGAGAGGAGGGCGGACGTAATATGATCATGTCTGTTCGCTCTCATCAGGAGCCTAGCTGCAGAGTTATACTAGAACCTCTGCAGGTTCTTGCTAGGACTCCCAATGAGAAGTGTGTTGCAATAGTTCAGTGGCCTGATATGAGACAGAGGCATGGACTAGTTCTTTGGCGTCTAAGAGGGAGAGCATGGGATGGATTTTTTTGAGGAGTGGTGTGATTATGTCTTTCTTTAAGACGGAGGGGACATGACCAGATTGGCGAGAATCGTTTACAACAAAGGTGATCAGGGGACTTATAGTGCTGATGTGGGTTTTTACCAGTGATGTTAGGAAGGTGGAGGGTTTTGTCTTTCTGATTATGTTTTGCACTTCGTCTGCTGAAATCACAGGGGAACAGTTCAGAGGTCCGGAGATGGCAGATGTAGGAAGAACAGCTTGGGAGAGAGGACCAGAGAGAGTAGAGCGAATGTGGGCAATCAGATTGTAGAGCTGTGTTCATTCAATACAATTCACTTTATTAATAAACCATTGTGATTTTTTTGAGAGTACATTGAGTAAAATGGTAAGAAATGAAAGAGGAAGGGAAAGATAGGGTTTTTCAGAGCTCGTCTTGTCATTGCGTTAACGATCAAGAATATTGTGTATTACTTTAATAGAGTCTACCTGGTGACCTCAGAGTGTTTTGAGTAAGTTTTAGTAAATCCTCTAGTCATCAGGTAAAGACCTTCAATTATCAATTAATCAGCAATGATAATAGTGTACTAATTTGTCACTTGTATTTTGTTCCTTGGAGACATCTTCTCTCTGTGTTTGCTCCCCAGAGAGCCAGGCCTGGGTGTTTTACCGAGGAGCCGAGTACTTGCTGGCTAATCAACCCTACAACTGGCATGCAGTCTCTTTGGCCTGTCAGATGATGGGAGCCCACCTGCTATCCATTCACTCCAGGGAAGAGTCGCAATTCATCAAGGAGCGCTTACGACGGGTTTGTCATTGGCCTTGTTCACAGACTGATTAGCATCGACAAGGTTCCACTTGTAAATATCTTTAAAACTGTATTTATACTCGTTATGGTGCAATATTCCAATACCTTGTCAGCATTTTATTTTTATTTTGAGTGGGAATAAAGCATAAAATAAGTAGTTCACTTTGCAAGTGTAAAGTATTTCTCCTAAGTGAATAAAATAAAGCAGCATTCGACACCTATTTAGTCTTTCATCGCCGAATAACAATAATCTAAACAAACATTGATGCTTTATCTCTCCGAAAACAAACACAGTCAGCCTCTGTCTAATCAGAGAGGTTTGCCAGCACTCAATGGCACTACCGAGCCATTATTCAGTTCATGCTCTCATTGGAAAATCAACAAGCGTGCAGACAATAACACTCGTTTCTCTTACGCGCTCCAGTGTTTTCAGAAACACACCAACGAGCTCTTACATGCGGACACTTAAATGCTCGAGTGCCCAAACACAGAACGGGTAAGAATAAAGCTTTCTGTTGGCAGCAGCCTATTGGATCAGATTAAAGACGCCTCTTGTGGCGCTGAGGCTTATGAGGGGATAGTGGAAACAAAACAGGGTAGTGAAAGAAGTAAATCAGGGACCATGGAGTGTGCCTGAATGTCTGCCCGTGATCTTTCAGGCGTGTGAGAAGGGCTTGCTATTGTAGAGTGTAAGTAAAGTTTTTGCTAATCCCTGCTCCTTTCACAGTTCTCCCTGGGACACACCGACTGGTGGATTGGCCTTTCCTTTGGCCCACCTGGAGAGGAGGTCAGGTGTGTGAGTATTTAAATCTGTTGAATGTATTTTATGTAGAAATCTGTGTAGAAATTTCATGTAGCCAGAGATCTAGTTTGTATTTGTTTTGAAGGTGAACTGCACTTGATTGCTTAGAATGTGAGCTTGCTCAGTATGGCAGGTGGGCAAATCAAACATCTCGAAGTTGCAGGAATAAATGGTGCTAGTGTGCTTGTATTTGTGGTAATAGGTCTGTTGTTAGCAATTTTCTGCCTCAGTTTCAAGTCAGATGCATTCAACTGAAGACATCATTGCTAGAAATGAGTTATAGTTTCCAAGAAAAAAATCCAACACTCCAAACAGCAACAGCAAGTCACACCTCTGGTATTTTGTTAGCTGGAAATTGAAACATTTGTAAATCTGTGTAATATGTCGGGCTGGTCACCCTGTTAGAAAGACAAAATGTTAACTCCCACTGATAAAGATCCTTCAAGTAGTTTTCCTGAGACTTGCCATACTTTTGTTAATTAGTCAGAGATCAACATTTTCAAGATAAGAACTTGAAAATGACCCATCTTGAAATTCTGAACTTTCCAACTTGAAAGTTCACAATGCCTGGTGAACTTTCAAGTTGGAAAGCTGGATGTTCCCGAGGGCTTTGATTTAATATGCAGAAAGACAACCATATGCTTGTTGCAGAATGAACCCTTTGTGTGAGCTTATTTAATGCACTAAACCAAAGGAATGCAAAGTGATACAAACCTCTGCTGTGAACATGTTCCCTCAGTGATTGAATGCATGACATTGAGATAAATACATCGTTATAAGCTTGTGTTGCGAATACTAGTTGGCACTGCGTCGGATAGCGTTCCCAGCCAGGTTTTCCGACTCACAATTAACATGCAATCAGATTGAGTGTAGCATTTTTCCTACATTCAAGTTCTGACTTTGGAGCCAAGTTGAACACAGCATCACAGTTTGTGTGAAAGAAGGAAAGCAGGGGAAGACCAAGAGGCACAAAACTACATCAACTTGCTTGGAAAAGTTGCAAAGAAAGACAACTATTGAGCAAGGAGAGAAGCTCAGCTAAAAGAAAAAAAAAAACAAGTGGAAGGGAAGAAAAACAACCTATAAATTTTACGGATCACTTCTGTGTTAAAATTTCACAACTAAGTAGAGAAGTGCTGTTTACCATAGCTGTGGCAACACAAGATTTAGTATGGTATTTTTCTCCAGGTCTCGGTTGGGTAGGAAAAAATATACATATTCCTACATTTTATTCCTTACGCCATTACCTAAATATTCTTCTATCCTTTCTTCCTTCTCAACTTCTTTCATTCCTTTCTATCTCTCCTTGCATCCTCCTATGTTACACCAATAAGACAATAAATATAAGACCTTAAAGACCTCTTAGTTTATTTCCTCATGTCCTTCCTTTCTTGTGTTCTGATTTGCTTTCTTGTATCCTCCCTCCATTCCTTTATTGTGTCTTTCCTTCTGTCTCTCTTTGTGTCTAGCCTCCTCCCTTTCCCTTCAATATATTCTTCCTTTCTTTATTTCCTTCCTTGCTTCCTGCTTCCCATCTTTCGTATTTAAAGCCTGCACTGTCATGATTAATGGGTTTGGACTTGATGAGGAATGATGTTTATTAAAAAGAACACCCAGGGAGCAAGGGAACAAACAGAAACTGGGTAGCATGAGACAACGAAAGAGACAAGCAAGGAGAGTTGAGAGAGAGTGGGTTAAATACTGGGCACTTGGTTGCTAAACAATGAACCGGTGCTAATTAGAAACAGGATGCAGCTGAAAGAAGAGAGCTATCTAAGAGGAGCAAGGAGTAAACAAACTGGGAAACAGACAAAGTACACATTTAAAGGAATAAAGAATAACTAAATACAAGTCATAAACAACAAACGTGATCTAGCGTAAGCCATAAACAACAACTAAGACAGACAGACAACTATGGCTGATAATGAATAAACAAGGAAGTAAATAATACAAACACTGAAAAACAACCTACAGTCCTGACATGCACACAAAACATCTCCTGTCAATTCACAGTAAAGTTTGGTGTTTTAAAGCGAACTCTCGGGACAGGGGACTCAGGAAAGTCAAGTCTGGAAAAGTTATGTGTAGGAATCCCAACAGGTGACTGATGTGCTTCATGTCCATGAAAAACACTATTATGAGTTACTTGTGTCAAAAGCAGTGAGGTAAAACCCAGATTCAATAAACAAGTCTCTGACAGCATAATTAAGATCAGAAAATCAATCCTGTGAAGATTTTCTTTAGTTGAACCAATGTCAGTGCTATTTCTTTCTCTTTTCTCCAGGTGGAGCGACAAAACGGAGATAGATTTTCAGAACTGGGCTGATAGCGGTTTAAACAGTGATCTCAAAAAAAGCTGGACGTGTCTCTCCATGTCTTCAACAGGTAAACACGGGCATATGAAACATGCCCATTCATATTTAATGGCAGTGGCCAGTGGTGAGATTTCACTCGGATGTTGCAGGGAAGTGGTCGGTAAAGAAATGCAGCGAACTTCACGGCTACGTGTGCAAGAGAAGGACGGTATCTGTGGTGGAGACTCCCCAGGAGCCACACTACATTGGAGCATGTCCAGAGAAGTGGCTCTACTTCGGACACAAGGTACAAATTAGCGCTCGTGCAGTTAGTGCCTAAAAAAGATCAGGTTGTTTTTACCGTTGTTTATATCCTCTGAGGTCAAGTGAGGACATCTGTCTGACAGCTGATGCTTGGTTGAATGTTGGTCATGAACCAGGACAAAATTCTCCCAAACACAGTAGCAAATATGCTACAAAATGTCTGTTGAAACAAAAACAAAATGAATCAAAGTCCTGCAATGACTCAGACCTTAGCCTGATTGAAATGCTGTGCAGAAACAAATGTCTGCAAATCCCAAAGGACTCAACCAATGCCGTGAATGGAATGTGCCAAAATTCCTCCACAGTGAGCGACCGGTAAAGTCTTATCGGTCTATTTATTTTTCTAAATCGTTCTTGCGTAACTTTTGAATCAACAAGTGCACCTATTTTTGTACACTTTTATTATGGTTTGGCTTAATCTTTGCATATTAAGTCATAACATGGTGGAATCTGCTGCCGTTTTGTGCACACAAGATGGAATTTAAATAATTTTACAGTCTAGTCATTTTTATTATTCCTTGAAACGCTAAGCTCTACACAGGATTGGATGGGGACTTTCCTTTTTCTACCACTGTTTCTATAACAAAACTAAAAACGAACTACACTCCCACAGATCTGAAACAATCGGCAGGTTCTTAGCTGCCTTTAAGGTTGAAGCAGGATGTTTGTGTTTCCAATTTCTGAGTGATGTTGTTAACATGAAAATAAACCAGCTGGTTCTTGTCATAGCACTTGTTTTTTAATTTGCTCAGATCAAATGTTCCCCTAAAATCCCATGTGGGAATTGAAGTGAGTAAAAACTCAGATTGTACAGCGTTAGTCATTTTGAAAAGAAGGGGGAAGTTGTGGATTTTGTTGCACTTCACCCCTTTAATGCTAAAAGAGGAAAATATGTCTGTTATAGTTACATCATTACTACGTTATGTGTTATTGCTTCCTCTCAAACATTAACCTTTGACCTTTTCAACTTCGCGTCCTGACCGCTTGATTTTGAGTGCTGTTGGAGTACTGGCTAGTCTTACGGTTTTGTGTGGGATTAATATTTGTATTGGCAGTGCCTCCTGCTTCACCTCCCTGGCAGTCCAAATGAAGGAAAGAGTTGGAAAGACGCCCAGTCCATCTGCTCTTTGTTTCAAGGCTCCCTGGTTGCCATAGAAGATGAGATTGAACAAGGTAGAGGAAGCGTGAACGATCAATGCGGCCTTATTTTTCTTCTCAAAGTCTGTTTTATTTATTTGTTTATTTACTTTTCTGATTTCTACAGCCTACATCACCATGCTGCTCCAGGGAAGCTCTGTAGGTGTGTGGATCGGTCTGCGAGATGAGGACACAATGAAATGGACTAATGGGAAACCAGTCAGCTACACCAACTGGTCTCCAGTTGAACCAAAGAGTTATCTTACTGTAAGCCCCAGAGTTTGGTGATGTTTTTATCAAACTCAGCAAATTAGCATGTAATACAGACGAGCACGAAATAACACATTTACTGTACGTATTGGGAAGTCAGGAGGCCATAGCTTTGTGACTCTTTGTGTTGACCTCTTAGCAGGATGACTGGCTCAGTGGGGCTGCCGATGAACCCCTCTGCACCGTTTTGTCAAACAACCACAATTTCCACCTCACTGGGAAATGGTACGATGAGAAGTGCAGTGAGAGCGGGTATGGCTTTGTTTGTCAAAAACCTCAAGGTAAGTTTTTTTTTTTATTTCCCTCTTGTCAGTCCGTCGTTGTTTCTCTGAGCTTGTGTGCTTTCTTTCTTTTGTTGTTTGACCTCTTGACCTTACAGATTTGCAGTTTACGACTCATTCTAGCATTGATGTAACCTCAACCAAACTATTTTACTTTGACTCAATGCAGTATCTGCTGCCAGGATCTGTATAATTAATAACAGATAGTAGGAAGTTAGCATCTTTATAGCACATTTGAAAACCAGACGTGAGCAAGACTGTACCAAGTTTCATTTGGCAAACTTTCAGTAATGACGCCAATGTTTAGTTTTCCAAATCGGTGCTTGAAATCCCAAACATATCCTAGAACATGCTTTGTACCAAATATTAACACAGTGAAATAATCATTCTGATACATATTACCAGTGTTTTTGCACTGCATCCAAAATACCGTTTTTTTTTGTTTTTTTCTGGTTGCAGACACATCCAAACCCCCCACCCACTCCTATCACCACCGTCTTCCTGACAATATTGAGTACAGGAGCACCACCTACAAGGTTGTGTCTGGCAACATGAGTTGGTACGACGCGATGCACATGTGCATAGAAAATGATTCTGAGCTAGTGAGCATTACAGATGCCTACCACCAGGCTTTCCTTACTGTCCTTGTCAACAGATTGGACGGCCCACATTGGATTGGACTGTACAGTCAAGACGTATGTACCTTTTGTTTTGCTTTGCATTGTAAATGTCTGCTGTGTGACACTGTGGACATGTGAGCCGGTGTCAACTCTGCTTTTGACTTACTCTGCTGTACCACACCCATGATTAGATTTTAATATTGCCTGAGTGGGTGAGTGCAAGGAAGGAAAACTTAATTAAAGGAAAAAAATATATAGGCTGAAACTAAATCTTCCTATAAGAAAATGTTACCCACTCATCTGATTTACAAAGTGTTATGGGAAATCCCAAACGATTCCATAAATGGACATCGAGCCACAGCTAAACACAGCCTATGTTCTGTTCAGTTTGTTTTTCATAGTTTCTCTTGTCTCTTGCGAATCTCAGGGGTTGCACTTTGTGTACATTATGCAGGCATGTACTTTCCCACTTAACAGTCAGAGAATTAACATTTGGAGTTAGTCATTGCTCAGCCTTTGTGGGCTGACTTTGGTAAAAGACAGAAATAAACAAAGGAAGTGAGAGAGTTAATGTTTTTCCCCATAAATCACCTTCTCTGTTCTTTCTCCTGGTTGCAGAACTGTTAATACAGAAACAATGAAGTAGCCATAGCTCTTTGGTCATATCAAAAAAAAAAACAATGAGTAATGCTCCATGGATGAGCTATTTTGTTGCGTGCTTGATATGTGACATCAGGTGATCTGATTCCTGTTCTTTTATCTTAATTTGGCTGAGATCAAACTTTGATGTTTTTGCACTAATGTCCTACAATTTCACAGAAACACATCCAATCATAATTTCCAAACACTTACACAAGAACAAGTAACATTTTGCCATGTTACTTATTATGCCAGAAACAATAAAGATAAAGATAAAAATAAACTTAAAATACAAACATGTCTTGGTAGAGAAATAACCAAAACCTGATTTGAAAATCTCAATAAAATCCTGTTTTGCTTGTGGAGCTTTCTGACAAAAACATGCTGGTGACTGTGAATCCTTCCAGAGTGGCATCAATTACAAGTGGTCAGACGGCAGTGACACAGTGTACACACACTGGGACGCAGCTGATGATGATGATGACGACTTTGTGACTGGAGAGTGTGTGTACATTGACGTGAACGGAGGCTGGCGGAGAGCAGACTGTGAGACTCCGTTGCCAGGAGCGCTGTGTCACATTCCCCTGCCCAGTCAGTACCATTTCTGTGATGAAGCATGAAAACCTGAATACTCAGCACTACTTATAATCAGAAGGATACAATCCCACTCTCACCTCTTCTTCTCACAGACAGTAAACCATTTGTCTCGTACGAGATGTCCTGTCCGCACACCTGGGTGAAGTTTGGACGAGGCTGCTACGACTTTGAGCCGGTGGTTGAGAAACTCACATTTGAAGAGTCAAGAACCCGCTGTAAACAGAAAGGTACGTTTTCACAAGTTGAGACTTTAGTTGTTTGTGTCACTGTTAATCAGTGCAGCCAGAAATTTCAAATATTTCACTAAATAAAATTTAAATTACCCCCCTCTGTATGTGACAAAGCTCGAGCTGATTTGAAATACAACATCGTGTTGCACAGACAGAACAGTACAATTTTAAAAATCAGCAGTAGCAACCAGAAAAAAAATGTTTGTTAGTTATCAAAAGTTTTTGTATAGGACATTAATATAATACAAGGCCTTGTGAATGAACAACTGTGATCAAATTAGATCTTATGACATATTACTCAGTCATAAGACAATGAGTAATATGCCTTATGACAATACTGAAAAAGCTCTTTTTTTGTCATTCTAGTTCTGCTGTTTGTGGTTTTAATGCACAAACAGCTGCAAGGAAACTGCATTTTTATAGAAGAAGATCATTCAAGCATCAGAAAGTGTATTCAACTTTAAGCACTAACACTGAAATTACACTTAAAAGCAAAACAAAAGTTATTATTCTGTGTAAATCTGCAATTTTGCACATACGGCTGTTCTGTCTGACAGCGATAGTATTTAATATTTAATCAATATCCACTCAGCTTGACTTATTTTAGCTTATTTTAGCCTAGCTTGGCTAGTTCCTAGCTCAGAAGCATTATGCAAAACACCAATTTTCTGTTGGTCAATACAATTACAAATTTCACTTGTTAAATTTGGGTTCAATCTTCAGAGCTGTGATAAATCTATCCACTGCTGTGCTGATGACATTCAGATCTATTTACCCAGTTTAACAGTTCCTACACTTCATTACAAAATCTTGTTCTTTTCCAGGCTCTAATGTACATTTTTACTGTGCATTTTTCTTTAGAAGACTTTGATTACAAAGTATTAACGCTGTACTTGTTTGAGTACTACATGCTGCAGTGTGTGTTGGTTCAGCATAAGGCCATTTAACTGCTTTTGTGGCACATAGACAAACTTAGATCAGCTCTATTTCAAAGTCTGTTACTCTTGGACTTGCCAAATGAGTAATGGAGGATCCCTACAATAAATGCAGATTCTTTAAAGTGCCTTTTGAGAACTTTTGTACCTTTATTTGGTTTTTGTTTCTTTTTAATGTTTTGTTTGACATTTTGGACACAGTCTGAGGACCACAGAACCAGTAAAGCCAGAATTTAAAGTTGTCTAGACTTGATGAAACAGAAAGTAAAATAATCCTGGTCTCGTCTCATTGACTTCTTAGATGGTGTTTTTATGGTCTGTTATTTTAATATTTTACTGCTCTTTGTTATGTTTAACATTTGCTGTGCTTTATGTAAAGTCTTACATAAATAAGGTTGACATTCAGATTAACAACTGATCTCTCAGGTTTTTTGTTGTTGTTGTTTTTACAAAGTGTAAAGTGTTGCTTTGATTTGTCATTGGAATATATGTATAACTCACTGTTTTGTGTAGAAATTATGTTGAGTATTTTTCTGATAGGTACAACAACCTCTCGTTATCCTGCTTGCATAGAACACCAAGTCTAATCAAGCATAAAAACAGAAACCTGAGCTCGTCTTCATAATTGAAGTTGTCCCTCTCTCACCCTGCAGTCAACACCTCAGACATCCTGACCATTGAAAGTGAGACAGAGAACCGTTTTGTTCTGGAGCAGCTGCGTTCTTCCGGGTCCCTTCACCGCACTATTTGGTTGGGGATGTACTTCAACATTGATAGTAAGAATTCCTGACTCACGTTCAACCAATGAATGACGATAAATGAATTAATGTTAACTGTGAAACTTTGCTTCCAGCTGATTCAATGGCCTGGGTTGATGGCTCACCGACGGACTACACCAACTGGGCAGATAAAGGCCCAGACGCCAAACAGCTCACTGCAGACACCTGTGTTACAACCAGGGTGATTGATGACGTGTGGCGTCTGTCGACATGCGGATTGCAGCTCGGCTTCATCTGCAAAACTGTCTCAGGTAGACAAGGCCGCCTTGTGAAGATTACCAAAGCGGCGGTCGGATGATAATCTTTGGGTTAGCACACGGAAACCGAAACCAATAACAATATTTACTGAACAAAAGTAAATTTTAGATGCATAAGCATTTCGGTACTTGAGCGTGAAAATTAATGTTTGTAATTGCCAATATCACAGAGACAAACCTTTTGAGGGATGCTACTTTGTGTATACTAACAATGTGCTTGTGATTGTTAGTGTGTCTGTTTCTGAAGGACACATTCCACTGAAGATTTGTCACAATGTATAATTTATTTTTTATTTTTGGCATGCAGTTAGCTGTCCTGAATGCCAAAGATGATTTATGATGCAATGTACTAAGCTTCAGTGTGCTTCATCTTTTGCAGATGTAGCCACTAAGGTGGAGGTGGAGCCCATTAATGGTAAATTGTTCTAAAAACTAACTTCGAAAACAGTATATACATGTATTTATTAGAGTTAGTCCAATAAACACCAGCACACAGGGAACAATGTAAGCTAATCATACCGAGTTCATTATTTTCAGAATATTTTCCAAAGAATTTTTGATTTTTCATGAGTTCTGTGCACGAGTTGTCTCACCTTGATCTAAAACATTATGTTTCTTGCAGGTTTGTATCATGGCATCATCCCTGCTGCAGTGGTGGTGGCAGTATTGATCTTCGCTCTGCTGGCAGGGGCGATGTGGTTCCTGTACAAGAGAAACCCGGCTCGCTTTCGCGGCTTCCCCTCGCTCGGCAGCGCTTATTACAGACAGACCAACTCTCAGGCAACAGAATCAGATGGAAATGTTCTGATTACAGACCTGGAGGCTCATTCAGGGGAATAGCATCCAGGGACTTTGGCAATTTATTGGCCTTTCTGTGTATCTCAGCATTTTCCTGTCTGGTGTGTAGGCCAGGTGAAATCTTAAAGCTGCGACACAAACCTCCTCAGCACCTGACATGATGACATTGGATGTGTTTGAAGGATCCCGTTGACTCTGATTCAGTTTTATTTAAAGCATTCAGCTGGGGATAGAGTGGGAGTCGATCTCTTCTGCAGACAAGGAGACGCAGTATTTGAATTAATGCTTGAACTAAGATCAGATTATTTGAAATAATCAGGATAGCAGGGAACTTGAAGTTTAGGAGGTTAACAAAACGTTTTTAATCAAAACTGCGTGAAATTCATTTGTTTATATGGTAGCAGTTCAGTGCAGAAAACGATTGATTTCAACGATTTCAAAAGAGTGAAGGAAAATTGTGGTAATTTCATATTTTCACTAAAAAACATATTACTTATCTGTTTCTGTAAATGAGGCATTCAGGAGCATCTGGATTTGCTGGATTTGTACATGTGGAACATCAAAGTTGTCAGTATTACTTTTTTATTTACATGTTATTTTGTATGTACACATTCTGTATATTGACTTCCGAAGGTTGGTTTTTTTTTTAAGTGCTAGCAATGTCCTGTTTTCATTCCAAGTTTGGTGATCTGAAGCAAATTTAAAAAATGCATTTTGTATAGTTTTATTTGCATTTAATTAAATTGAGGTGAGATTAAACCATTTATGATTGTCATTTTATACAATGCGGGGTTATAGAAAGTCTGTGAAATAAACTACATCCATTTGGAGCCTTCTACAAGTTTACCACTTTAGTTTTAGGTGATAGATTATGTATTTTTTAAGTGGGCTTGTAAATATGAAAGATAATGCTACCATGTCTAAAGAAATTGCTGTTTGGTTCATCAGACTGTTTCATGCATTTTTAAATAGAATTATGTGTATAATTTGCATTAAAAAATATCCTATATACCTGATTACATGTTGAACCAGTTCTGCATTTTCAACCTTTGTAAATCTCAGCACTGATCTCAGTACAACACAGTCAGTCAGTAGAGTGTTATTTATCAGCTGTCAGTAAAGTGCAGCCTTAGAATCATCAGCAATATCTGACATTAAATGCAGAGTATTTAATAATTCACAACAGCTGCAGGAAAATCCGTGTGCAAAGCAGGAGGGAGAGTTGTGTGGCGCAAAATGTTGGGACTTCCTGTTCAGTTTGCGTGTGATTAAAATATGTTTGTGTATAATATAGAGATAAGATGTCTGGGTGTGTCTATTGGCAAGCGTCAGCGGGAGGACACCGGAAGTTCGGTAATTTCAGAATTAAAGTGTTGCAAAAGAATTTCTTACAGAAGTGTGGGTAAAGACCTGAAAGCAAGCAAATGCCAGGGCAAACATTTCTTTCTGTCTTTATGTCCAGTAAGAGGTACACATGCCGTATTAGGTATTCATTGAAAAACAAACTATAAAGGAAAAAAATAGATAAGTACAGACAGAAACGTTTTGTACACGTTCAATTGCATCAGCAAAAAGAAAAGAGTAAAGTAAATAAATTATCAAGCGCAAATACACCAGTGGAAAGTGTCAGATGGCATTTATACATTTCATAAGTTTTGTGAACTTATGGAGCCGTAGCAATAATGACCAAGGTGAAGAAAGAAAATATCTTAAATTTTTTACTGGATTAAAATTTCTACTGATTGTATGATAGTTGGACCTGGTAGTTTTGTTTTGTTTTGGTTTGATTTTTTTTTTTAACCTCATCGCTGTTTGAACCAAATTTTTTCTTGTATTTGTTTATTTTTAATTCTAATTATTTTTGACATTTGTCTCTCAAGATTAACATTTGAACAGCAGACGTCTTGTTTTTATTTTGAAAATCTGAAAAGTTTGTTGTTATTCTGGAAAGTAAATCTGCGTTCTACAGATATTTATTGGCATTGCATTGCAAGGATGTGTTTAATTAATTATTTAAAATTGACGTAATTCTTTACGCCCTTTTTTTTTGTTTTTTCCTCTGATGTTGCTTTCTCAACTTTAAGCTACGGTTATGCTTAAATGCAGCTAATTTATTCCGAATATTTTTTTTATTTATTTTTTAATTTGCAAGCTTAATTTTCCCCGACGTCTGTTGTTGGTCGTTTTTACGCTCCGTCCGGAAATTGACGCCAGCTTGACGGGCTCTTGCAGGTCTTTGGGAGGCGCTGATGTGACAGCTGGGACTGCGCTGACTGCTGGGTTATCCGCTCACTTTCTGTTTAGAAGTTCGTTTATCGACAGGGACGGTTTCGCTGCTCTTTATTCAGGAGGGAGAAATAGAAGACATCCTTTATGAAGCCTTAAAAACCACAGACTGCCACAAGTATGCTGAAATTCTCCGCAGCGACACTTTGCCTTTGTTTGTTGATGCTGGAGACTTCTGTCAGCTGGGGAACTTGTTCGCCGGAGAGCGTCCAAAGCCACGGTAAGCAACCTGCGACAACTTTACTTTCGGCTCTGCGCCATCTGCATTTACAGCTCCGGTCAGCCCGTTTCACAATCAGCTCGGCTGGGTAATAACTTTTAGAAACGAGGCCAGCGATTGGCACAAACCTGTCTGACTACAACAAGTAAGCTTCTGTTCATGTTTGTTTGGGATCCTTCATTAAAATCCAGGTCTAATAAACTCCTCCTTGCACCTGCTCAGTTTTTGTTATACTGCTTACAGTTTAGAGGTGAAATGACACAAATCAATCACTGACACAAAATACCCTTGCAGTTGTAATATGACACTTTCTATTTCTGGAAAGCCAGCTTGGGTGAATTGTAGATTTAAACTGTTTCCCATATACATGTTTGAGGAAAAAAAAAAACAACAAAAAAAAACATTTTACCTTAATACTCTGTCCCTTCAAAGAAGATTCTGCTTTTTATACAAACCCAGCTTGTTTATCCGCATGCATATCACCATGTTAGAATCAATCACTCTTGTGTTATATATATAGATATATAGATATATCTATATATATAATCTTTATTTCATATAATTTCATCAAGTTTTTTGCTTTAAGTGCAAACAAAACCTAATTTTACCTTTCACTTTCATATTGATTCTGATGCTTCGACGATGCTTCCTTGCTTTGAGTCACGCACAGTTGAGTCCTTAACATGGGGGAATCTCAAAAACTTTGAACAAATTACTAGAGCAACCTTTGCAATTTTCTGAATCTTCTCTTCAGGTTTTGTCCCATGGAATCCAGTGATATAATTTATTCTAAGTTTCAAACGTATACTCATCCACGGTAATCCAAACCACAGTGAAACATGTAAAGCCCTGCCTGCCATTTGTGACTTCTAACAAGTTTAATTCAACGAACCTTTGGGTTTGATTTCATCATTAAGTCTTATTAGTTAAAAATTGTTTCCAGTGAATCTGATTAATTATAAAGTTCAACATTCTTGATATTGTCACATTTTTTATGCGTCCAAAAGCTAACATTTTTGCCAGCAGAGTCTGGAGTCTCTGTAAAACAGGTCATTGTAATTGCTGACTTTGTTTATTTGTTTTTGTTTTTCAAACACTTTAGTGTAGTGTACCCTTTATCTCTCTTATCAGTGCAGAAAGTGTCCCATTAGGCCAAATTTCTGGTACCTTAGAGCCTTTTTCACACGTTACCTCACACACATTTGGATATGCAGCAGCAGTTTGCATTTCCCCTCTCTGGTTCACACTTTTCTTTTTTTTTAATATTCATTACTGACGTATTAGCAGAGTTTACACTGAACATTAATCTGAGGAGATCAAGTTCGTCTTGGTTTTAGCCCCAAAAAAGTTAGCTCTCGATATTTGCCACATTTTTCTCTTGTTCTTTAAATCAATTTGATTTAAATACATTAGGATTAAGGGTAATCAATATTTTTATTTGTATGTTATTGTGCAGTGTCTTCCATGCTGTTTGCTGCTACACAGAGCCAGATTATGCAGCCCTGACAGACTTTGCTGTTTTGTTTACAAAGGATGGCTTATTTGGAAATCGCATTCTGGTTCGTTCTTTACCATGCTGATGATTGTTTTATGCAGCTGACTTGACTTGTCAATTCTCAAGACACATAATCGTTTTGTTGCTTTGGTTGTGTATCTTGTATCTAATCTGTAATTTGATATTATGTTACTAAGAGTGAAATGATTAAGAACTGCCACCATTGACCACTTGCTTTGAGAACAGGAGGAACCTGTGAGAGACCATTTTAAAATGCTGTAACCATGGAAATGTAATTGATTGTGGCAGCATATTAGCAAGTTAGGCTATAGCAGGGCTTCAGTCTAACTGGTTAACTTTTGCAGTTAGCTGCTCTGCCACAACATTTAGGTGAACTAAAGTTGTATGATAGCTTCACTCAACTTCCTACTGCAGGTCCAATATATCAAACCTATTGGTAGCAAGTTAAAACTAACACCAGACAACACTGAAAAGTGCCTACATCGAGCTTAACGATAACTAACTTAGCATCACCTGCAGGCAGAGTGAGTGGAAGTCTTAGCTCAGTGTTTTTTTTCTCTGCGTTATGGAGGTAAAAAAATATCCAAATATCCGCACCTGTGGTCTCTGAATAAGAACAAAAGACTATTTTTTTCCCCCTTTCTCATCCTCAGATGAAGATGCTTTCACCATCCAGCATTCCACCACAGGTAAATGTGTGGAAACGGGACTCTCAAGAGACTTTAGAATCACCGCCTGCAACTCCACCGTCAGATCCCAGCTGTGGAAGTGGGGTTCAGGCGAAAGGCTCTTCCACGTGGCGTCGTCTCTCTGCTTGGCGCTGAATGTTAGCTCGAAGATGCTTACCCTGGTTGACTGTGGCTCCACCGTTCCTTTGACGTGGCGCTGCCTCGACGGACTGGTGTACACAGTTTACCAGATGGGCCTGACGGTCACCAAAGATAAAGTTGGGTCCAGGCGGGACTCTAAAGACGCCTGGGTTAGAGGAGGAACCCAAGAAAACATCTGCCAGAGGCCTTATCGTGGTAAGTGTTGCCTCCCATTTCTAATGCGTAAGACAAGAAGTTTGTCGGGCGCCCATGTGCTTGATGCTTC
This sequence comes from Xiphophorus couchianus, assembly GCF_001444195.1. Taxonomy (NCBI): domain Eukaryota; kingdom Metazoa; phylum Chordata; class Actinopteri; order Cyprinodontiformes; family Poeciliidae; genus Xiphophorus; species Xiphophorus couchianus. The sequence goes on along the minus strand of NC_040231.1, from coordinate 23,388,557 downwards.
AGGAAGTCATCTGAGGGAATGGGAGAGGGAAAAAAAACATTGGTAAATTAATTTTGTAGAGTTACAAAAGTTAAACTTGGTGAATGCATTAACTTCTTGAAGTGACCTTGCAGTGCATTTGCTCAGATCTCTGTACTGTGCCTGCAAAAATACCTCTCCAGGTATTGTTTTGAGAGAAACAGGTTGTGACACATTTTAAAACAAACCTGTCTTGTTTATCTGGCTTAGATGTTTTTGTGTTACGTCACATTCTAATGGAAGGAAGTTCAATCCTTTGGGGGATTTCCAGTCAATAAAAAAAAAAAAAAAAAAAAAAAAGCTTTTCAGCTCTTTAAGGTGTTGACTCATGTAACAACTATTAAATGTTCAAAGAAACTGTGGCATAAAGTTAAAATTATCTAGAAAAATAAGAGGGGTGTGTTTATGAAGCATTGTTAGGAATAATCTGACTCGTATTAGTACAGTTTGACCCCACTGGGATCTCAAAGAAAGTTTTGCAACATCTGTACTAATAAATACAATCGGACATTATGCTCTGACCAGCCTTGAGAGTATAACCGTTTACCGCTAACGTGAGTCACAATGCAAGGTTTTGCTTAAAAACCGACAAGCTGACATTAAAATGGGTTTTAATGACATTTGCTTCCAAACCAAATCCTCCCACACATTTCACAGGCACGACAACAAAACTCCCCTCACAGAGGCGCACAGTTAGCCTTAATGAGGCAGCAGTGGCTTAGAGTAAAATTGGTGAAGAACGATTGTGAAATGTTGATAAAAAGCCTCAGAGGTCAACGTAAGCTACCCAAAAACACCAAACTGATGGTTCTGATAGGCCTGTTTTGCATCTGAGCAGACAATATCTACTCACTGAAGGAAGCAGCTGGAACTCTGAGTTCAGAGCATGAATAGGATCAAACACAATACCCTGACTCTTTGAAATGTTTCAGATTAGTGAAAATAAACCTCCAGTAGACCTAAAGAGGCTAAATGTTCCCATGAAACATCTCCCAATGCGTTGATTTCTTTTTTCCACAATGGAGCAACCTAGTGAGTCTTAGAAGAGTTGTCAAAATATTATGAATAATGAGTATATAAATAGCTTTTTGTGCAAACCTAAAGATGACAGATTAGCAGTTTTCCTTTCCTAAATCCCAGTGCAAGTCAAAACGTGCATTGTGCAGCTTGTGTCTTTTTTTTTTTTTTTTAGCTCGCACAAATCAAATAATGAGCTTGTGCCTCAAATTTCTGAGTGAATTGACCAACCAGAGTGGACGTTTCTGTACGAGAGGAAGCACTTAGAGTGAGGCGACTTCTCCTTCCCGCACTTGCATATGCTTCGTCATCCTGAGCTCGTTCACAGTAGAAGAGCCAGGTAGCAGAATGAGGAGCAGTGTGTGTCTGTGTGATTCTTCGAAATTCTTCAAAATTAAAACTCTAAACTTGTAGAATGGATGCGAAAAATGACATATTAAGTGGCAGTCTGTGGTTTTTGATTACCTAATTTGATCTTTTTATTTTGAGAGAAAATAATTAAAATATAGCCAATGCAGTGTACGTATTGAGGAGTATTTAAATAACTGTACTGTGTGTAAAATCAGTTAAAGCTAAATTGTTCCTTTTGATAAGCTCAGTGTTTTATTATTTTTATTTTATTATTATTATTATTATTATATTTATAAAATATGATGGTCTTTCTAACATTAAATTCCAGCTGCCAAACCAAAACCCCACCCACTACAACACCACCACCCACCAAGCAGTCTCCACAGCACCCCCAGTGTGGGAATCACTGCTCCACCAGATTGTGTTTCCTTGCAGCCTCCTGCCGGCCTTCGTGCTGCAGCGTTTCATGTTACATCTTCTCTCAATTGGAAAGATGGAAACCTGCGAATGGATTCAAGTGAAATAAGCCAAACCTCTGTTGGTTTTGGTCAGCTATAATGACCAAAAATATTTCTATTTGCTAAGTGCCACAATACTGAGAGAAAGATAAAAAAAATACTTATCAATGTCTTCAGAATTAGAGGTTTACAGACAGAAGGATTACAATCTCTTTACAGAGTGAACAAAAACCTGGTCACCACTATGTGACCACTCTGGCTGTATGATTGAGGTTGTGGTCCGTTCGGACCAATGGCCGTCGCACTCGGTTCTGGACGTGCTTCACTGAATACTGACACCATCTTACCAACATCTTCACAAGGCCTTTCACTTTTGCTCCGGTTTCAATCTGCATATGTCGGACCAAATTCGTTTTTCAACTTATGCGGCGTGATTCAGTTTCACAGCCACCCATGTGACACAATCCATTTACTTGCCACGGTTAGCAGGAGCTTGTAATGCAGCTGTGACTTTGTCTCTTGTGTCTGGGCAGTTGTTCACACCACCAGAGGAAACTCTGCAGGAGCACCATGCCAGTTCCCCTTCAAAGTCAACAACACCTGGCATCACGGATGTATTCCGGATGCACAAGTCCCCAGACTGTCCTGGTGTGCCACATCCTCAGACTTTGACTATGAGCAGAAGTGGGGGAACTGTCTATTACCTGGTAAGTTCACATTTTTTAAAAATTAAAACGTCATGTTTTTACTTCTCTATCTAGTTGTAAAATATATGTGTTTTGTCGGCTAATTGGATTAATGTGCACTTTTATTTGCGTAGCAGTTTTCTTCTTCTTTCTAAGACACAATCCGGATTCGACTGAGCTCTGTTTCTGCACTTTCAACGACTCTGTGTCCGTGACTTTGCAGAGGTGGGCTGCCAGACCCTGTTCTCCGGACCGCCTGGGGGACCCTGCTATGAGTTTGTTTCCGGCGCCGCGGTGACCTGGCATGAAGCTTTGCATTCATGTCGCAGTCAGGGAGCCGATCTTCTCAGTCTGTCGGAGTCTGATCTCAACTCAATAGCCTGTAAGACCAACTTTTTCTGTAAAAGTACCTTCACCTCGTTACCCACCTGAAAATCACAGATGAATTTGTCAGTAATTAATCAGCTGGTTTTCAAAGTTTTTGTGTTTGTGCAAGCAGGAAAAAGTTAAATTGAGTACTAATGACTCAGATCATTTCACTTTTTTTGACTCCATGCCTAATCACCTCAGCTTCACTAGGAAATGAGGCCAGTGGGAAGATCGTTACCATGTTTCTATTACAGTTTACTTTTGTTTGAGACCCAGCATGCTGTTGCTGCGTATGTGCCCGTTCCAAGAAGAATCCTTTCATGTACTTCCTCCTTTTGTACTTCCCATCTCCTTTTTATGTTTGCGGCGAGATAGCCACAACTGTGTTGCGTAATCATCAACTGGACTTTGGCTGAAGCAGGTTTTGGCACTGATAGGAGATTTCAAAGAAAATTAATCATCTCTGAAGAAGTAAAACACCTAAAGCTGTTAGGTGTTTCCCTAAGCACCTGTTTTCTAACAACAGGGCTTGTTAAAGATTTATACTTCATTATATACAGTATGTACTGTATATAATGCAGTATATACAGTACATTATACTGCACTGGTAACATAAGGATTTTACATTTTTATATTAATCTGGTCATAATGACCTCAATGAATGGATGGTTATGGCATTTTAATGTTCACTGTGTCTTTAAAATGCCAATTCCCATTTCATTCATGAGAAATGAATGTTCTCATTCATTTTCTGAATGAGAACATTTATGCTTGCTTCTCTTCACTGCTGTGATGTTGCAACTGTGCAGTTTTGGGCGGTCTTCGTGAAATGCCTGAGAGGATGTGGATCGGCCTTCACCAATTAGACAGCTCCCAGGGATGGCAGTGGTCAGACGGATCCCCTCTTTATGTCTTGCGCTGGGAAGCAGGTCAGGAGTTTTAATTTCTTTCCTTTTTTTTTCTGTTTTCTGTTTTTGACTGATGGATGCAAAGATAAATCAACGTACCTGTAAAATGATCAAGTCTAAAAGTGTGAGGAAATCAAAACTCAGATCCGGAGCCTGCTGCATTTGGCAGCAGCCTGCATCGTGCAGGCTGCTCTAATCCACACAGAGAACCCCATCCTGTTGTGGTCTACTGTTCTACAAACATTAGCAGCAGTCAGTGAAACAATATAACCAGTGTTACAAAGGAGCTGCGTGTGCCTTGTTATTGGACACAGTGTGCCACTGAGATTGTTAGTGTTTCCAAATAACCCATTAGTAGCACTGAATGGGTGGCTCTTCCAAGGCTGCCAGCAATTGTATTTTTCATTTTATATTTAAGCAATTTGTCTTTCCTTGCTATGGACGCTCGATGGTTAAAATAATTTATAGTGTCTCAGGGTCATGACCAGCAAGTACAGTAGTGGATTGTTGTTGTAGCAAATGTGCTATTTCATATTTCTCCAAAGTTTGATCACGTTGTGTGATCCAATGCTGTGTGTGAGTGACAGCTGTGCGTGTTGCTATTTGCGTACTGTCTATTTCCCACTGTTGGTGTACAATGTTTACTTGCGTTGTGTGTTTTAGGATGTACTTTTTTACAATAGTTTTTCTAAAACAGTGTTTACTATTGACAGGAATGCCATTCACCTCGTTCCTTATTGAGTCAGACTGCGGCGTCTTAAATTCTGGGAAGAACTTTGAGTCCGAGTCATGCAACAAGCGGCTGCCGTACATCTGCAAGAAGAGGGTGAACGCCTCTGACACGACAGCCGCAGGTCGGTTAAAGGAAGTGTGCACTTCATGGCATGCCACCTGTTTTTCTCCTCCGAGTGAAACTGTCACATAACTGCACCAGGATGATTTTGTTTGTTTGTTATTTAAAAGTCCGGTGCTGTGGAGCACACCATCATTTAAGATACTTTCCTTATTCCATGCACCAGTTCTCATGAAGATTTATATTACCAGCTAGTTTTTAAGGGAATCTTACTAACAAATAATGCTAAAAACCTCACCCTATTTAGAGTGCGTTTATTCAACGTAGCTTTTCACAGTTAATAAAACCCCTTAACTCCAAAATTTTGTAATGTCCTCTCGTACCTTTCTTTCTGCTCTTCTGTATCTCTCCAGATCCTCTAGTAAATAAAGAAACGGTGTGTTCAGAGGGCTGGGTGCCATGGAACGGCTGGTGTTACAAGTTAATTAACGACATCAACGAACAGAGGAACTTTGTAGATGCCCAAGAATACTGCAACAACACAGAAGGAGGAGCGCAACTAGCTAGCTTCCACTCTATTGACAACATCGAGATGATCAGCACGTATTTTCCGACAGGTAAACCCTCTGATGTTCAGTTTTCCTGAACTAATTCTCTTCTTTTCTCTTGCTGTGAAAAATTCAGAAAATAGCAGTAGGGGATTATCTATAACATATGATTAAAGAGTTTTTGTATTACTTCAGATTTATTTTTGAGCAAAAGAATTTGACAAGTCAGTTGCACAGTTTGCTTCTTTTTATTGAATGAATTTATGACTCATAAAATGAACGTTGGGAGTTTGGCTACAGAAACCTGAAGCTCTGGTTTGAAGCTGTGCCTCAACAATGATTGAAACCAGTAGTTTATTTATTTTAAGGTACTGAACACACCTGTTTCATTTTGGAAGCCAAATAGAGCTGCTGGTCACAGCATGTATGCAGACAAAAGGTTACAGACTTGTGCAAAGAAAAGGTCTTTACTGCAGGTGGAGGAGTTGATCTCTAGGATTGTGCTACATGCAGCTCATAGTTTACTGAAAATAGAAGAGTAGTACCAGGTGTCAAAGTTAGCAGATATCAATGCCAAACCCATCCAAGCACACTTGGGTTATTTTCTCAAGTGGCAAAAAAAAAAAAAGTCACTAAACAAGCAGGCTGGTTAGCAAAAGAACACGCAGGTTTATGTGGAAGAAAAGAAAAAATATTTCCAAAGAGATGATTAGGCATTTTTGAAGTGTGTGGGACTTTCCAAAGGGAGGAGATGGATAGTAGCCAAGCAATCTACTTCAAAAAAGTCATTGTGTTTTTAAATCTCCTATTTTAATTACTTAAGTATTTTTACAGGGACCAAACATTTCAACAAACTATTTGATATTGCAGCGATTGAAATCCAAGATCTCATTTGAAATAAAGACCTGTTATTGCACTTTTTTCAATTTTAGGCTGATTTAAAGTCTTTCCTTGAGTTTTCTCTAAGTTTCCCCGTGTCATGCAGATGGAAATTTTGCTGGTGCCTGGATTGGTCTCAAGGGTTATGGGTTAAAACCCACCATCTTCATGTGGACTGACAAGAAGCCTGTCAGTTTTACCTACTGGGACCAAAACCAGCCTGTCCAGAACGCTCAGGATCCCACCTGTGTCTTCTACTCTCGGGAGGTTTGTGTGTTTTTCTTCACCATTTTATATATATATATATATATCTGCTGCTGCCCGGAGACGGGCCTGTGGTCCCGGAGGAGTTACGGAGGAGACGACGGGGCTGAGGGTCTGGAGTTAAATGGAGGTAGAAGAGGAGACGGCGCAGGCCAGCGGTACCGGTGATTATTGTGGGGAACGTGAGGTCTTTGGGAAATAGGACAGACGAACTCACGGCGCTGGTTAGGACCCAGAAGGAGTACTGGGAGTGCAGTATCTTCTGCTTCACGGAAACCTGGTTGCACTCGTTTATTCTGGAATACAGCGTGGAGGTTCCTGGATTTTTCTTGGTGCGCGGGGGACAGGGACTTTTCCAAGAGTCGGAAGAAGAGGGGCGGCGGGATTGCATTTATGTGAGTGAGAGGTGATGTATTCCCGGTCATGTTAACGTGAAGGAACAGATTTGTAGCCCGGACATTGAACTTCTGGCTGTGGGAATGTGGCCGTGCTATTTACCGAGGGAGTTTACGTACGCCATTTTGATCGCTGTTTACATTCCCCCATCAGCTGATGCAGCGGTCGCCTGTGACGTCATCAGCTTTGCCACAGCCAACCCCCAGACTCAACACCCGGACGTTGTTATTGTGTCTTGTCTCTTGTCTTGTCTCTATGCTGTAACTGCGAAGTAATTTCTCTTCTGGGATGAATAAAGTACTTCTATTCTATTCTATTCTATATTTTTTTTTTTAATAAATCCTAATTACTAATTTTAATTTTCCAGTCTCATGGTTGGCGGGTTGGGGACTGCTCAACGAAGATGTCTTTCATGTGTCAGATAAAAGGAGTCTTCAATGAGTCGTCAGTACAAGCTGGATGCCGCTATGAAGATGTAAGCATTGATCAGAGTTTGTAAAAATGATTGTTGCAGTATATTATACAAGACTGGTAGCTAGTTAATTTTGTTAGGTTCTGGTCAGCAAATTAATATATACTGTATATGTATATTCAGGATGCAACCAAAATTCACTTTTTAAATATATAAATTATATAGATATTGCATAGAACTGGATGTGGGTCACTGTCCCTGTTTGCATGTAATTTGAGTATAATCTGAGTCTTACTGTTTTTAATTACCCAGGGGTGGAGGAGGCATGGCAGCTCCTGCTATCTAATGAGGACTGAACAAGTGCCCTTCAAAGACCACTGCAACGTCACTATCAGAAACAGGTAGGGTCTGGTAATCATCAATAAAACTGTAATCATCTTAAGTAAGTCCTAGAACAGAAAAATCTTTTTTTTTTAAAAATCATCATTAGTTTATGTGGTACTTTCTGGATCTCTGAGGTAAAAATGTTGTCGAGGTTTGCCAACATTTTTATTCACAGCTCTCAGAGAGATTCTTCCACAATTAAATGAGAAATCCTTCCTTTACTCTACAGATGAGTTTATGTTAGACTGAATGAGAGCCCAGATCTTGTGACTCTAATTGAAGCCCAAAATAATCACCTTTCAAGGCTGATTATTGACCCTTTTACTCTTGTATTACACACACACTGACGGACAAATGAGGCAAAAAGCATATTATTCCAGATTTCCTATTTTCTGCTCCGATACAATTTGGCAAACTATTTTCTTAATGTACAGTTTGGAACTTTATAATTAAGCATGCAAAAACAAACTGCCTTTGGGGCCTGTGATGTGGCTCCTGAGTTTTATATTTATTTGGACTGGGTGGGAGATTTCCCCCTGAGAAGTTTGTTACAAAAGTTTTTAGTTCATTGTGTCAGTTTCAAAACTGACACAATGTTCTTTCGTGTTATTCCTGTGCAAATTTACTAGAACTGTAGCAATCTATGTTTAGCAGGCTAACATGCACCAGAACATAGACTCTGACAAAATCTTGCTTTTACAGAGTTTTAGGTTTAACTACATGGAGTTGGTTACATAACATAGTGGGATTTGCCCCGCTGATATTCACTGAAGTTTACATTTAACAATTTTTCATAACCAGTTTACTTTTAGATTACTTTCTATCCAAGTCCTGTTGTGTTGTCTCTTAGTATTGAAAGAGGGCACATGTTTTATCATGCCTGCACCCAAATGCACAACAGTTTAAATCCTTTTCTCTGCTTTTGCATGGTGAGCTGTGTCTTATTAGGTTGAGGTAGGGGCCGAGTCATTCAAATTTCTTTTTTTTTCTTAGGTTTGAGCAGGCCTTCATCAACCGCCTGCTTGCAGAACACATCAGCAAAGACCCTCAGTATTTCTGGATAGGTCTGCAGGACATCAAGAACACTGGAGAGTATCAGTGGATGAGCCAGGGTGACTCCTCGGGCGTGGTCACATATACTAACTGGGGCTGGTTTCAACCAGGTTAGTGAGCCCATTGCTCCACTCACACTGTGGTAATTTAGACTCTTGTGTAATACCAGATTATGCAGAGCTTTGGAGTTCTTTTTGTCTTGGTGTTCAGATATACTGGTTGTAGAAGCCTAAATTCAGTTTTTGTTCATTCAGACTTTAGGATAAGTTATGTTCATATTTCTTATTATAATTTGTTTATTTGGATAAAAATGATAACTAGTTGGATCTATTGCATAGTAATTTACTATATTTGGATACACTAATGTCTTGAAAATTTGCATATCTAATTGGAATTAAGGATTTTAGGGTGTGGCTAACCAGAGTCAGTTGGGCAGTTGGAGTGGAGCCACACAGTTTTTTGACCTCACTCTCTTTCCTTTTAAATTGTCGTTTCTCTTTATTTTTTGTGGAAAGGTAACCTTTGTACCGTTTTTATTATTATTTCTGAAGTAAACCATTCAACTACATTAAGAGGATCCAGTCCTTTTTTTTTTGGTTGTCGTTTTGGACCGAATGGGAAAGACGGAGAGCGTCAAGCTTATGGCTCCTTTATTTAGGAAACTACACTGGTTTTCTTATGCATAATCATATGGCCATATTTTTTCTGTACCTATGTACTTCAGATAGGGACGGAGGTTGTGCTGTGATTTCGACAGCAAAGCCGCTGGGCAGGTGGGAAATAAAGAACTGCACCCTTTTCAAAGCCGGCACAATCTGTAGAACAGACCTCCAACCACCTCCGCCACCAGAACCAGTACCGGATCCTAATGCGACCTGTGCCGATGGATGGATGACTGAAACAGACAGCAAATATTGCTACAAGGTACGTACAGTCAAGGGCGCCTACAGGATATTATAGGAGGACACGCACAAAACTATCATTGCACCTGACCTGCAAGAGCACAACCACATCTCCAACATGTCGCACAAAACCAACACAAACCTAAACCACACAAATGCAGGCCAGACACGCGTAATTCGCATGGCCCACTACAACAGCTGACTTTTTTTTTCTTTTCTACAAATTATGTTAAATAATAAAGACATGAAAGCAAAGCCTGCATGTCTGATCCAAGAAAGGAGGAGGATGGAGATTCCCAGGTTCAGGTGATGTTTCTGAGACTCCCAGGGAAGAAGGTGAAGCAACAATGTTGGCCTCATTTCTACTCCTTTGGAAAACGTTTTGAATAGACTGAACTACTTAATTCTCCCACAGTCTTAGCGCGACGCTCAAGAAGAGTGCGGCAGATGTCATGGTCGGCCAACCGGGTGACCTGTCAGCTCTTTAGTTCATGAAACCACAAAAAATGCTCATGAACCGTCGATCTGCCAGAACCGTGCACACGGCAAAAAGCTCGACCACTCTTAGAGCTACGGGAGGGTTAAAACTCCACTCATTCATTTTTTGCTTACAGAAAAAGCGCCAAGCTGCCAAATAAACAACAGTAAACTGACCAATAACATTTAGGCTTTATGCATGTGTCCATTCCCATATACTTGCACAGATATGGGCTATGTACAAGATGTTTCTCCACAAATGTGTTAATAGTAAAGGGGGTTAGATAATGAAACAAATTCCAAAAACTATTTTTTCCTGTGTTTACTTAAAGGAAAATCTCATGGTATGCACAGTGCGTACAGCTGCAGGCGCTACTGTGTACAATGTAGCTTTTTTAACTTCTATGTGACAATGCAGTGTTTTTATGGTTGCATTAAATAATACTTCAACTATTGATTTTTATTGTTTATTTCTGGAAAATAAAAAATGTTAAATTCTTAAATACAAAGATCATCCGTATGTCTTTCGGCGTTGTTACACCACGTGTCTCTTTTGTCCTAAATTCACTTTTTATTGCCTTTTTCTGCTTAACCTCTTACATTGGTTAGCTTTGATGAGCTGATCTTTCTCCCTGCCAGGTGTTTCATGAGGAGCGGCTCAGCAGGAAACGCTCCTGGGAGGAAGCCAGGAGGTTCTGTCAGGCTCTGGGAGCCAACCTGCCCAGTTTCACAAACATAAAAGAGATGGCATTTCTGCACCGCATTATGAGGAATTCAATTAGGTATATCTTCTTCCGTAATACAGACGTCACACTAGAGATTAATACTGGGAGGTTGGGGGGAAGGGTCTTAACTTTTCAGACAATTCTGTGACTTTTCAGAGAATGATCTGGGCAAGAGAAAACATCCAAGAAGTGACAGTTAATTGGACAAAATGGCTTATTAACATTGAAGTCAGAGGAGTCAGTCTGGCAATTTAAAGAAGAAAACAAAAACATTCTTTCAAAAATCTGTCCAACTTTAGAGGATTTTACTCATATTTTTGTCTTCGCTCATTTCTTAATTAATTAGTGTGAATAAAGACTCTTTGTCTCGTTGCAGCGACGATCGGTACTTCTGGGTAGGCCTGAACAGAAGAAATCCAACCGATCAATCCTGGCAGTGGAGCGATGGCCGCCCTGTAAGTCCCTGTACTAAAAATTGAAGGGAAAACCCCACCATGTCCCATGTTCAGTGTGTTTTAAAAGCTTTCTTTCTGAAAGTTCACCCCAACCATGTCACTAAAAGTTCTTGCGTTTATTTAGTGAATTACGTAAAGCAGTGTTACACAATCTTATTGTTTGAAGAGAGTATTTATTTTGAGTGCTTAATCAATGGTTTTTGCCACAGGTGTCCTTCGATGTTTTACACCACGAGTTCCACGAGGACGATGCCTACAACAGAGACTGCACGGCTTTCAAGGTTCGCTGGATTTGTGTTGCTTAGGTTTGCTTTACATTCTTGTGCCAAATTTAGATTTTTTTTGTGTAGTAAAGAAAGTTATACTTGTTTATTAAATAGTGAATTGCAGTTAATTTATAAATTTTATAACCTTTGAACAATTCATTTAAAATCTCTTGTGTATTTCTTAGACCTCTTATGGTTTTTACAAATGTGTGCCCTGTAGTCAATGAAGAGAACCTTCACACACCTGCTGCTCTACCTTTATGACATAAACATCCCACCGTTCTTTGCCACGCCATTCCACTGTGACGCTCAGCTGGAGTGGGTCTGCCAGATTCCCCGCGGTGAGTGCGTTCATTCAACCCAGCTGTGGACTGTCTGCATTAAGCACAGGCCACAAGTTCCCCTTGGCTTTTTGTAAATCTAACCAAAAGGGAGGATACTGTGTGACTTTGGAAGTCATTGTTAAGAAAATAAATAAGTGAAGTCGTATTTGTTTTGTGCTTCTGACTTTATGTTTGTCCATGCTTTAACAGGAATTAAACCAAAGACTCCAGAGTGGTACAAGCCTGGTAATTAAACTACGGTTTTATTTTTTAAAATCCATCCATTCATTAATATATCAATAATTTCTTTGATTCATCCTTTTCCCATCTTCAGCTGTAGATGACACTTCGATGTATTGCTGTGTTTTTCAGATGGGCACCATGAGACCTCTGTCTTCATAGACGGAGCTGAGTTTTGGTTCGTAAAAGAGCCCAAACTAAGCTTTGATGAAGCTACTCTGTATTGCAATGCAAATGGCAGCAAACTGGCTTTTCCAACAAGCATAACTGCAGCTGCAACGATCCAGCAACAACTGGAAAAGGTAAGTTTAAGTGTTAAAATATTTATTTTACATCAGATGATGCTTTGATATTGAAATACGGAGCCAACGTAAAGTTAATAAATATAATTTTCCTTTGAATAATGAGATGTAAAAGTAATAAACCAACACAAGTGTAGCAAATGAAATGCAATTATAAACCAAGGTAATGTTATAATAATAACATTACCAGCAAATGTCGTCCTAAAATTGAGCAAAATTCAATTATTACAAATAAAAACTTAAATTCAACTAAACGTCAGGTTGAAAAGTCTTTCAGTGGATCAATACACTTTCATAAGGTCTATAGGGAGGTTTTTCAACAGGGGAAGGTCATGAAACAGCAACTTACAGTATACTTATGATCATCTTTAAAAAGAAAATAATAATTCACCTCCTCTCAAAGCAGTTTGGCATAAAAGATGTAAAACTCAGCCTAGACAGTGTGTTGTTTGAAAGATTGAAGATTAATTTATCTGTTAGTTACTTAAAAAACTGTTGAGACCCTGCAACCACGGTTCATAAAAGTAAAACAAGATTATAGTTCCGAATGAAATGGGGAGAGAAAAAGGATAAACATATTATTGTGCTTCTTTTTCCCTTCATTATTGTTTTCATTCCTATGGGGGACTTTTAGCCGATTTGAAAATCCTCGCAGTCCAAGGCAATTATTTCCCCTCTCTCCGGGGTCGTGGGAAACAAGCATTTAGTCGTGAGAATCTAGCTAGATGCAGTGAAACAGCACCTCAGATACACATACAATGATTTAACAAGAAACTGGAATGTATTAACTGAAGACTAACCAAAAGAAATCCCAATTCAGTAGATTCATGAAAATGCACAGCACTCTAGTTGATGTTTCATAATATAACTTATTATGATGCGTATGAACTGAAATTAATAGTAATTACTTTGTTTTGAAACCGTTAACAGCTGGGTGGACCACCAGATCAAAACTGGTGGATCGATATGACACGCCCTGACCGGCTGTTCCCCTCTACGTAAGTGAAAACAGTCTCACACAGGTCTAATGTTGATGCTTTTTTTTTTTTTTCTAAATTTAGCTGCATTAAAATATTCACAAGGTGATGGCAGCACTGACTGAACTCGCATGTGTTCCAGGTACACCAAGATGCACTTTTACCGCTCTCAGTTTTTGGGCCGATGCACGCACATCACTCCTAAAAATTATTTTCCAGGTAATTGAAAACTCTGTTAATGTTCCACTCAATGGGAAGAATAGAAAAATTAACAAGTTAAACTAAACTACTAGTGTGAGGACATGCTACTCTCTTTATTTTTATTTTTTTTACGTAGAGACGTCATTGCTGTTCATGTTCAAAGGTCAAGCAAAGGGAAGTGTCATGTGACTTCGCTTTTATTGTTATATTTACTCCTTCCTGTAAGTCGACCTTTAGCAGGCTTTGCTGTTTGAAATGATAAAATAGAAACTGTTGTTGAAATTTATCACTCATTTCAAGTGAGAAAGAGATTATATTACATCTATATTTCTATAGATAAAAATATTTAAAGAGACAAGTAGTAATGTCATTTTCTTGCACTGGGCACTGTTCAGTGAGTTCAGTTTATGTTGCCTTTAAATGGAGCATCTAAAAACGTGGAAGTGGGAGTAAATGGCATTGATTTTGCTGTAAAGGTTTGTCGAAAGCAGGTTGAAAGTTTTTATTTTAAAAAGCTTAAGAACCTTTTCTGGGGGCGCCACTGAAACAGAACCACCTGATTTATAATGCTAGCCTTTTCAAATATCTCTTGTTTCCGTTCCTTTCCATTTACCTTGCAGGCCATTATCTAAGTTGCCAGCAGAAAAATCCGTTTGTGTGTGAAAAGCTCAACGTCACACCGGTGGAGAAAAACCCTGCGAAACCCCAACCTGAAAGATATCCTTGTGGAGGCCGCTCAGTCTCTTTCAGGAACAAGGTATGAAGTGGGTCCTTTTATTGTCATCATTCCTTTAAACCCTTTTTTTTGTCACGTAAGAGAGCATTAGCGAAAGATAAAAAATGAACAGAAAGCTGAATCCTCTGTTGAGGACAGATGCATGTAATATTTCTCAAATTTGACACTGCACCTCCTTAGGTTTCTTTGTTGGTCCAAATATTGGATTAATTGGATTAATCTGCATATTGGATTAATTTCTAGCCACTGAATTTACTCAAGAGGTTTAACAATTTCAAGACATTTTCATACAGCACAAGATTTGGGATGATACAGGAGGATCACAGATCAGCTCTGAGCTTCAGTGGTTACAGTGTTTGTGTTGTTTTCTCAGTGCTACACACTGTTGAACAAGACCTCTATAGCGTTCAAGCAGGCCAATGAAGAGTGCAAATCTTTGAGGGGAACCCTGGTCACCATATCAGATCAGATGGAACAAGGTAAGGACATTGCTTGACATGTCTTTCATTCTTCTTTTATTTATTTACATTTAGGATTTTCATTAGCATTAAATTTCAGTCGACAATCATCCTTCATGATAATTGATGCACATGAGATTAATCCAACTCTTTTTCTTAGCCTAACACGTTACCTGTTCGTGTCTTTAATTTTTTTTTTTTTGCTTTGGGCTTAATTTTTTTTTTTTGTCCTGATGTTGAAGTTGCTTTTGTCTTTTCAACAGAACAAAAGCCTTTCCTCACAAAATGCAGTGGCTGCAATAAAGGGTTTTATCTTAGCCATGCTGTTCCTATCAGGCGGTGTTAAACCGCCGCATGAAAGAGGAAAGCACAGGCTTTTGACGATGCTGTCAATGAGTGGAAGTCAAACCAATGTTTTAGATTAGGATGTTTAAACACTAGCATTGTTTCCAGCCTACATCATTTATTTTCTGCGCATTCTAGACTTCATCAACACTCTGTTACCAAGTGTGGTACATATGGAAAGAGTATGGATCGGTATGAAAATCATGCAGAACAACTTCCAATGGGTCGATCAGACCCCAGTGAACTACTATAATTTTAACCCTCTGCTTCTGGGCATGCACAAGTCTATGGGAATCAGGGTAAGCGCCACATATCACCTCGTTACTTACAGTTTGTGTATTAAGATTTATTTTTCTATTTTCAAAGAGTCGCATTGTCCCTTCTGATTGGTTTTGCTTATCATTAGACTTTAGATCCGGAGGGTTCAGCCATTTGTGCGTTCCTGATCAATAACAACCACTCTGACATGCTTGGAACCTGGGACTACGCTCCTTGCACCCAGAGTCAAAATGTGGGCATTTGCCAATACTATGCAGGTAAAGTTTTCTAATGATCCGCTTAAATTGAAGGTGTTGTCTCGTTGAAGTGCAGAATATTAAATTGTATTAACAGGCTTAAGAAAAAATACTGTAGCAAATGAAAGAGATCAAGCACACGCTCTGGCATCAACGTTTTAGCTGCCACATCTATGTAACAAAACTGACAGAAATATTGCTCTCTCATCTTTTATTTTCTAAAATATTTACATTATTTTGTGTTTAAAAATATCCCAAACATTATGTAACAAAAATGTTTGGGATGTATTTACATGTTAGTGTTTTACTTTTATCCCTTTCACCGCTTCTCTTTTTATCCTTCATTGCAGATAAAACCGAGGAGAAGACCATTATCACAGAAAAGCATTTGAATGTCAAAGACTACTCTTTCCTACTGGTTTCCAAAAATCTTACCTGGTTTGAGGCTTTGGAGTACTGCAAAAATAAAAGTATGTATCCAGCGAGCATTCCCGACGCCTACGTACAGTCCGTCCTCGGTGTGAACGTGAACCGCGTTGGAACCGCCATGTGGATCGGCCTTTTCAGCGAAGATGTAAGCACCCCGCAATTTATTTAAATACCCCATACCTACGCTTCTTGTTTTGTGAGATGTCTCCTTGTGTTCAGAGTGGGCAGCACTACCGGTGGACCGACCACAGTCACACCGTGTTCAGTCGATGGTCTTCGGAGCCCACCACTGGAGGGTGTGTGTACCTGGACACAGACGGCTTCTGGAAAGCCGCGGAATGTGAGGATCAGCTTGGAGGCGCCATCTGCTACAAACCGCACAGTGAGTGCAGCTCTCAAACGTAGACAATAGAAATACCATCGATGTGATGTTTTGGTTGCTTGTTGGGTACAGTTGTTCCCAGGCATGTTCAAAGGGATAAAAGAGCATAAAAGCTGCAATGTGCTGCATAGAGATTCACTTTTAAATTCTTTGAATACAAAAGTGCACTTATTTCTTCTAGATGAAGTCATTCCCTCGCCGGAGCACGCTGCCACTAAATGCCCTCATAACATAAAAGGACCAAACTGGATTCCCTGGATGAGCAACTGTTACACCTTTCAACTCGTCCCAACCAGATGGGATGCTTTTAAAAAGAATAAAGTGGCGGACACCTGCCAAGAACTTTGTAAGAGTTGGACCTCGCTTGTTATCGTCCTGATGTTTGGACAGGAATGTTTCGGTAATGGGTGGTTTTGATCGCCTGCGTTTCAGATCCAAACGCCTCCATCCTAACCATCAGGAATGAGGAGGAGAACAAGTTTATCGCAGAAAAGCTCAAATCCTACGAAAGCTTAGTCCACTTTGTTTGGCTGGGAATGTTCAGAAATAGCGGTAGGTCTTTTATCTGGTGTTTGTGGAGGTTTACAGTGCCTTGAAAAAGTATTTGCCCCATTACAGATTTTTGCTGTTCTTTTACACTTGAATGTTTCAGGGGGTTTAGTATGAACGGAGTAAATACTGGCCTGATTACGGACAGACCTGCAGGGTCAAGTAACCATTTGAATTGAATCTGTCTAATGACAGAAAGTGGGCTAAATAATCTTAAAAAGCAGCACATGATGCCCTGATAGGACCATGAATTATGCTATCCATCAAAAACTAGAATAGCTACAGCTTCATAACATTAATCTCAAAGTTACTGGGATTATGGAGCATGATAATCCAGAGCATATAGACTCAAATCTCACCAGTAAGTCCACATCTGAATGGTTAAAAAAGACTGGACTTCCATAATTTCTGGACTATTGGGTGTGGCTTACCTGTGTATAAGCCACACCCACTGTCTTTGAAGAAAAAGAGAATTGTGCAAATAGCCACATTGGTCTATACACCACAGGTATAGACAATGTGGTCTATAGTATAGACCAATGTGGTCTATACTATGTACCACATAGTATGTGGTCTATACCACATACTATGTGGTATAGACCACACCATGTTATGTAATACCTGTCCATGTTATTACATGATATTTACACAGAAAGTTTTTTTTTACTTTTATTACATATTGGCACCATCCCCAAATAGATATCACAAATGCTTTTTTCCAAACGGTACCTATAACATGGCTGCTTAAATAAACAACATATGCTATCTTGTTCCTTACCAGTCATTAGTTTTAGGGGTGAACTTTTCCCCACTGTGCCAGATCTACTTTGGATAGCTTTTTTTATGCTAATATATAAAATTGTCTTTAGAAATATATATATATATTTTTTTTCTTACATCCTCTCTGGTTATCTTTAAAATTGTTATAAAAATTATTTGATAAAAAAGTAAGTGTGACCACAAATCAAAAACAAGAGATCTGTAAGTGGGCAAATATCTTCTAAAAGCACCATATGTCCTTATGTGTGGAGTGAGGGAAATGTATTTCTGCTCTAGATAACCAGACCATGTGGTACGATGGTACGAGTGTCCAGTATTCCAACTGGTTGAAAGGCCGACCCAGTTTAAACGGTACCTTCATGGCTGGTCTCACCTCTGAGGGAACCTGGATTCTCTTAAAAGACAAAGACACCTTTGAGGCTTTCAGACAAAAGTCAATTGTTGTCTGCAAGTTGGATAATGGTCAGTGTCCTGCGCTTTGCCTTGTAATACAGAATAATTAGTCAGTTTGCTGACTGTATTTGATGCTACGTTTTTATTCCATTGCAGAGTCCAAAAAGGAGTACAAGCATTCGCTCAAGAACCTGAAGGCCTACGAGACCCTCTCTTATGAGGTTGTCACCAAACGGTTAAATTGGTCTCAGGCGCTAGAAGAGTGCAGTCAGCGTGGCGGTCACCTGGCAAGTATTCATGACGGAAAACACAACGAGCACCTGCAGCTCATCGCCAAGACGGATGGCTTCCCGCTCTGGATTGGCCTGTCAAACCAGGATGTAAGAGTTTTATGGAGACGAGATAAACATAGCCCGAGCAGCGCATTAACACCATCTTACAAGAGCGTCTGCCTCTTCTTAACTCATACCTCTTCTGACTTCTTTGGACAGGTCAGTGACTCAGCCTTCGAGTGGTCAGATGGGACGAAATTTAAGTACAATTACAACATCATAGAATCGCTGACGGACTTCAGCTCAAGCGAGCCCAGTTGTGTTCACATGAACCCTGCTGGAGAGTGGGTGAAAACCCTCTGCGATACCTTGCAAGAGGGCGCCATCTGCTACACCACCAACACCACCACGTCCTCCCAAAGTGAGATGACAAGTCGAGCCTGTTCCCCCACTATCGTAGGAAAAGGGATTTGTGTTGACTGCTCAATTCTGTAAAAAAACAACAACAAAAAAACCCAGTAATTGCTAAAAAGAAGCATTCAAAGCTATGCAAATGTTTGAAAGCAGCACGTTTTCCTGCGATTGTTTATGTGACGGACTGATATCAATTGTTACTCATGTTGTTGCTGTGAAACAGGAGCTAAGCTGCAAAACGCCCTGGAGAACAACAACTGCCCTGAGGGCAACGGGACGTCTAGATGGGTTCAGCATCAGGATCACTGTTATTTATTCGACGGGAGCTTCTATAACTACGGTGTTTACTTCATGGACCAGGCCAAGACAATATGTCAGCAGCTGGGTGAGCTGGGTCTTATTAATTCAAATATAACCAGATTAATGTATATATAACTAATGTCTCTTTTTTTTCTGGTTTGAATAAAACTGCCTGTGTTTCAGGTTTAGCATTAATACAATCAGACAATTAAAATGTACATCAGGTTTCTTGATTTGCATGTGAACTACTTGAAATCCAGCAGCTATTTTTTCCCCTTGCCAACAGATGCTCAGCTACTGACAATCAAAACCAAACAGGAGAACGACTTCTTGAACAAGCACCTCACCGACGACCCTCTCATCACCAGTCGAGTTTGGCTCGACGTCAAATTAGACTCTGCAGGTAAAGCCTGATTTTTAGATTAATGGTGGAGACTATAAAATATCCAACTAATTTTAGATAAGGTAAGGAATTGTCATAATTGTGAAATTTTGCTAGATTTACTGAGCTTACAAAAAACATTATCGCAGCTGCAGCTACGTAAAACCTGAATATCTTTGCCTTAGCTAAATATTACACTAAGCTTTGAGTAAGAACTTATTTTCAAACATAAAAAGACAAATAGGCTTCGCAAATGGAGGATTAGAGATTCGGTAAAATTAAACAGCAGAATTCAACGGAAGTATGAGATAGATATCAGTTTCAGGATGCACAGCATGAATTCAGTTGTTGTTGCCAAGTGTTGTCAAAAGTCCCTCCCTAAATATTTCAGACCCAAAACTGAACTAAGCAAATTACTTGGCACTGTTGTAAAATGAGACCTTGTCTTCCCCTTCCTGATTACAGAAGGTTTATTTTATTTCAGTTTATTTTCATGGTGTCTAGTCAGAGCAAAATTAGTTTCAATACATGCTGACAATAAACTTGAACATATGGTCATTTCTTACTGATCTTAGCTAACCGTGTGAAGCAGAAAATGGTAGAAATTGCCTTTTAAACCACATGACTTCACATTTTAGGTCAAGCTTCTCTGGCTCCTCGCAGTGGTCATACTGCTATCTGCAGAAATACACCACGACTGATCTGGAACAGCCAATCAGTTCCAGGAAGAAGCATTTAACTCAACTCAACATTGATATTTAATGCAGCTGCAGTAATAGAAGAGCATTACAGGAAAACTGTCATTTTCTTTAGTTCAGTCATTTCACTGTGGACAATGATCCTTAAATATTAAAGTTATTAATCTATATGATCAATAATACAACTAATAACTAACTAATGTCCTTGTGATTGGTACCACAATGCAAGCAGCACTGTGCAAGAACAAAATCCTGAAGAATAACAGTGAACAACCTCTTAGAAAGAAAGTAGAAAATCTTGATTTTTATGAAGATACAAGGTCAAGTAAGGAAACCAATAGTGGGTCTAAGTTAGCAGTGATCATGTAACGGACTGAGGTCGAACTCATCTTCATCTCTAACTTCCTCCCAGGTAAACCTGTGTCCTGGCAGGACGGCTCGACCCTGTCCTACACGAACTTGAAGTCTGAGCCCTCGTCGTCAGGGAAACAGTCGAACCCCAACTGTGTTGTCATGATGGCAGGAGACGACGGCGACTGGAAGCTGGTCGACTGTGAATCCACCAAGAGCCGTGTGGTCTGCAAAACTCAAGCAAGTGAGTATTGTAGCGCTCGAGAAGTGGAACCAACAGCATTCAAGTGGAATAAGTTTGATGTATAAATAGGAAGGAAAACCTGATGTTTTTACCCGTTTTGCCCATCAGAGTCTTCAGGCTCCCCTGTTGCACTGGGACTCTTCATCACAGTCCTCCTCGCTCTCCTCCTAGCCATCGGCTTTGTCATCTACAAGAAGAAACGGTCCTACTTCTCCTCGACAGTTCGCTATGAGAGGACCCTTGATGACTTAGACACCACCAGTATAATAACAGGAAAAGATTGAGCTTGTCTTATCGTTCAGCCTCAGGGACTCCTTCTGTGCCTGCGTCGTCTACATTCTCTACTCCTCAACAAAAGTGGATGCAGCCTTCCTAGTTCTTTTGTTTTATTATTATTTATTTTTTTCACCCCAGCCTTAAAGAAAAAAAAAAAAACAATAATCTGTAAATATTGTCTGGGACACTGAATTTAACTGTGTGAGGCTGAAAACCAAAGAATTCTGACATCAGAAAAAAGAAGATTCTAGTTGAATCTCTTTTCCTGAGCAGGTTGGAGTTTTATTTGAAATTTTCTAATAATGGGGTTTTTTTATGCTTTTATGGGTCTTCAAGTTCCACCAAGAAGCTGCAAACTTCACTCAACTGCTAATGTTAAACTAATTTCCTTAATTTTAACTGTTTGTTAGAGAATATTTATTAAAAACTATACTTCTAATTTGGTCATTGAAGTGATTTGTCAGCTACAGGGTGAAGTGAAATTATTATCGTCTTGAGTTTACAATGACGGCAGACATTTACTCAAACTTGTGCCGTAGTGCTCTCAGTTGTCTTACAATGGTGACATTTATACTTTACATTAGTGCAACGTTCACTCAGTGATCCATGTCCTGTTGAAGAAGGTGTAAATGCACAAACACAGACCCTAAACAGGAAAAACGAAATTAAACCAAGATCTTTCCCACCGTTGTAGCATTGACTGTGGAGGTTTTAGACTTTGTTGAGCCAATTTCTCGAAGAAAGCCCAACTTTGCTAAACTTGTTTTGTTGCTCTCCCTTTGCAGTATGCAATATGCAACTTCCCATTCGGGCTGATGCACACCGACACAAGAGTTAATTCAAACTACGCGGAATCAAACTTGCTGTTATTTTTGTTTTAAAACTGTAACTAATCTAATGGCGTAAACTACACTTATTTGCTTTGAGCCCAAGCGTTTTATAGACGAGGAGTTTCATCTCTAATACAGATAAAAGCTTTTATTTAAAAATGTGTTTATATATAAATCCAAAAGAAATCATCATAGGTTTAAGTGATCCGACCAATAACATTCTTACTTTTTTCATGTTTATATTTTCAGCTGAACTATTATCTAACAGGCAGAAATCTGACAAAAAATAAAAAAAATCTGCCTTCTAGCAACATCAGTGGCTAGATATCAATTTACACATTGTATTACAAATGCATACAGAAGATGATGTATTGTTCTGCTGACTAACAGTGAAGAGCACTGCCTTAGTCTAAAATGAATCGACACCCATCTGTGTAACGTCTGCGTCTTATCTATGCACATAACTACTGATCAAGAACGCACTTTAATACGAGAGAAAACGGTTTCTGCTGTATACTAAAGCACAAGATGGTCTGGAGGTGATCGACACTCAAATTGCACTGTTTGCTGTAAATGCTTTGTAAATATCTTATTATTATTTTTAATTGAACCAAAGATGGCATGTGAATGTTAAAAGCTTTTACTGAGCATCTGCCTCAGTTTGGCCTGTTAATATCAAAATGCAAACTGTTGATTAAGTTCACTGTTTTACAAAAACCGATCAACTTAAATCAGGTACCGTAACCTTTCAATAAACGTTTTCTTTGAATTTGTACTGTTCTTGTGTAATTGCTTTTTTTTTTTAAATTTATTTGAAAGTTTTTTATTTGCCAATATGTGATTAAACCTCTGATGCACGAGTGACTGACTATACAGTCTTCCATGAGTGGGTCTTTTTTGACTGGTGTTAGAATCAATGTGTTTTTATGCTACTTTTGTCATTTTGATTCAAAAGACTGTTTTGCATAATACTTTCTACTATGGTTTATTCCACACAAAAATTCTTTCATGTTTGAAATCTTTTCATTTTTCACATTTTTGGAACAATTTGTAGAACATTTGTGACAATTTGTAGAAGATTTTTAAAATGAAATGACAACAGCAATTATACAATAGCAATGTTGGAACAATGTCAATGTCCATTATGTGCATGTGTGTGTGGGCGTAGGGGTGTGTGTGTGGGGGGGGCATGAGAAAGAGCACGTTTCTTGAAATGTTATATAGCTAACATTACTGTCTGTATTCTGTTGTGCTATGTGTATCACGCATGTGAGTGTATTTATGTGCATTTATCCATCCATCCATCTTCTGTTTATCCAGAGTCGGGCGGGACGTTCCCAGGCCAGCCAAAAAACATAGTCCCACCAGCGTGTCCTGGGTCTTCCCTGGGGTCTCTTCCCGATGGAACGTGTCCAGAACTCCTCACCAGAGAGGCGTCCAGGAGGCATCCTGACCAGATGCCCGAGCCACCTCAACTGACTCCTCTCAACGTGAAGGAGCAGCAGCTCTACTCTGAGTCCCTTCTGGATGACTGAGCTACTCACCCTATCTCTAAGGGAGAGCCCAGACACCCTACAGGGAAAACTCACTTTGCCCGCTCGTATCCGTGACCTTGTTATTGCAGACATGACCCAAAGCTCATGACCACAGATGAATGTAGGTAGATCGATCAGTAAATCAAGAGCTTCGCTTTTTGACTGAGCTCTCTCTTCACCACGACATCAGCAATAAATCTCAGGCTCTGAAAGGAGAGAAGGGATTATTTAAATCCACAAGAGGGCGTGCTGAACTGTCTTACACTAAAGACTGAGCATGAAAGAAAATTAAACCCAACCATCGTTGTATGAAGTGATTCAGCTTAGGCTTTGTAAATATCACTATAATAAACCTTGATAACATACCTACTTATCAGTACTAATATAATGTGGCTATGTTGACATTAGTATAGCTGCATTAGAATAATATTTGTCTTACCAGTGAATATCAAATATGTTTTTGGGTGAAGATGAGATCTTTATATTTCAACATACATACATAATTTATTTTTTTTGTACCTATTTAATATTTAGTTTGAAATTTAGGGTCCATACTTTAATGATTCAATTACTGAAACAAATTTAATTTACGTTCAATTTAAGCATGAAAACCGATTTGGTTTTTGCGCCGAAACAACACGTGGCCTCGTGCAATTTCGTCATGTGACTTCATTTCTTCTGGACGATGACAGACAACGAAGAGATCCCCTGGAGCTGCAGGCCAGAGGTCACAGAGGTAATGTTTACACTGTAATATCCACCATCTCTTATTTGCAGGTTTTCAGTTGAACTCCATGTTTTCCTGCTGGAGAGGATCGACTGGGACCTGTCCTTCAGTGTTTAATTTGTTTTAACCCATTTTTTCTCCTAGACTAAGCAACTGGCAGACCTTTTGTTGCCATTTAACTTTTTTTTCTCATATATAATGCAATCAAAGGAGCTTCTACTTCAACTAACGCCCTTTTGTCCTATAGAAACACTCCTGGAGCAGCCCTTTAACTTTTTCTGTCTTTATTCTGTCCTTTCAGATCCATCCATCCATCCATTTTCTGTTCACCCTTGTCCCTAATGGGGTCGGGAGGGTTGCTGGTGCCCATCTCCAGCTACGTTCCGGGCGAGAGGCGGGGTACACCCTGGACAGGTCGCCAGTCTGTCGCAGGGCAACACAGAGACATACAGGACAAACAACCATGCACACACACACTCACACCTAGGGAGAATTTAGAGAAACCAATTGACCTGACAGTCATGTTTTTGGACTGTGGGAGGAAGCCGGAGTACCCGGAGAGAACCCACGCATGCACAGGGAGAACATGCAAACTCCATGCAGAAAGACCCCGGCCGGGAATCGAACCCAGGACCTTCTTGCTGCAAGGCAACAGTGCTACCAACTGCGCCACTGTGCAGCCCCTCCCCCTGGGGATCCTATCAGATCCCCAGGGGTAATGACAGATGGCCTTTCATACAGAGCCAACTTCCTGTTCTTTCTGTTAAAGGGAAGTTTATCCTCTCCACTGTCACTACATGCATCCTAAATATTGATTTAGCTTGCATAGCTGTTAACCAATTAAAATAATTGGTGCAGTGTTATTCTCATTTTGGAAAGTCTTCCTGTTTAAGGGAAGTTTTTTCTCCTCTGTCACCACATGCATCCTCAGTGTCTATGGTGGTGAATGATAGTTTTTTTAATTTTTAAAAAATCTACTCAAGTTCAGTAACAAAGGTCTACCTTTTTCTTATGAAACTCTGAAATTAGTAATTCATTTATAGTAACATATGTATTGTACAGGTCCATACTAACTAGGGAAAATTGGTCGATTATCCCAGAGTGTAATGATTAAACACAAATTAAGAAGAATTTATCTGTGTATATTGGCAAGGAGTTGGTAATTATTCTATGGCTGTTTGTCTGATTGTTATTTAAATTGTCATTATTACTATTATGTATCTGTAGATTTTTGTTGTCTTGTGAGTTAGTTTGTAACCATTTTGTCCATGTAATATAGTTTATTTGTTGGCTCTTTAGCACAGTATATCGAACAGGAACATGAATATTATAACATGGTCCATCCTCCCCAGCCTGGAGAAAGCACTCTATCCTTTTCCGGCTCATATTTCTATAGCTATGCATTTTTATTTTATTTATTGAGATGATAAAAGAAAAAAACCTTGAGCACATCTATCAACAGGTTTTCCATGTCATTCAACACATTCTCTCTCTTTTGGTTTTCTCATCCAGGGTGTCTCACACACACACACACACACACACACACACACCTGCCCACGCACACAAATAATACACGTACACAATAAAGTGTAGGCAGTAATGTTAGGTAGTTTGGTTAGATAACTGGTGTCGGCTAACTTTGAAGAAGGCTAATGTTGATTCGTGACAATATCACTGTCACAGTACTCATGATTGACACACACATACATATGTGAGATAAAAAAACAATAAAGATAATGCTTATATACAAGTTATTGCTGTGTAAAATATTATTCAGAGGGGGACACTTAGGACTCAGTGTGTATGGTTCAAAAAAATGTGTACCTGACAGTCACAGCTGGTAAGAAACAAAGATTCCCATTAGATAGGAAATGAATGTGCGTCATTTTTGACCCACTTATGGAAGAATGGGCTAGTAATATAAAAATGACATTTTTAAAAATGTATAAAAGGCAAATTAAAAATTTTAATTGCATATCAGTAACATGTTTTTTAAGGAATACCTGGAATATGAACCGATGAAAACTTTTCATTACAACTTGATGACCTCACTGGGTCAAAATGGACCCACTTGTGCATCAGAGGATTAAACTGACTGGCTGGGGCCAATTAAGAACATTTGTAAAAATGTTGCTTGCAGTTAAGGCCCTTAGTTTTGTCTGCAAGTAATACGTTTTATGAATTTTGAAATCTGAAAGTGGAGTTCTGGTAAGAAATTTACATATTCAAACCATTCCATCTTAGGGAGATAAATCATGACTGTTCACTAAAAAAAAATGGGTTCAAGTTAATTTTCTCTGATCCACATGAGGTCAAAAATGTTTTAAAGTTGAACTTTGTGTAAAACAGACCTAAACAGACCAGATCACATAACAGACCTGTAAAACAGGTCTAAATAACCAAACTTTTAACGTTTAAAAAAACAAAGTTCAGAAAATGCTTACACGATCACTTTAAGTGTAATTTTAAAAGCTCAAAAAGCCCAAATTAAATCAGTAATTCTTGTACGTAAGCTTCATCCTGATTGGATGTTGTGCCAGGACACCTGCCCACTTTCTATCAGATAGAATCAAGAGGACACTTAAAGGAGTATTTGCAACCTTTATTCCCAAACTGAAAGCTGAAAACTATTTTTAATACATAGAGCATTTACAAGAAATAAAATAAGTTGATGGGGTAAACGTGATTTAGTTTTTATTATTATTATTATTTTCATTAGAAAGGAAAGCAAAAGGAATAAGCACATTTTATATTCTGACAAAGTATTTTTAATTGGAGTAAAAAGTTCTTGTCCTCATTTAACCATTAAAGCACTTGTGGCATGACCATTAAAAAGATTTATTTAAAATTAAATTAAAGTGCACAATCAAAAGAAAAAACAGACAGAGTGGTCTTACTCAAAATATTATGCGTCAATTCATCCCAAGTTTTCATACGTGCGAAAGCCACCGGCGACAATGGTGAAACATGTACTGTGCGCATGGTGTCCCGCTGCAGATGCACTTGAACATGACGTCAAAGCGAAGGGCGAAAAACCGAGTGAGCTACAACTACATCACGGTAAGATGATCAGTACTCTTCGTCGTAGTCCAGGTCGGAGAAGTCGACAGACGGCCGGCTGTCCTGCTCTTCCTCGTCGCTTTCTCCAGTGGAAGCTGAAATCCAGAAACATCACGTTAAGAGCTCTGTCGTCACTATTTGATCAGATTTTTTTTTTTCTTTCCCCAAATGTATTGCACAAAATTTGTTTTTCCTCTTTAGCAACATGAGAGGATTTTCAACAAGAGCCAGGAGACAAGGAGTGGGTAACATACTTTCAAGACTGTCCATGTGTTCATGAAGAATTCTCACCAGGTTGAACAACTGATGATAAAGCAAAGATTTGTCTGATTTTACAACATTTAAAGTCTGACACAAATTTAAATACGTGCAGCTATTGTGTTAAGAGACATCTTGTGTAGTGCAGACTCTGATTATAAAAGCCAACAAAATTGGCTGTTTTTAAAGCCAGAATTTAAGACCACAGGTGAATGTCTGGGGGTTGGTGTGTGTTTTCTCACCCCGGCTGCGTCGACAGCTCCGAGCACGTCGGAGAACCGCTGCTCGCAGAAGTGGAGCAGGACCACCAGGTAGAGGCCGCTGCTGATGAATTCATCATATTCTGACTGGAGGAAGGAAAAAATATATATCTTACATAACACAGGAAACTGATGGAATAAAAATGTAAGCAAGTAAAACTGCCTTAATAAACTAGTTCTGAACTGTTAATTATATAAAAAAAATTTATGAGAGCAGGTATTCATTTAAGGCCTTTTTGTATTTGTCACTATAGCAACAGCAAAATGCTCTTGTTTGTATCCTTTCATTTGCAACCTCAGCACACATTTTACTGTTAATTAAAGGCATGTGTAATCTTGGCCATTGGTTTAACTGATTATCCCTGCAAGAATCTTAAAGTGAACAATTCATTCTGGCTGGTTCCCACACCACCATGCAAGGAAATAAAATGCAACAATCACCCTTGCAATAGGCTGCAAATGGAAACAGAACATACAATTCATTTTGTTTCTTTAAATAAAATCATCAAATAAATTCAGCACCAACAAAAGTGAGTTTCTCCGTGTTAGGTTTCTAAATAAGGCGTCAGATGGCACAGTAATAGTTTTCTTAAAAGGGCTGGAATGACTCACCTGGACGTGTGTCCTGTACAACTCTTGGATGTCAAAGTTATCAATATTCAAGCGCAGCTTCTCCTTACAGAGCTCGCATGTTGTGATTGCTTCAAGGTTTGTTCCTGCAAAGGAAGGAGACAGGAGAGGAAGGACTTCCATCATTTGGAAGTTTTCCCAAGTTTAAAACAGAACTAATGACTGTCTTAAAACGTCATTTAAATTTAAGGTTTATGAAAATAAACTCCTTAGCTTTCTAAATTACATTTAACTTGCATAATAATTTATGAAATATAACTGTTAACTTCAGCTGATGTTTTATGACTGGCTGAAACATCAAGTGTAGGTTATCCAGCAACAATGCTACAAATTAAGCAGACCATTGAAATCCTCGTTTTTAAACAGGGTAAAAACAAACATCGTCTATATGAGCTAGTGCTGGATGATGTAACAAGAAACCCTATTACCTCAGCAAAGAACCACATTCAATAGAATATGATTTTAAATCTAGTTTTAAAAGTCTGGGAGTATTCAAGACTTTTTGGTGCAATACTATTAAAATTCAAGATGGCTTTTTAGGACCCTGCAGAATCCATGATGTAATTTCCTAAATACAACATGAACATGTAATTGATTACGCTATGTTGTAGTTTCCTAAAACAGTTCTTGTATCTGGAGGTTACCTGAGCTGATTTTGGAGCGGAGCCACCTCTTAATGCATTCCTGGTGGACGAACTGCAGACTGCCGGTACAGTGGCAAGGCTGGATCAGGGGGTTGGAGGAAGACTCCTCCCGCATCTGGCAGATTCGGCACAGGTCTCCTTCCTCCTCGTCCGAATCCTCCATCAACAGTCTGTGGCGGCAAAGAGAAGTAAGGATTCTTTTCCACAGTCTCCTAAAATTTATACTTTCAAGAACAACCCATTTACTAAAGGATAAATTGACAAAAATGAAAAACTGACAGCATTAACAAGACACACATTTCTAAAAACATAAAGATCATATGAATTACTTCTCTTTGATCTTGCGCAGCTTCTCCTGGTCCTTGCTGGAGAGCGTCTTCTCCTTCTGGTCAGACTCCGGCTGCCTCTCGCCGCGTCCCAAAGAGGCTGAAAGGTTCTCCAGAACTCCCAGCTGCCGGCGAGGCGAAAACACAACTTCCAGTTCAGGCAACGCTTCATCCTCTATTCCATCAGCATAAGACTCAGCGAAAGCATCCAAAGCAAACGCTCCTTCCTCCTCCTCCTCTTCCTCATCATCATCCTCATCTTCTTCCTCATCATCATCTTGCGATGCTTTATGCTCCAGGTCATCCCACCTTCTTAGTAAATGCTGCGGACGGCTGCAGTCCTGCTCTGAGCCTGAAGGGGAGTGGGGGCCGTCTTCTCTTGCATACCTCCGGAGGCGGGACAGGAGGGGGGGACAGCGGGCTCGGAAGGGGGCAGAGAGCCAGGATGAGCCCCTCCCTCCTCCTCCGCTGCTGCTGCTACTACTTACAGAAGGTTCTCTCCATGAAGCCGTTCCGGATCGGCCCAGCCCACCATGACCCGGGTTGCTTTCTTGGATAGTAGAAAGGTCGGTTCTATGACTCCTGAGGCTATCCAAGGCCGTCGCTGCACCTCCATTGTCTGGGTCTGCGCTGGACGGCCCGGCTCCCTCGTCGCTGTCCACCGACTCCCCACTGGTAGACGGGCTGTCGTCATCGAGCGAGCGAACGCTGGATGAGCAGCTGGAAGAGTCCTGGCTGGAACACCGTGAAAACAGCCGCGACAACAAGCGGCGCGTGGAGCTCCGGCCTTCCGGCTCTCCGCCCTCGGCGGACGGCCGTGGGAGGGCGAGCTCTGGTTTGCTCAGGGGAGTGGACTGCCAGGGGGTGTGGGAGGATAAGGAGGAGGAGGAGGAGGATGAGGAGTGGGAGGCGAATACGCCAGAAGACAGGGTGCTTCGCGCTTGTTCCTGAGTTGAGCGGAGAGAAGGTGGAGCATTTGTGAAACGAGCCGTGCTTCTGCTGCTCAAGTCATGCAGCTGCGATGACGTCGGCTGCTGCGAGAAGGATGAGGCATGGCGACTCAGAGAGCTCTCCCTCACAGCGGAGGATGAGGAAGAGTAGGTAGTTTCTTTTGGTCGAGCTCCTTGTGCATATGTGGACGTCACCCTGTCAGTTTGATCTGAAAGACGAAAGAGCATGAACCACATAAGTTCAACAAGTCTAAAAGGACTGCACTACCTGATAAATCGTGCGTACACAGTGAGGAAGCCAGTCCAGAATTCCTCGCTCTTCTCTCTCCCAGACTTGAGAGGCCGGGCTCAGTCTTCGTCTCCTGCTCTCTGGAGGACAGCAGGGTCTTCGTGGAGGAAGGGGTCGGTCTTGAGAGTAAACGATATGAACCCCAGGATGAATCAAGCGAGTTATTTGTGCCTGTTGAAAACAGAAAATATTTTACTAGATTTCCGTCCCCAACAAATCAGCTAAATGTTGATATGACATAAGTTCATTTGCTCTACATTAAACTTTTATCCAATTACAGATAAAACTGAGGTATTTTCCCTCTCAGTAAATTAAGAGCTGCCTGGGATTATTATGAAATGCATTAGTACTCATCATGCTCTTCCCATGTGTAGAGCTGAATCTAAGCTGGGAATAAATCTCCAGTAATTGCTTTGGCTCAATAGTTTGAGCTATGACAAACCTCTGCTGTTGCTGCTGAGCACGTTACTGGAGTAGCCGGAACCTGTGAGCGAAGTGTTGGTTGTTCTGGAGTACAGGCGATTGCTGTATGAAAGTTTGGCCCTTTTCGACTCTGCATCATCGCTGGCAGTCAGAACACCCGAGCAGATCCCTGACCGCCCTTCAGCATCACTCTGAGGAGAGAAAAAAAAGACAGAGTTTGAATGACTCCCCTTTAAAGACTCTCCCTCTAACCGGAGATCTTTTCGTAGATCTCAGCTGTGTGACCCCATATGAAAGGCAAGCTTCAGTACCGCTTTGCTCCTACTGCTGAGAGCTGATTCAACCCAGGGGCGGTCGTAAGATCTGCCGGAGGATGTCAAAGAAGGCAGCTTCCAGCTGGGGGAGCGGGTGTCAGAACTGCTGTAATCTCTTGACGAGCTCAGGAGGCGAGAACTCTTCAGAAGAAAATGAAAGAGAACACAAAGCATTAGCCGGAGCTCATATCTGAGCAATGCTTCTAAGAAGATCAAATCTGTAGACTCACAAAAGAAAAAAGAAAAAAAAAGCATAAGAATTTTGCATGAGCAATGTTGCAATAGACTAAGTGTATGTCCTTTATGTATGCAAAACAAATTAAATCATCAACAATAATCAGAACTTGATATAATCCTTAAATCGCTTAAAATGTGATTTGCTACATCCACACGCTGTACCTTTACTGTTCTAGAAAGAACAGGAACAACTCAACAAGACCCTGGCAAAAAGAAACACTATCCTGTGTTTCAAACGGACCTTGATGAGCAGCAGGACTGAAATACACACAAGGAATCTAGGCTGTCCTAAAAAAAGACCCCTGGAGTGTCGGCTGATGCACCACTGATATACGCAGTCAGCTACTGTATCATGCAGCAAAGGCAACCTGTAAGGAAAGAGCTCCTTTAAATGATTGCTCTTTGGAGACAGGAAAGGACATCAACGTCATTTTCAGAGGGAGAGGAACACTAAAAGGAGCTGCAGTTGGTTCTCACATGTTAGAAGAGGATGCATTGGGAACATGCACGGGAAAAAATAACTTAAGGAAAAATACCTTTCCTTTCTTATGGAAAGTTCTCATGAATTAAGTGAGGGTATGTGGAATCTTAATCTATAAAACCGATGTGCAATAAGCCAGAGTGTTTCACAATCACTACCTGTTTATCTGTGTCTGCTTTGTAGGGAGATGATGCTCTCTGGAAGCGGTCATTGTTCAGCACTGGGTCCCTGCTGTACCGCCTGCTGGATCCCAGTGACGAGGAGACCGCCGGGGTGAAGGTGTAGGACGATCTGGAGCTGGACAGACAAAACGGAAGTCTCCGAGACCTGGAGTCCATCACGGATTGCTTTGAACCTTGTAAAGTCAAGACGAGATGCCAAAGTACATTACTGAAAGATAAAATGATCCAACAGACAGGTTATACGGCTAAAAGTCTAGATATGTAGATAGATGACCATTTTCTAAATACAACAGCAGATGAAGCCTACACTTTAGCAGACAGACTTGCGTTATTTCAGTGTGTTTCAGGCCGAGCCTTGTCAAGGCGATGTGCTTGACTGAATATGTGACACACCGTCACATATTCGGTTTCGTGTAAACACTAAAACCAGCCACCATGCTGCTTCCTAGACTTCATATCAAAGTTACTGTGCCTATCTTTAGGAGTACGAACTCTGTCACAGGAACCTGACACCAACAGGGCACAGTTAGATATGACTACGCAAGCAAGATACTCTATCATCAACAATAACACATTAATACAGCTGAATAAGAGTTGCAATCCAATATTTTTCTCTCTAAAAACAAAAACAAAAAAAACTCTTACAAGTAAACACAGGAATCATATCAAGGTAGTACCAGTTAAATATTCAAGTTTGAAAGCTTCTCACATAAGGAGACACAATTTGAGTTGCTTCCCAGCAGTGATATGGATACATGGATGTTTATTCGACCACCTGTGGTAAATATAACTCAGCTCTGTCTCAGATTGGGACACTCAAATGATGAGCAGCAAGTAGAGCAAGTCAAATATTTTGACCGGCTGATAAAAAAGGCCAATATTCGCCTTTTTTTTTTTTTAGAGTGGGCAATCAGTTTAACCTGAGCAAACATAATGTTTGAAACCCACATGCACATAATTAAATACACATTTGTTTAAGTGTAGTACAATCACCTAAAGCCCAGCAACTTTGTTTAGCTAAAATTCATAAACTCATTATAATTGTGGAAGTTGCAAAGGCTAACATGAAAAATGTATTTGATTAATGTCAGTAATGCCCAGTTGAAACTGCCTACATTTCCTTCACCATCTCATTCTATTACAATCTATGTGATGCTTGGAAATCTATGTCCCACAACGCCTAACCCAGTTATGGTTTTTCATGTATATTTAATGAAATAAAACACGAACACACAGCCTGTGCAGCAATAACTCAGCTCAGGACTTTGCATTTACAACTTATTTGACTAGATTGCTTTATGAGAGGAGACGGTTTTAGCCTGAACTCGGTAACGCCCTTTGTTTCCCATTGCCTGTTTACGACTCGACACCTCATCATCTATGGGTTTGTTGGATTAAAAACCTACCCAACACTGGAAACTTTCCAGTCTATGGTCGATAAGCTGCCTCTTTATGCATTTAAGCTTGGATAATAATAATTAAAAAAAAAGTGATTTCGTGACAACGCTTCCTGATTCTCGTTGCTCGTTAGCAGTTTTCAAACTAATTAAATTCCATGACACCGAACACATTAACCGGTGGCAGCTGTTAGCTTCACTAGCAGAGATTTACAGTGAAGAAGACGTGACTTGCTGGATGTTACCGTCACAAATAAGATCCATCAGTGCCTCTATCAGCTGTTTTACTGTGGGAAATATCAGTCACAGCTCGGTTAGCTTCCCTCCACTGTTACACTCCTGACATGTTCAACGTTACCTTCAACACCGAGCTTTATTTGTTTGTATTATTTTTCAGCACATGCAAAAAGTAGGAAAATATAAAAAGAAAACCGACGTTATTACCGTATGTCCTCACCTCGGCTTTAGGCTCTTCCTTGTTTTAGCGCAACAGGAACTATGGCGTCCGTCCGTTCCTATGCAGCTGACGCAGATGGAGATATATGCGTTGACCTGGTGGGAGGGGCTTCAGCACGAGTTTGTTTTCTGTTGCTGCTTCTTCGTGCAAATCGTCAGAGAGATATATACCGAACGAAATGACCTGCACACATTTATGCATTTGATATTGACATTTTTTTTTTTTTTTTTTTTTTATGGCGCCCTTCACTTTTTCGTCACCATTTGGCTTCTAAGCTGAGCAAAGCAACGCCCCCGTGTGGCTCTATTGAGCTACTGCTTTTTTTATTTCATTGGGTTTTTAACTCTTGTTGAAACTATCATCAGAAATGGCATTTTTTAAAAACTAACGCCGGAAGTTCTATTGACAAAACCTACATTTGTCTTTAAAAAGAAAAAAAGACCAAATTTTACATTTCACCAAGAATTGACTGATATATATTTTTTTAGACTGTACACTTTAAAAACTATAACTTTGTTCTGAAAAGCGCTATTAAAATATCATAAATGTTTTTAATGACAGTTGGTTAACTCACACTGCTTTTATAAAAATGGAATTAGCAAAAAATAAATAACTCTTTACTGCACAACTGGTGTAGAAATTATTCGTCAGAATAAAAAAAAAATCAACTCAAATAAGCAATCCTTTCCTAATTACAGAAGGACATTTTGTGGTGTTGCAACTGATATTATTCAAGGTTCCTCAGAGTGGCAGGTGCTGACTGACGGCTGTGGCTGCAGCAAATCTGAAGAAGAATCTGACTGAAAACAGTCTCTTGTATAACAGTCACAGAGGATGCTCAAGTTGTATGAATTGTTTTGTTTTTTTGAAGAAACCTACTTTGCACAATTATAATATGTAATGAAATATGCTCATCTCAAACCTGAAAATTTGTTTCCATTGATATAGGTTGGATAACAAATACATAGACATGTATATATTTTGTGAATTTTGGCTCAACTAGAGTCCAGATAAATAAGGACATGTTTTTAAATCTTCTACTTCACAAAATGCGCATTGTGCACAGATGATGCTTTGTCATTTATGTTTTGATATAAGTTTTGATTTATTCCTTTTAATCATATCTGGTGGTAGATTTGATCACCTGTTAAAATGAGCCAGAATATTAAAAATACAGATGCACAAATGTTTAAGTAGCTGCAGTGAAATCTTAGCTACAGTCTGTTGTTCTCGCAACAGTCAGTGAAAACAGGAAGCAAGGAGGAGACCATTCAATATATTTTTCACCAGATATTTGCAGAGGATGCGAGATTGCATGCAAAAGCAGAGCAAGCTTTAAGAACTGACCAGGACACAAAACATGTCTACAGTGCTGTTTTACTTTTACAGAGACATGGCAGCAGGGACATGATCCAGACTCCAATACCTCTCTGTACAGCTGCCAGACAATGCAGGCAAACAAAAACTGCAGACACAGTGACAAGAGAAAACCAGAAGGGATTGCAGAGGCAGCAGATGGTGCAATCCTGAAAAATATTACTCTGAATGAGCGTCTCATCACCTCGGATATTGAACTGTTAACTGTTAGTTTGTCTGTGCATTGTCTGCCAAAAAAGGTTCACCCGAATTACCTACCAACACATGTGATGTGATCAGCTTTTGCTAAGCTACAAACACAAGCACAGGGCATTCAGGGCAGTCTCTGAAGATTTCAACCTGTGATTCCCTTCAGTCCCTCTGCTACACAAGCTGTCCGTCTTTCTTCTATTTCTACGTCTATGTGTATTTATTTAGGATATAAAGTATTTCCCTTAAGGAACAAAAGGTTAACTCCATTCAGGTCAGACCTAAAATGTCTTGTTGTTTAGTGGAGTGGATTACAATAAAGAGTTAAGACTCCTGTGCTTCAAACTAAAACACAAACAAGTCAAAATCTATAAAAGAAATACATGCATAAAACCCATTAAAAAAAGACTATGATGCCTTAAAAAATGTATTTTATGTGTCAGTCACAAATGTCTTGTTATTTTATATGTTAGATCAGTACAAAGTCATTTAAGTTTGAAGGAAAACTTGATCTTCATAACCTCCTTCTCAATCCTTTCACAGCCACCTCACAGCTCTTCCTCCAGGATTATTCTGTTTTTAGCTCCATCCAACTTTTTGTAGCTTCTCTGAACATGGTGAAGAAAAGCATCCCCATAGCATAATACTACCACCACCATGTTTTACTGTGGAGAGGATATATCTATATAATGATGAGCTATGTAAACTTTCCTCTACATGAAGTGTTTTGCTTCTAGTCCAGAAAGTCTAGTTGCCTCTTCCACATAGTTCGGCATGTTCCCAACATTGCAGCTGGTGAACTGCTAATAGGACTTACTATGGTGTTCTTCTGGCCAAACATCAATAAAGGCCAGAATTTTGGAGTTCAAAATTTCTAGTGTAGATTTTACCACCTGAGATGTGTATCACTGAAGCTCCTCCAGAGTTAGCTGTTTAACACTCTCCTTGCCTGGCTTGTCAGTTTGAGAGAGCCATGTATAGGCAGTTTTTAGATATTAATTTGTTAAAAACAAACAAACAAAAAAGCCCTGAAAACTATATGTTCTTTGTTTTGTTCTATCTCATCAGATCCCACCAAACTACTCAAAGGATTGCAGTTTCACACATAGCAAAATGTAGAAATACCTTTGCTAGGGACTGTAACTCAGCAAGATATGTGGAATAAATCAAGTAAAAAACCAATAAATAGCATCAAAACAATAGTGAAGGCTTATCTATTCTCTCTGGAAATGGCTGCATGTACCATAAATTACTAATCAATAGTGCTGGAAGTTTTTAGTCCATGAGTAATACAGTAAAACATAAAATTGAATGCATGTTTATGGATGTCCTGCTGAAATATAATAACATTAACAGACACAGCAGAAATATGTGTACATAAAATAATCCAATTTGCATACTTATCTGTACATAATATAAAATAGTAAATAGGAACAGATAAAACTCGGAATCATATCTTTTTGTATGCAAATGCATAACCTATGAATGCATAAATCATCTGAGATATGTGAAACCAATCTGGTGTCCCTGATAACTGTCACTGATGTGTGGTACTGAGTGACACTGAGCAAAACTACATCTTCACTTAAAGGCATTTCTTAAAGTTGCGTGTTGTTTTCCATGAACATATTAAACTTTTTTTTTTTTTTTTACCAATTTAGGGTACTTTTAAAATGTTGTGTTGTGTTATGGGGGGAAAAATATATACTGGATTTAAAATAATACACCAATTTGTCAGAATTTGACCACATGTTAGATTTTTTTTCCCTAAAGACATAACTGCTAATTTTTTACATGGTGGTATTTCAGGTTTCTCTGGCATCTGAGATAAGGAAGGTAAGCAGAATGAATTAAACTGAGTGATGCCCTTTTGCATGGAAAACTATATAATGAGCCAATAATGACATCAGTTTTTTGTTTTTTTAAAAAAAAAGATGATATTAGACATAATTGGAAAAAAGGTAACAGAAAATTGTGTTTCATTCTTGTGGCATTTGACAAATAGAAACAATTTGACTAATTCTAACTGACCTAAAACAAGAGACATTTGGCCTGATTCAACAGCGGGGAGGGAAAATATTATGCGTTATTTATTCACTGTACGTAAAGGTTGGGTTTGAAAAATACATATTAAAGTTTGGATGTACAAATTAAGTTAAAGCTTTTCTCTGGTTACTCTTTATGTTTCAGCTACAGCTCATCTCAAGGAAAATGAACAGGCAGATGAACAAAGAACATCTTTATATATTTGTCTACTTATTAACTATTAAAACATTTGTTTGAAGGAGCTACCTTAAATACTAAAACATAAAAAGTATAATATTTATCATAAAAAGATGTATTCTTTCAAACTAACTAAAAACAATACTGTAAATCATCTCTGCTGTCATTTT
Source organism: Xiphophorus couchianus (assembly GCF_001444195.1). Classification (NCBI taxonomy): domain Eukaryota; kingdom Metazoa; phylum Chordata; class Actinopteri; order Cyprinodontiformes; family Poeciliidae; genus Xiphophorus; species Xiphophorus couchianus. The sequence continues at coordinate 23,350,670 of NC_040231.1, read as the reverse complement.
CTTAAAATGTAATTCTTCTGAAATTACCCAGATTGACCCCTTATCTGAAAATGATACTTTTTATCCACCGTGTGAACAACAACAACAACAAAAAAAAGATATTTTACTCAAACAGATAAAGCTGGTATTCAAAAACAAGTCAAATGACCCAATTATGTATCAGTGGAACACAGTATAACTTGTCACATCAGAGCTCTATCACTTCCTTATGCGTTTTCCCAAGATATTTCAAGGGAAAAAAAAAACATTGACAACTCCATCAATATGCTGAAACATATGGTTTGTTATCGGCGTTATGGATGGTGTATCAGTGAAAGAGAGCTTGATGTGTTTCTATCCAACCAAGGTAGAGAAAATGAAAGTGGGTTGGTTTAAATGGAGTCAAGCATGTGAACCACGAAACTATCCAGTACTGCCGCAATGAATAGTGGTGAAAACATGAAAGAGGCAAACAGTACAGATGGTTGTGGAGGTGTGGGCATTCATGCATTCACATCATGTTAACACACAGCCTGATAACACTATTAACAGACCCAACAAGAGGAGCTCTGAAGACTGAATAATGGGAACAATCCAGAATCCACAGTGGGAGAATCACAAGACTTATTAAGGAAGAAAAATGTGAAAATGATGGCATGCTCAGCTATGTTGTCTGACTTGAATCCACTTTTTTTTTTTCTATAGCAAAGCACAATGAACCATTTACAAAACATAACTGCAGAGCAACCTTGACATCCTTCACGCAGCATAGAGATATAAAACAAAAAAAACAAAGTGATCATATCTCTTTTGAATACAAGGAACACTTCGAACAGATGATTCATATGCAAACACTCTGTTACACGTGTAGCCATAACCAACCTTGTATTTGCTGTATATCTATTGGTGTAGTTCATGTTAATCACTCTTTGCATGAAAATTACCAGATGCATTATGCACAGTCATGTTTCCATCACACAAGAAGAGCCCACATCAGCCAACATATATATCTTTGAGACCTTTCTTAACCCTGTAAACACTACTTATCCCCCACAGTCTGACTCTGGAAACTGATTTATGTTCCCACAACATGAGTGGTAGAAGCACACATACACACACACACACCCACACACGCACTGTCACAGTGGGGGGGTGAGCATGAGAGTGCGTGTACTGTCCAGGGCTGACGTCATTAGATAAGTCACAGGAAGCTAATGACCACTAAGGGGCGCTGACGTTTACGGTTTCATGCCTGTGCAGCTTTTTGATCTGCATTGTTATTTGCATGCTATAACTTGCTGTTTGTTTAATCAGGGAGGCAATTAAAGCCAGTTTCAACAGGTTTAATTAGATTGATTTGTGTAATTGTTCTGAAAGGCATCAGCACTGTAAATCCAGGATTAGGAACGTTTTTGTTTTTTTCTTTATGATTTACTTAAATTTGACTTGCATCTAATTTAGCAGATCCCAAGAGATATTGATCAGGGAAAATACATACAGTTTGTTTTCCCCACCTCCCCACATTCAGTTTTAAAGCTGCGATTTTACCTCCTCAAATAAGAATAGTAATCACACACAGTGAATTCATGTTAAGTGTGTGTGAGGTAGAAGGAGGGAAAGTGTGTGTGTGTGTGTGTGTTGGGGTGGGGTGGGGGTGGGGGGAGGGGGTCCTGGAAGGTCAATTTGGAGCAGAGAGGGAGCATTGTCGCACAGCGGATGCATAATAACGTGAAGGTCAACAGCATGCTCCTCATGCATGGCTCAAATGTAGCATCTAAAGTGGCCAGCCATCCATTATTAGTAGCTGGGATACAACAGCGAACAGTGATCAAACCAAGAGTGAATCCAGCCAAGGCCAGGAGAACAAGAGGTGAAGGAGAAACCGCGAGCGAAAGGGGGTAAATATAGGAGGGTGGAGCTGCAGATTAATTGCTGACAAAAAGGACGTATGACCTAGACAAATGAGGAAGTGCAAGGTCTGGTGAGCTGGGGAGGAGGCTGCTCAGCCCAGTTGCGGGTCTGTAGGCCAGTGCCCACTCCTCACATCACCACCCCCTTTCCTCCTGCAAACACATGATTCTGCACGCAGCTAAATGAAGGGAGACTACAAGCTTCTCTTCCCTCCCCCAGTTCCTCAGATAGGACGATAATGGAGCATTCCTTGGAGCCATTTCTCATTCATGGTGGCTGCGACAAGGGAGGAACATGCCTCTTCCCACTGGGGGCAGCTGACTCTTCAAAGATCTTGGGCGTGTAACCTGAGATTTGCACACAGTGCCCTCCTCTTGTTTGAATCTTCTTGTGTTGGTCCTGTGGATATGATACTCGCCTGCCCCTTTTCTTCTTCCCTTTATTCCAGTTGTAAAGGATGATGTGGTGCAACATCAAAGTTCCCCGGCTCGGAAAAAGGAAATACATAATTATTGCAAATTGATCTTAGTCTTCTACCCTGAGGTTTCCTTGAGGCTGTGTTTATTCAACTTTAAATAGATCTAAATAGAAGTAAAAAAAAAAAATTAAAAAAAACTTCCAACAACATCTGCACAAGTAAAGACAAACGGATGTTTACAAGTTCACAAATGAGACTTTAACTCGAGCCATAAGACACGGAATGAGTACAAGAATGTCTGGATTTGTGTAGCGCTGTGTAATCACAAAGGAATGTCCTGAGACATTTCTGCTTTTCCTCTACAAGACCCCTCTTTTCCCACGGCTCGTCCAGGTCTTGAGAATCCCTTTCCTCTCCTTCTCCCTTCCTCTCTCTTTCTTTCTCTCTCTCTCTCTCGTGCTTTTACAGACTTTTACTGGATTTCAGAGGGGGGAGAACTACAAGACAAACTCAGTGTTTTGAAGTAGACAGACTTCCAGGAAGGACTGCATAGAAGCAAACATTCCTGTGGGATTTATTTAGGCTAGGTAAAACAGATTCAAAGAACCAAACATCAGAGCGGACTCTAGCCTACATAGATTATCTGCTGCTATCTCACACAAATTGTGTTGGGTTCCGTCGATTGACTTCACGAACTGTGAGATTCAGGAAATCTTCAGATTTGTGTTGTAAAACTCTAATGATCTCCTGAATACATAAACTGAATGTCAATCATTTGCGCATTTGCAATGAAAACGTCCTTGCCACTGCTCAATGTGTCTGTGTGTGAAGTCTGCTTCAAGACTTGAGGGTATCCATCTGAACAGATCAGTAACAATGCTGAAAAAAAAGAAAACAAACAAAAAAAAAGGCCACATGTGTTAACACTTTAGATCACATGTTAGAGGGCCACCATCTAAACACGCTTGCGAGCTATTTGCGGACACTCATCTCTCACCATGCGCATTCCTCAGCTGCAGGCATTTTACCTGAACTGCTCAAATCTTATGCGTCATTTAGAAACAATTGAATCCAAACTAAAAAGAAGCCCATTTCTAATTAATTGCCTTTAAAGCAATTAGGAGCGGTTTTTTTCTTCTTCTTCTTTTTAGCCCACGCGAAACCCTAAAAAGGATCTTCCAAGGATTCAAAGAACATTTGTTGGGTCTTAATGTTCCCCAGACACGAAGTGACATCTGCCTCCCTCCCCTGCACGCCTGCTGCTCTTTGTTCAGATGAGCACCGAGGGGAGAGCACATTGAAGGCTAAGATGATGTCACCATTGTGATCATTACTGTGGTGCCCTATTTTTGACCAGGCGTCACTGAGGGCAGCCAGGCAAGAATGTCTGCCTGCGTACTGCCAGGAGGAACACAGGCCTGCCAGAGTTAATTAACGCAGGGCCTGCTCACATCGCTCTTAAAACAGTCTTAAGACCACCCCACATGCAAACACATCTACATAGCTATGGTACCCATACATGCAAGCCCTAGTCCATTTGAGCAATTATCTTCCTGGAGGAGGGTTAGATGAAAAGAGTTTGCAGGTTGTCATTTGTGCGCCGTGTTTTTCTGCTTCACTGACCAGTGTTTTTCATATCGAAACTTGCAGACACACTCATTTGAAAAACTGGACTGACAGATGTTACCACCTTTTTCAGACTTGACAAGGTGTGTGCTGTCACGTCAGAGCCTTAACTTGAAGCACCAATTTTAATTGTGAAAGAGGTAGTGAGAGCTTTCCCCATGATCTCGCAGGTGAAAAGGGAAGTGACGTGGCTCTCTCTGGTTGTGGTTGCTCTCGCCAAACACGCCGAGATATTCTTGAGGTGTGTTTGTGTTCAACGGTTCAGAACACAAGAAAAGTGAACAGAGAGGAAGTGCCTAGCTTGAGTTGACAGTGTTGTGCTCATCTTCATCTTTTAGTCTTTAAATTGAGATTTTTATTAACAAAAGAAGGGCGAATCAGTGAATTATAAGACAAAGATTTGTTTTAGACAAAACATGACAAAAATCTTCATATGGTGGAACAAATTTTTTTTCATAACTTGGGTAAATTGTTTTTAAATCAAATTCCATTAGATTTTGTTTATAAATACATACCTAGTACAGTACAGACAGATATTACTTTTTCTGAATGTCCGATTTAGCCTTTCCTGTTTATGGTCATTTAAGATTAAATATTTTATCATGTTTTGTTTAATTAGTTAAACTAGGTTATTTTTATTTTGCAGTGCAGATAAATTACTTTTTTTCCCAGAGGGAGCTAAGCCAAAATTAAACATCAATTTATGATTAATTTTTTTTGTAATGAAGAACTGAATATTCAGTGGAGGATCTTAACTTTTTTACATCTGTATTTTTTGAAGTTTATTAGTCCCTGCTGCAGCAAAGTACCCGCACAACTTGATGCTGCCACTTCTTAATACTTCGCAGCTGGGATGATGTTCTCAGGTGTGCAAGATTCCCCCTTTGTCCTCTAAATGTAACGATGAGTATCATGGACTTAAATGTCTTCAGGAGACGTCTCCATAATTTTAAGATAACTGTCATTGCAGTAGTAATCTCTAAAATGTCTCCGTTTGTTTGATTTTATTTCACTTTTATAGACATGGCTGTAAATTCTTGATGAATTCTCTGTTCCTCAGCTAAAACACATCAGCATTCACTCTCATTTAGAGCAATCGTAGTTTACACAAAACCTCTGGGGGAGGGAGGGTTCTGTGCGGGACATTGTTGTTTTGCAAAGTGACCAAAGCATTTAAAAATGAATACAAGGCATCTCATGACCTTCAAGTCTAAAACCCCCCCCACAAACCTCAGTCCCACACACTTTCTCCTATTTTATCCATTTGCTAATTAAAACAGAGCACTGATGCTGTTCAGCAATACTTATGTGGACTTAATGTCTGCAGAGGGCTTCTTTTTGCATACATTTTAAAACATTCACATGCAATTCAAACAGATCTCTACAATGAAGATGAAGACTTTGCAAATGGATGGATTTGGGATGCTTGTAAGGCTTGTCTGAAAATAACTCATATGGTATGCATGAACGTTTCTTCTGCATGTAAATGAGACAGCTATAATTAGACCAAAGGTGGCATTTTGAGCATCCGAACACATTTTGTGCATGTTTTTCCCCATGCAAACGTGTTTTTATATTCGCAGTGGGATAAAAAGGTAAACTTTGAACATCACATATGATCATTTCAATGATCGTCCAAAGATGTGTTTTTTTATTCTGTAAAGAATACAGAGATTAGTCTGCACACATTTACAGAGGGCCGTGGTTTTTAATATTTTAGCAGTTTAATTTCCTATGCATGTTCTGTTTGAGTTTGAGCTGCTCTAATGTAAAATAATACAAATTATCCTTAGAACAGATAAAATGATTATTTTTGACTGTCAAATGAATTGAAGCAACTTAAAGGTCTAAAATTTGAAACAAATGAAAATTGTCAAGAGAATAGTTCTCCTACAGTGTGTTTTCACAAGCGTTTCAAAAACCTGCAAAAGCAAATACATCCTTTATGAATTCTTTAATACATAAATGATCTGGTCTTTATCAGGTTTTAAAATTGCCCTTCATGTGTATAATATTCCTCTCTGTCATTATTTAGCGATAAAGACGAAATGGAAACATTTATGAAAAACAGAACACTTAAATAGACTCTACAGTTATCAGGATCCCTAGCAAAGATGCATACAGAGGCTTTAAATTAATTATCAGGTATATAGGGATCACGGTTTCATTCTTTAGAGATTTTCTTTTAACCCCACTTATGATCTTAATGTGACTTTTAGGCAGACTTTGGCCCCTGTCCATTCTTATTTATCATATCTTCAGTTGTTATTTTATGATCCTCTACTGCCCTTTATTCATCACTATTAAACACTTTCAAACTCCAAATGGCAGCGTCAAAGACAATAGTCCCCACATATAGGGCACCTTCATAGTTCAGGTTGTTCTATATTTCATAATAAGTCTATAGCTGTAACTGGAGATCTGTGCAAGTGTAGGTGGATAGCTATTTTCTTGAAGCCATTTTCAAAAATGTCGAGATCAACACAAATCTACTTTACCTGAGTCTCAGTGAAAAAAGGCCTCAATGCCAAGTCATATTTAAGCAACAAGAAAACAGGAAGAATACTAGATGAAAGTGCAGAGTCACTCTGATCAACTAAAAATGTAGAGCATAAACGCCAATGTTTCATGGTGAGATTATGCTACTGTAATAGAAGATGGATTTATTTTAAGGCATTTTAAAAATCTTTAATAGGAACTCCAATAAATGCTGGGGACTTTGAATATAAACGTAAAGGTGGTCTATCTTCTTCTATCTTGACTGTAAGATGTTTTGGCTTTAGTGTAATTTTTCCTGCATGTAAAAGAGACATTAAGAGCTCAATGAGAAAGAGAAACATGTGATTATGAATGTAAATGTTTTTTTTCCATAAAATATTCGTTCAGAGCAACAGTTGAGCTGTGACATTTTTAAAAAAATTTGCTTTCACATTTTGTTTTTGCAACATCTAAACAAGCCACCCTTTTTAAAAGACCCCATTAGCTGCAGATATAAACCGAGGAGTTCTTCTCTATCCTCGTTATTTAGGTAAAATTCAAAATATTATAACATTTCTGATGTAAACAAGAAACTAGCAAACTTCAAAGTTAAAAAAAACCCAAACAATTTCAGACCAGTAGCTGTTTCAACACCACTCCTGCTGTACGGCAGTGTTAATGCCAGTAATTTTATGACTCAACAGAAAAGGTTATGTTGCTATCAAAACGTTAGTGGCTCAAGTAAAGTACAGGGGGTTTTTTGTCATGTAAGACAATGAACCTGACATAAATCATTTCAAAACCTGTTTGACATGTCGTGTGACATTTACTTCAACCAAAAAGCAAACAAGCTTGTTAGATGGGGGAATGCAATAAATAAATAAAGCAGGCAGTAACCGGGTTGCATAAGTGTCCGCGCCCTTAAAATAACACTTTTCTGAAGCATCGTCTGATTTATTTTCAGCATTCACTCTTCCTGAGTTCACACCCGCCATCCATTAGATTTAATCTGAGTAATCTATGATAATGTTCAGTTGTACTAGCTGGATTTTCTTGATTCTTTCACATGTGCATCCTGTAGCTAAAGCCACCGCAGTTTGCAGACACGTTGAAAAGGATCAGATGTATTCCATTACGCAAAGGCTTTACCAGGAGAAGAGTGCAGAAAGGTGGCAGTCCTCCATGGGCTGCCACCTTATCGTGGTGGAGGGGTTTGAGTGTCCCAATGATCCTAGGAGCTATGCTGTCTGGGGCTTCATGCCCCTGGTAGGGTCACCCAAGGCAGACAGGTCCTAGGTGAGGGACCAGACAAAGAGCAGCCCGAAGACCCCAATGATGAAGGAAAACCTTGGACTTGGTGTTCCCTCACCCGGACGCGGGTCACCGGGGCCCCACTCTGGAGCCAGGCCTGGAGGGGGGGCACGATGGCGAGCGTCTGGTGGCCGGGCTTTTACCCATGGAGCCCGGCCGGGCTCAGCCTGAAGAGGAAACATGGGCCCCCCCTCCCATGGGCCCACCACCCGTGGGAGGGGCCAAAGGGGTCGGGTGCAGTGTGGGATGGGTGGCAGCAGAGGGAGGGGACCCTGGCGGTCCGATCCTCGGTTGCAGAAACTGGCTCTTGGGACGTGGAATGTCACCTCTCTGGTGGGGAAGGAGCCGGAGCTAGTGCGTGAGGTCGAGAGGTTCCGGCTAGAAATAGTCGGTCTCACCTCGACGCACGGCTCTGGTTCTGGAACCAGTCTCCTTGAGAGGGGCTGGACATACTTCCACTCTGGAGTTGCCCAAGGTGAGAGGCGTCGGGCAGGAGTGGGCATACTTGTTGCTCCCCATCTCGGCGCCTGTACGTTGGGGTTTACCCCGGTGAACGAGAGGGTAGCATCCCTCCGCCTACGGGTGGGGGGACGGGTTCTGACTGTCGTTTGTGCTTACGGGCCGAACGACAGTTCAGATTACCCACCCTTTTTGGAGTCCTTAGAGGGGGTACTGGAAAGTGCTCCTCCTGGGGACTCCCTTGTTCTGCTGGGGGACTTCAACGCTCACGTGGGCAGCGACAGTGAGACCTGGAGGGGCGTGGTTGGGAGGAACGGCCCGCCCGACCTGAACTCGAGCGGTGTTCTGTTGCTGGACTTCTGTGCTCGCCATGGATTGTCCATAACGAACACCATGTTCAAGCATAAGGGTGTCCATATGTGCACTTGGCACCAGGACACCCTAGGCCGCAGTTCGATGATCGACTTTGTCATCGTTTCATCGGATCTGCGGCCGTATGTCTTGGACACTCGGGTGAAAAGAGGTGCGGAGCTGTCCACTGACCACTACCTGGTGGTGAGTTGGCTCCGGTGGTGGGGGCGAAAGCCGGTCAGACCTGGCAGGCCCAAACGTGTTGTGAGGGTCTGCTGGGAACGTCTGGCGGAATCCCCTGTGAGACGGAGCTTTAACTCCCATCTCCGGCAAAACTTCGAACACGTCCCGGGGGAGGTGGGGGACATGGAGTCTGAGTGGACCATGTTCCGTGCCTCCATTGTCGAGGCGGCCGATCGGAGCTGTGGCCGCAAGGTTGTCGGTGCCTGTCGCGGCGGCAACCCTCGAACCCGTTGGTGGACACCTTCGGTGAGGGATGCCGTCAGGCTGAAGAAGGAGTCCTATCGGGCCTTTTTGGCCTGTGGGACTCCGGAAGCAGCTGATGGGTACCGGCGGGCGAAGCGGCATGCGGCTCGGGCGGTTGCTGAGGCAAAAACTCGGGCGTGGGAGGAGTTTGGAGAGGCCATGGAGAAAGACTTCCGTACGGCTTCGAGGCGATTCTGGTCCACCATCCGGCGTCTCAGGGGGGGGGGAAGCGGTGCAGCACCAACACTGTTTATAGTGGGGATGGTGTGCTGCTGACCTCGACTCGGGACGTTGTGGGCCGGTGGGCAGAGTACTTCAAAGACCTCCTCAATCCCACCAACATGCCTTCCACTGAGGAAGCGGAGCCTGGGGACTCTGGGTTGGGCTCTCCAATCTCTGGGGACCAGGTCGCCGAGGTGGTTAAAAAGCTCCTCGGTGGCAAGGCCCCGGGGGTGGATGAGATCCGCCCGGAGTTCCTTAAGGCTCTGGATGTTGTAGGGTTGTGTTGGTTGACGCAACTCTGCAATATCACATGGACATCGGGGGCAGTTCCCCTGGATTGGCAGACTGGGGTGGTGGTCCCCCTGTTCAAAAAGGGGGACCGGAGGGTGTGCTCCAATTATAGAGGGGTCACACTCTTAAGCCTCCCTGGCAAGGTCTATTCAGGGGTCCTGGAGAGGAGGGTCCATCGGATAGTCGAACCTCGGATTCAGGAAGAGCAGTGTGGTTTCCGTCCTGGTCGTGGAACACTGGACCAGCTCTACACCCTCGGCAGGGTCCTGGAGGGTGCATGGGAGTTCGCCCAACCAGTCTACATGTGTTTTGTGGACTTGGAGAAGGCGTTCGACCGTGTCCCTCGGGGAGCCCTGTGGGGGGTTCTCCGGGAGTATGGGGTACCGGGCCCTTTGATACGGGCTGTCAGGTCCCTGTATGACCGGTGTCAGAGTCTGGTCCGCATTGCCGGCAGTAAGTCGGGCTCGTTTCCGGTGAGAGTTGGACTCCGCCAGGGCTGCCCTTTGTCACCGATTCTGTTCATCACTTTCATGGACAGAATTTCTAGGCGCAGCCAAGGTGTTGAGGGGATCCGATTTGGTGGTCTTAGGATCTCATCTCTGCTTTTCGCAGATGATGTGGTCCTTTTGGCTTCATCAGATCGTGATCTGCAGCTCTCGCTGGAGCGGTTCGCAGCCGAGTGTGAAGCGGCCGGGATGGGGATCAGTGCCTCCAAATCCGAGGCCATGGTCTTGAGCCGGAAAAGGGTAGAGTGCCTTCTCCGGGTCAGGGGGGGTGTCCTGCCCCAAGTGGAGGAGTTTAAGTATCTTGGGATCTTGTTCACGAATGGGGGAAGAAGGGAGCGGGAGATCGACAGGCGGATTGGCGCAGCGTCTGCTGTCAAGCGGGCGCTGTACCGGTCCGTCGTGGTGAAGAGAGAGCTGAGCCAAAAAGCGAAGCTCTCGATTTACCGGTCGATCTACGTTCCCACCCTCATCTATGGTCATGAGCTTTGGGTCATGACCGAAAGAACGAGATCGCGGATACAAGCGGCCGAAATGGGTTTTCTCCGTAGGGTGGCTGGGCTCTCCCTTAGAGATAGGGTGAGAAGCTCAGCCATCCGGGAGGGACTCAGAGTAGAGCCGCTGCTCCTTCACATCGAGAGGAGCCAGTTGAGGTGGCTTGGGCATCTGGTCAGGATGCCTCCTGGACGCCTCCCTGGTGAGGTGTTCCGGGCACGTCCCACCGGGAGGAGGCCCCGAGGAAGACCCAGGACACGCTGGAGAGACTATGTCTCTCGGCTGGCCTGGGAACGCCTCGGGATTCCCCTGGAAGAGCTAGAAGAAGTGGCCGGGGAGAGGGAAGTCTGGGCCTCCCTTCTGAAGCTGCTACCCCTACGACCCGACCTCGGATAAGCGGAAGAAGATGGATGGATGGATGGATGGAGTGCAGAAAGTTTCATTGCATTATTTACAAACACGGCACACTGAAGAGAGTTATCCATAACTGGGGAAATTTGGGGGAAAATTATGATTTTTGCAAAAAAATTGACAGTTTTCTAACGCTGTAAAAAAAAAACAAAAAAAAAACCTAAACATAAACAGTTCAGGGTGGCTACCAGGAGGACGAAAGCAAGACTGAAGGAGCTGCAAGATTTTCTGACAAGGACTCCATGTGTCAACAATGATCTGTATTCTTCATATTTTTAGTGTAAGGAGTAGTGTTGTAAGGCAAAAGCCATTTCTACCAAAGCAAACGTTTCGACCTCTAAAACAGCTAAAAAAAAACTAGAAGAATGTATTAGAGTTTGATGAAACTAAACTTGAAATTCTGGGCAATGAAAGGTATGTTTGGCATGCAAACAATAGTGAGAATCACTAAAAGAACAGTATACCCACAGTGAATCACAGTGGAGGTACTTTCCTCCTGATCATTTCCAACTTTTGATGGGTTTTTTTTTTTTTTCGTAATCATAAACAGCTCCCATTATTTCATTTTTTGCAGAACAATTTTAAGTGTCTGCTAGACATCTTTCACCATTGGTCTGAAAACAATCCACATAAAATTGACTCCATAAAGAGAAAAGCTAAAGTGAAGAGCCAAAGTCCAGAATGTGAAGTCACGTGAAGAGGGCCGGAGCTTAGAGACGTCCTCACAATCTGTTGAATTTGGAGAACCTTTGCAGCGCAAAGTTGGCAAATATCGCGAAGTCAAGATGCAGAATGCTGGCATTTTCCTCCTTGGATGACTGAATGCTGAATTCAAACCAAAAGGTTTCAGGGTGTGCACACTTGCGAAACCAGCTTAATGTGTGACTTTTTGTCCTTCTCACTGTTTTGTTTTGTTTTTTTAAGGTGCATTGTACGTAATAAATGTCACATTATTTAAAGAAAGAAACTAGCATTTGTGAGCTTACTCTTTTCTGGAGCCATTGTTTCGGCAAATGAGAAAGAGGTTTAAAGAAGGCCTATTTATCGTTACAACAAATAGAAAAACTGTTTGTGTTTGACTGTAAATTATGCCACACAACACTTACAAAACTGTCACTTTAAAATGTCACTTTTTTGTCACTTTAAAGTGTCACTGTCACTTTTAAATTTAAAATGTCACTTTTTGGCCTCAGGGCCAAAAATCTCTCAGTTAAATCCCAATTATTTTTGCTTCAGGACTATTCCTGTTTACACCAGAAAGCAGATATGTTCATAAAAATTACAACTAATTTTAAGTTAGATGGCAGTTTCACTTTCAGGACTTTGGGTGCTTGAAGATTTCTGTTTCTTGGCCTTAATCAGTTTGTTGGGGGAACTCCACTAAATCAGACTTGTAAAAACCACTGGCTGAAAAATGCTCACCTGCAGAAGCCAAACTCTTACATTTCTGTTACTGATTTCACCAGCTAAGACGTCTTTCCGTGTAAGAGCCTCGTGTGGATTAGCATTTGAGTGGAATTTAATAAAAGGTAGGCTTACAGTTGACTTACAAGTCACTAGTGGGTGAGTTAATAAAAAGGAATAGGTCTCTGTGGATTAGAACAGTGCTTCATTTTTAACCATTCATTATTCAAACAGTATTATTTGTCTATTAGGCTGTGCACACTTTGCAGTGAGAGAATTATACAGCAGGCAAGCTGGGTTAAATCTGCACTGTCATAATAAATGATACAACGACAGTTATGTCAGAGAACAGAGAAGAAAAAAAGCAGCGAAAGGTCAGTTTTGATAACAGGGCAACAAATTCTCAGTACCTATCAATATGTAGTATGCTCTCAAAGATATATCTGTTATGTGAACACAGCTATGTAAGCTGGGAAAAATGCACTGAAGCTCAAAAGTATTTCAAGTGTGAAAGTAGTTTCCTTTGAAAAATCCCCCAAGCTTCATCGGCACTGAATTCAACAAACAAGTGAAATTGTAGAGTCACAGAAGGGAAGTGAAGTTAATTTCGCACACACATCTGCTCTCTCTTTAAACCATTGTTGCTCCTCTCAGAGTGGGGGAAATGTTGTGCCACTTCACTTTGTGGTAATTGAACTTTAGCTCTACGCGAGCTGCTAACTACAGGTAGGTGTAACCAACGGTTCCGCCAGGCGCTGCTGCCTGCATTCTCGAGGACTTGAGGGAAAATACTAGGTTGAGTACCTTGGCTAAACCCCTGCACTTAGGAGCAGATTTAGCAAATGGAAAATCTGCTGACATTTTGTGCGACTCGTGTACACACTGACGTGGGTGAAGATGTTTTTTTTTTTTTTTGCTTTTTTTTTTATTGGATTCAAGGTCATTTGGCTCGACTCAGGTTGGGATGACATTTGCTTGTGATCTCATTCTTCATGGAGGGATGCATCACTGCGGGGCCGAGAGGTTGTTTCTCCACTTTCCTGGCACAAATGACTTCTCGTTCCCAGAAAAAAGGGAACATGCTTATGCTCTCCTCGTCTTCCTCGCTCTCTCTCTTTCTCTCTCCATCGGGCTTCCACTGCATCTCCTCGTTGAATGACAGTGTGACTGTACCTCATCAGCGAATGAGTCACTCTACTACTCTGCTGTTATGATGATTTCTCCCTTCTGTGTATTACATCATGCAGCAGAGGGTTCTGCTCAGTTACATTCACCACAATAAACACTCTCCAAGTGCATCCATTTCGACTGAGCAGAGGGTTTATTAGTCAACCTTGCAAGCCAAACATTTTCTGGCTGATCTTTTGAATAACTATTGAGCTCCGTGTGCGTTTACTGAGCGAAATCCACAAGCTGACAACGAATCACAAGGCGGATATATTAGGGTAGATGGAAACCATGGCGTCACCAAAAAAAAAAAACCCACTTGTAACAGTTTTCCTGTGGATATCTCTTGGGTCAAAGGTCACGGATCAATGCACATCTCACTGTCACACGGATCCCATACGCCATTAGGCATAGTTAGGCTTCCAGAATCTCAGCGATGAACCATTTTCACGAGGAGATAGGAGGAAGCGAATCAATAAAGCCGTTCATCTGGCATAATTGCCGAATTTTATGTCAGCAAGAGAATCCGAGTTACTTGAGGCTCACCGATGTTCTACATATAGCTGCCGCAAATTGGTCCCTCGTGCTTTAATCACACACAGTCAGTTCAAATCATTGACTTTTTAAATCATTACATCTCATAAGGCGTTGCATTCAAGACTGAAAGGATGTCGCGACGAGTGGATGGGCAGAACAATTACGGCGCAGTCCAGCTGCGGGGTTTTCTTGCATTAATCCAAAATAAAAGATTAAATCAAAGTCAACTGCTATAAGAGTGTAAGGCATCAAAAGTGGAGAGGAGCAACGGACGGTGTGTGACTAGTTCCATACCGAAGAGCCCCCGTCTTAATTTAATTCATTGGGTGTTTATTTAATACTTGTTATGTTGGACACAACAATAAGTGACGACTAATTCAATTTTATAGGAAGACATCCTTAGGCCACTTTCTTGTGCTTGAATGCTATTTTAGGCCCCATTTATGGTGTTCAAATTAAACATCTCGGAGTTGCTGGAAGCTTCTTGTGTTAATGGAATCCCACGTAGCGGACTGTGTGGGGAAGGGAGCAGATGAATCTGTATTCCCTGAATGTGTCTGGGCAAAAATCAATAAATGCAAGCACAGCTCCTCTCTTCTGATGGCTGTCTTTGCATGGTGGACTAATAGAAAAATAATAATTAAATTTAAATCACCAGATTAATTTGTTTTCCATCAGTCTCAGGAGAGATCCTTCCCCCCCTCCACCCCCCTTAGTTTCTTTAGTGGCTCATTATACTTTCTAATCAAGACCAAAAAAAAGTGCCTCTTTTAGACAGACATGCTGTCTCCCTTCCCCCTTCTCTTCCCTGTGGTGTGCTTTCTCGCATTGCAGTCATTGTGCTGGCACTTATTATGTTACAAATGACCGAGGTACGGCAGGCATTCTCAGTGTGCATGCAAAGAGGGCCCACCCTTCTCCGCTACTAGCGCCTTCTCCTAATGACGATGCTCAGAGTGCCCCCCGACACAGCCCCATGCAGCCCTCTTCCCCCACTTTCCGCCCCCATGTGCTCTCTTTAATGAAGATTCTCCAATGCAATTAAAAATCCTTGCTTCTTGCTGCTACTGTATGACAAACAGAGCCACTGTCATTCCTCATAGCCTGTCATCCCCGCCACAAGAGGAGGAGGAGGAGATGGAGAAATACACCAGGGTGCCAGTGGCTACAGAGACAGATAGAGAGGACTGTTGTGGGTTTTTGTGTGTTTGAAGAAGAGCAAGTCCCCCCACGGCCTCCACCCCCACCCACCATCTCAACAGGTAATGGAAGGACGACGCAGAGAAAAATCAATGACCAACGAAACACAGAGAGCAAGCGTATAAAATGGCTTTAACTGTGCACCAAAAGCTGAATAAGGGGTTCCGTCTGCGTCCGTCTGCGTCCGTCCGCCAAACTCTGGTGATCATGAATGTTTTAGGTAGCGTTGCACCACAACGCTACCTTTTACTTCTTACTCTTTTTTTTTTTTTTAATCTTAGAGATAAAAAAAAAAATAAAACGAAAGATTTCTGAGCAAGAGCTCTGCAATTGTTGCAACAGCTTCAGAAAAGTGTGGCGACACTTTTGGATGTTGTGACATAACGGCAGAGAGGAAGACAGAGGGGAGGAAAACAAGAGGGAGCCTTCATTTATGATCATCTGAAATGATTATAAAGCATTAGCGTAAATGTGCCTATAAAGCAGCAGTCTGCTAACAACGCAAGATTTATGAGGTTACCCATAAACTAACAGTGGACAGTTTGTTAATCCGCTATAATACCTGCTAAAATGAATACACCCAGCGCTGTGATGTGACCGAGAAAGAGATAGAGAGACAGA
Organism: Xiphophorus couchianus; assembly: GCF_001444195.1. Classification (NCBI taxonomy): domain Eukaryota; kingdom Metazoa; phylum Chordata; class Actinopteri; order Cyprinodontiformes; family Poeciliidae; genus Xiphophorus; species Xiphophorus couchianus. The sequence continues at coordinate 23,334,800 of NC_040231.1, read as the reverse complement.
GAGAGAGAGAGCGATGCACCAGTTGGCTCAAGTTCTGTGACCCATCCTCGTCAGGGTGGGGCGTATAGGAACAGTTGCCCTCTCCATCTGCAAAAAAAAAAAATATCTACCCCCCTTACCCTACACAGCAACAACGCCCCTCTACCCCACCCCCTTGTTGTTTTCCAGTTGAATGAAATAATCTTCCCCCGTCTGGAAAGCCAGTCTGGGTCAGAGGGCCTGCGTTCAGCCTGTTGCTTATTGTGCGTTCAGAAGAGGAGGTAAAGCATACAATTAGGCACAGATGGCTGTCTTTGCCAGGCAATGTATTGATCCCGTCCCGAGGAGGAGCTGCCCCATTTCTGGTTTTGTTTCACAAAGTGCCCTTTAATTTGGAGCCACTGTGAGACCCATGTATTTGTTTGATCACACATCATGAGCTCAGATAGATAGATAGATAGATAGATAGATAGATAGATAGATAGATAGATAGATAGATAGATAGATAGATAGATAGATAGATAGATAGACAGACAGACAGACAGACAGATAGTTAGATAGATAGTTAGTTAGATAGAGTGCATTGATGTTTTATTCAACATTGATTTTATTTAAACACCAAAAACACCTATTCACAAACAGCATATATCTGTTTTTATGCTCAATTGGAGCATAAAAACAGATGTAATGTGACACTAAAAACTTTTATTACTACAATAAAATCATTTGAAAAAGAATCGAACTCAAGGTCCAAAGCTTATTTTTTAATTTGCTCTAAGTATAATTTGGAGAATTACTATTTTTTTTTAAAGTTTCTTTTTTTTATATAAGTCTCATCATTTTAATTACATATGCTAACAGTAAAAAAAAAAAAAAAAAAAAAAAAAAAAAAAAAAAAAGTTGTAACATCTATTTTATTTGTAGCTATTCTCTATTTGTTTACAACAGAAGGGGAATGAGATGCGCCACAAAACAACATTCATAAATAAAAGTCACCGCCACATCTCAGCCGGAGCCGTGCTGCAAAATGATAATGTCGCATTTAAAGTAATGACGGTCAATTACTGTATCCGCTCCTCTACTACGGCCGCTGCACAAATAATAAGTTTTCTTTGTGTGGCAGTAGTGAGCTGACGTCAGGTCGGTTCCTTGAAGTGGAGCTGAATAAACCTTGAGAAGAGTCTCCTTCAATCTGCTGTTAGTAACTAACACACACACTCACACACCGAGACTCAATTACTGCCCAATTCCCTTCTTTATCATTCGTCCCCGACCTCTTTCATAACCAAAACCGACCAAGGAAGGGAAAAAAAGACACAAGAGAGGCGACAAGAGCAAACCGAAGAGTTAGTTGATCTAAAGAAGCCGCACGCTGGAAATAAGTAAAGTGTCGAAACTAAAAAAAGGTAAGTGTTGTTTTTTTTTCTTTTTTTTTTTTTTTTATATTTCCCTGACGCTGTTTTCAAGACCATCACTGAAACAAGCGGTGAGCTCCGCTTTGAGAGCTGGCTTCGGTTTCTAATTTCTTCGCTTTTTTTCAGCTTTTGTGGATACTTTGTTTTCTTGTTGCGAACGTAATTCATTCGGTCGGTGTGTCCGGTAGTCGTTAGCGGTACATTTGGTTGAAGTTTTGTTGTTTTTTTTCCCTCTTTAATCTGAAAACGAAGTGGGGTTTTTATTTTTTCTCCCCGAGCGGTGGTGACCTGATAGTGGGAATCGTCTTTGTGTCCTTCTTTCCTTTCTTCCTCTCTCCTCTCTCTCTCGCACCGTTCACTCCTGCGCGATAACTAGTTTTTATCGTTGTGATTTTAAACTTTTCGAGCCTTTTGCGGTGTCTTTGGGTTTTTGTCGGCCGTTTAAACGAGCCGTTCGGGGTGTTTTTAGTGCGTATTTCGAGCTGTAACCGTCCAAACGTAGAAAGAGAGAGAGGGAGAGAGAGAGACGGCTGGGGGGTAACTGACTGGACTGCCGTTGGTCCTCGCTGTCCGTCCATCCACTTCCAACAGTCCCTCGACTCGAAAATAAAACAATTTGCGACAAATTTATAAACATCCACATCAGTTTTGGGTTAAGTTTAGACGTGTATTGTTCATTTCTCTGTCCGGAGCGGGTCGGAGTTTGAGCTGGTTTTTCCGTGTTGTTGGCCAGGCTTCGCCGGGGTGCTTGCTAATCGCGGTCGCTTCCTCAAACCGAGGCGTGCAGGCGAGCTAGCAGCCGCTTGGCCGAGTTGTTGAAATTTATCCCTTTGTGTATATTACAATATCCTCCATTTTTTTCTGCCCCTTCCAAAACAACAAGCCTCTCGCCATCTTGGTTGTTTTAAATTCGTCCCTCAAGCACCCCTGCCTTTCCTCCCCTCTCTCTCTCTCTACACATACAAACACTTTTGACTACTTTAGTAGGAAATGGATCCAGTTTTTTTTTTTTTCTTTCTTAAGTTTTACCAAAGTTTTTGACGCGCTGTGGAGAAGCGAGAGAGAGAGAAAGAGACAGAGTAAAGGGTTTTATGAAGACGCTTTTGAAAGACATTTGTAACGTTAAATGCTCCAGAGACATAATTTAGAAGCTCGTTTGAGATTAAGGGGGGAAATGTTTATTTATAAACAAGATATGAAGTTATGTGTTTTCTGTCAAGATTGGAATATATGGCTAGGGAAGCCGAATAATGTCATAGTGTGACACAGTTATGTCACATAAATTAATTCCTTATGTTTTAAACTCAAAACTGTTTTTCAGTTACATTAGCCGTGGCTTGTGTTTGCAGCTAAACATGAATGAATGGAGTAAGGAAGGAAGGAAGGAGGAAAGGAAGGACTGATGTTAGCCTTAATTACCAAGAATGCAATTAAGAGTCAAAGTAAAACACTTGATGTTAGATCCTGAATAAATATCACTTTGATCACATTTCCTTTGAAATAAAAATACATTTAACACCTTTTTTTTTTTTTTTAAACAAATGACCAATTACAAAATAGTTTCATATTTTAATTAAAAATCAACCACTTCTAACTCAGATCTTTGTACATGTCTGCTCCTTGTAACAGCCTCTTTAGATGCCTTGGTACTTGTTTACACGTTTTCCAGACAGGACACTTGTCCTATTTATTTTCCGTCATTTTGCCTCACGCATGAGCTTAAGCCCTCCCCTAAGGTAGAGCCTGATCTCACCATCTTCTCTGTGTCCTATAAGCAGGGAAATAGGAGGAGGAGGGATGAAAACACACAGAACAAATGCTTTGAAATGGAAAATCTGATCATTTCACCTCCCACCTCTTTTGTTTGCCCGTTTATTGCTGCGAAGCCTGAGTGCAGAGGAGCAGATGTTTAGCCAAACATGAAGGCGCGGTGCCTCTGTCCTTATGGGGAATGGCTCTCGCTCCTCTCTCCGCTGCTGATGCATCGACATGACAGCTGCTTGATTTCATAGAGCTGCTAAGAAGCCATTAGTGGTATCTGTGAATTGAAACAGAACGGTGTCTTCAACTTTCCTATCTGTCGCGCAACTATCTCTTTTAGCAGTTTTATTTTGGGGGGATCTGTTTGAATGTTTGCGTGTTTTGACATACACTTGTACATGCGCGCAAGGGCTGCAGCTGAGCACACAGACCTGCAAGAAGTGCTAATATATTTGCGTAGCGTCTTTTCTCATAATTAAGAGAGATTGAACAAGAGCAAAAGTGAAAAAGGGGAACAAATCTGTCAGAGTTTGTTTGCGATGTTGGTTTGAAATGAAAGCACACTGTGCTACCTCAAGCACACTCAAATCAGAGAGAGATCCTTCCTCACCAGGCCAAGAAAAAACAGTCAACTCTCTGCTGGAGTTTTATTTTCGCTTTTCTTCTTGTTCCCTCTATAAAATTGGAACTGTTGTTTTTGAGGAGATAAAGGGAGACTTCCGCTTGACTTGAACATTTAGGAATTAAGGATAGACATTGTTAAGCTCCATTTGCATGTCTACTAGAATCACAGCAAACGGTTGCTATTGACTAAGCTGATTAGGTGAAATTAGGTTCACGAGCTCTATGTGTAGGGGTGCTGAATCTGACAGAACTTGGACAGCTTTTGAGAAGGCAATCCCATGTCCACACAAGCTTGGATTCTCTTTAATCCTCTACTATTGAATATAAGTTTTTTTTTCAGTAGAGGAACCCCTTAGTTTATCTTCGTTTAAAAAGGAACTAAAGTGGGGTTTATTAGGTGTCTATAATACAGTATAGTGATAATCAGTTTGAGGCAACGTTTGCTATACTTTTATTTTATAATTAAAACATTTGAACTTTGCACTGTACCTGAAAACATCAGATGATTATAATTTTTGGTCAATTATCAAGTTTTTTTCTGCAGCAACATACGTACAATAAATATGTCATCCATCCATTTGAGCATTACGAAGTGTATCTTATAAGTTAAACTTGTTTCCCTCGTTGCTGAGATTTAAGAACAAATAAATCCATTTGTGAAATGAATCTAAAGCCTTGCTGTCATTTCGACTGATAGCAGAGGAAAACGAAGGTTGTAAAACCTTAATCACTGAGTAAGCCATGTTTGAGTGTATCTGCATCAATGACCACTATTACATCAATTATAGTATATAGGAACTATATAAACTTAACCTTTTCATGTCAGTATTGTCAAATGGGGATTTGAGAGTATTTTAATTTTATCCCAATTCCTTACAATAAGGTTCACACTAATTAGGTTCATAACTAACTATATAACTTTACATTATAGTTAAATTGTGTCTTGTATTTCTTTGTGACATAAGGTCTCATCCCAGTCTGTGGCTTGGTTAAGGTTGTTAAAGGGCCAATCAATAAAGAAAGAAAACCTAGTGTTTGCATCTGTACACACACATACAAACATGTAACTCTTCATCTTGCTCTGTGATAAAATCTAGCTTAGAGTTGCACAATACGTCGAATCACAATTGACAATGTCAACGTGTGCAATATTGCAACTGGAAAAGAATCTTTGGTTGCAGTACTATAATGTTTTAGGTGTCATTTAATAATTGCCCATTCTCTTCCCATTTTCTTCATACCTAGCTTCTAGATTTTCTGAGCTCCAAGGACTAAAAACAAGAAGAATGCGCTTTGAAGTCACAATTCCCACCAGCAAATCTGAGATCATCTCACTGTTCAGTATCCAAGGTGGCCTGGCAGCCATACTGGATACTGACCTCGAGCCTGCTTGCATATAAAACATTGTGAAAGTTGCAGCTATAGACTATTTATTAGCACTTTGTACTGTGATTTGTAACTAATTAAACAAAAGACACATATTAATGTTAAATGTCTTGTTGTGGATATGTTCCTTTAGTGTTCAAATGCTTAAAATTGAGAGGAAACAACAGCAAATCCACTTGTTTTCTGACTTACGACTATGAGCTTGGGTGTGAAGTTGTTCCCAGTTCAGAAGTCCGATGTCCAAGACGCAGAATAAAAGCCTGATGCCGATAATATATTTATCAACTTGGGTTGACTTTTTGCATCCTTTAACCACATCCGATTTAGACGCTTGTGACCAAGCTATTAAACCCCAGGGACATTTTTGCGATGATAAAAAAATAAAGAGCAGAGAGGAAAATGTAGGCTAATCACAATCAATATAAGCTCAGAAATATTCCTATTAATATCACCATGTTTTTCCTTTTATCATGTTGCCCTTCTTTGCCTTTAAAAAAAATCCATGGCCCCAATGCTTTTATGTTATATTTAGTCACTGATTAATGAGACGTTGCAAATAATCTATCGAGAATAAAAGCCATCTGGTTGCACCGCCAAATCTGTGTATGTTAGTGGTGATTCAGAGCTGCGAAATTTAGACAGGAAGTGGAGATGTGCTTATTGTTAACCAAATGACTCAAGAAACTCGTGTTAGACAGAGTTCTGGTCAGATTTCTTCATCTCTCGCCATCCGGATGTCGCTTACAAATGAAAGCGCAAGCATGTATTCAGAAAACAATAAGGACAGAAGAAATGGCATGTCAGAAAATTGATTACTACAACCGATGTGATAGAGGTATGGATTAATTCTTTAACAGCTGGTTGGTCCTTTGTGGAAAAGTACTGTTTCTTCCAATAAACTAAAAACTTTATAAGTTTGATGATGTTTTACATTACTGATTCAAGTCTCACTTCAGTCTGTCTTTGTCATTTGCTGTGTGCTGCATGTTTTAGGCTTGCTTACATACACATTGACAGGGCTTTGCATGTTGACATCCTCCCTGCTGGAAAGTTAGTTAGATCTCAGATGATCTGACTAACCTCATGTTACCTTTCTATTTTGGTGACACTGCCTGCTCGCTGAATCTCCTGATAATCATCAGAGTACTCAAATAATTGTCTAAAGTGCATTCTTGGTGACAGCTGCTTTTAACGCCAGCCTTTTCAAATATTGTGGCTATCTCTGACCGCCACTGTTTGTATCCATCTGTGCACCGAGAAAGTGTAGCTCCAGTTTGAAAGCCTGGCTAATGAGATGGGGCACATATGCCTCCTGTTGTAGGAGCAAGTAAACAATCTCCACTGTTAATTAAGACTAAACAAATCAACACTCACTCGGTTTTCTCTGCATTTCTGCACGGATTACATATGGTGGATTAATTACTGAACAATAAGCGGTGGAAAGTGCGAGGGGGTCACCCTGTATTGACTTTCCGGAGACAGAACACAGAGCGGCCAAATTTGGGAGGGAAAGGCGATAAGCTGCTTCTTTGCTGTTCGTCCCGTGGGCCTCTATTTATCATTCAATGTGAGAATTTCCTTGATGAAAGTCAAGGTTGTTTGCACATTCTCCGTCTCGTTGGGATGCCTGCTTTTCCACCAGCAAGGTGAAAAGGTTGATTTTTTAAATATTTTTTTTTCTTCCTCCTCCGAAGAGATACCTTGTTTGGAAAGTCCGTGCTAGTTTCTTATAATGAAGTCTCAAAAGGTCCTGATGATTTTTTTTTCCACTTCAGGGCTGTTTTTGTTTTGTACATTGGGGGAGAGGTGAAAATACAAATGTGCTTCATGTTTTGTGGAGCCGTAGAACAGCGAGCGTGCTGGTCCTCATTATTCAGTATCTTTCTGTTGCATATTCATGTTTAAGTTGCCGCACCGTGTGTGAGCTGGAGGCATCCATTTAATGTGGTCTGAGTGAAACGTAACAACATGATATGGCAACATTATGAAAGCGTTTTCATGTCACTGGCATCTTGCTTCATGAAAGACAGTCATTTATTATCTCTCAGTGTTAAGAGAAGCAGCTGGATGAAGCTGAAACAGCAGAAACCTGAAGGTGTTGGTTTTGTTTTCCTGTGAAAAACCACACAAGATGTTTACCGGCGTCTTTTGCTTTATCTGTCTTATCTGGCCACAGAAACTTGATTACAAGCATCAAGGTTTGGAAGACCTGCTATATAGTTTGACGTTTACCACACTGTGACATTCTCAATCTGTAGCAGAGGGGGCCTGTAAATATACATTTCTCCAGGATACTCTCGCTCCGGCTGTGCTCGAATAGGAGAGGAAATGAATGGAAAAGAAATAGGAAGGAGGTTTTGAATGGCGGAATGGGAAAGATATTGGTTTCTCTACTGGTGTTCCTCTTGGGTCAGTGGGGTTCTTGATGGAACTATAGAATAAGTTGATGCAGGCAGACACGCTGCAAGCTTTGCTTGGCTTTAACAAACGCACACATAAACCTTGACACACACATTGCTGTCAGAGCACAGGCATTTATGCACAGGGACAGGAAATACACACCCATTTATACACTCACACAGATACACACAAATGCACGAGATTGCACCTCGACAGCCCCCGTTTATTGATCTTCTTCAGCATTAAAAATCTGGTCACTGCTGCCACAAAGGCTTTTTATTTTAGCTGCGCTGGCAAAGCTTTCTTCAAGCTAAGCCAGAATTTAAAATATTTAACTCCTACATAACACTCTAGAAAAGGACAAGGGTAAAAGCAAGCGCACAGTTTTAAACTGCAATAGGTGTAGCTGCTCTGAACCATCATGTGAATCATGGTGATAAAATCACATCCCAGTTTATTAGCTGTGTAAACTCACAGCTTTGCATCTATAAAAGTTTCAGTTGGAGATGTGTTTTGATTCTCAATTCAACCCAACTCACTATTCACTAACATGGCCTTACCTTGTTTGCATCATTCGTGCTGATTTGCCAGTAGTCAGTGGATTAGTCATGACTGTGCCTGGGACAAGCTGCTGTTTTTAGCGTATTAAGGTTAAAAAAGGATACTCATGTGTAGAGAGGCAACTTGCAGGGTTTAATCCACACAAGCCCTGTGAGCACATGCTTTTACAGTAACTCTTATCTCTCTGTAAGTACATTGCCTTTCGTTTTCTCCGGTCTCAGTGTATGCAAAGCAATGTATCAAGAATATTTCCCCTTTTTCTTCTTGGGAAATTTTCAGTCTTCAGTTAGCACCAGGTGGCGAAGAGGAAATGGTCCGACCAGCTCTGTTTAAACTCCATTTCGAAATAATCTGTCCTGAAAAGGTCAAAGCACATCTCAGTGATTTCAAAATGCTTCTGCGTTGTAGTGGAAATGTGCATTGCATGAACATTATTTATTAAATACACCAGCAGGCAACCTACGCGCGAGGCTTTCCTCGTCCAGTCGAACCTGCTGCTTGCTGTTGTTTTTCTTCTGTCCAGCTCTGAAAGCTTAGCCCCGCTCCGTCTGTGGCATTGTGCTGCCTTCTCCCTCTCTGTATGTCTGTCTGCCTGTCCTTCTGCCTTGCTGTCTGTCTCTCTGTTGCGCTTGTGCTCGCTCTTTCTGAACGATGACACTGAGAGACAGCTGTAACGTGAGACGCCTCTCGATCCTGGCAGGGGCTTCGAAAGCTGAGGCAGAAGGGAGGGAGAGGGCCTTTATGTGAGACTGGGGGTGCTGACCTCCCCTCATTCCCCTTCTCTCTTTCTCCTCCTTTTTTCTCCCTCCTTCTGTGTCCGTTTGCATACTATATCCTCCCCCCACCAACAGAAGCCAAGACAGCACTCTTGTGAAGTGAAACAAGGAGAGAGTTTAGCCATATTGAAAATCTGATGGATGACATTGCGTGTTTTGTCCATTTGGTACCACTTTAATCCCCAGCATCTCTCCCATCGTTAGATTACATCGGATGAACTGAAGTTCTGTTGTCTAGGGTGACTTGTGTTTGTGATCCGTTTGAGGACATGTTTTCTTTGCGTGTGTGCATGTAGACGGAAACATCTCTGGACTCTAGGCTACGGTTGCTAAATCCTGTGTGAGAGCTCCCATGTGTAATCCAAACATTTAGAGCTAATTTAAGCATGCAGGCAGAAGCAGCATCCTTTAAGAAACAACAGCTCCCCTCCCTCTGCAACCTCCACTCTGTGTGTGTGCATGTCACGCACTTGTGTGTGCGTGTGTGTGTGTGTGTGGATGTCTTGTTGTCGCTGGAGGGAAATGAAAGTACTCAATCACTCACCTGTCAGAGTACTTCAAAATCCGCCCATAACACACTGGCGCGCGCGCACCCCCGCACACGGACACATATGTGCATACACTCTCGCCCCTGAGGGTTTGACAGGACTGGCCCTTTATTGACTCCCTTGATCAAGGAGACAGCAGATCCATTTAATAGAAGCTCCACACACACAGCGGCTGAAATCAAAGTGGATTCACATCTGCTCTCCACACAGCTCCACTATATCCTTTTTTTCTCTTGTATGGCAGAGCTGCTCATCATTTAAAAAATGGCTGCTTTGATGGGTGTTGAGCTAAATTTTCCGAGCCAGTACCAATAGACATCATAACGTTGTTCACTGCATGTAAAGCCAACAGTTTCTGCCAAAATAGCTCTGATTCAGCTCTTCACCCCATCTTGGGGTATTGCTCACAGTGTAGTGTAATAATGTCATGATACAAACCCAGTAGGGGTTATAGCCTGTTCCATTGGCTCTGGCCCTTCTCTTCCCAGTTGGCTATGTTTTGCGCTGAGTGTTCTGGAAGGCCACTTAGCTAAGAGGCTGCTGATAGTAGATGTGACAGCTGTGCTGGTCATGGCTACCCTGACCTTCACACGTCATTGTGACGGTCCATCAAGGCTGTAATGATACTCTGAACCTATTGTGTACTCCTGTGTTGGACTAATTGTCCGCACTGGTGATTATGTGGCCACATATGCTACTGATACTGCCATCAAAATAAAACTGCAAACAGATACAAATAAGGCCAAGTTGGCTATTTACAGATTCATGTGGCAAAGAGAAGGAAGAAATAAATGTGGATTGCTTAATGTGGCTATAGGCTCCCTGCCAGTAAGAGAAAAGATATAATGGCAACTCAAAAACATGCATACGCACAGACTAAAGAAAGAAGCACACAATCAGGCCTGGTATTTTATATATTTTCTACCTCTCACAAATGGATCGCACTAATGCTCGGAGCTTTTCACCGGTCTCAAAGCGCTTTACTTCAGCGCATGGTGGTAACGCGTTCCCTTGAGATGGCACTAGCTCCATCAAGTCAAGGAAGAAACCATTTAGCAGAATGACAAACACACACATACATTCAAGCAACACAGCACCAGGAGGCTGGGAGGATTTGGATTGCACTTAGACAAATGTTTCTCACACAAGTTCTTTATTCCTCCTCTGCGCTCCCCTTCTTTTGCCCCGAACATACACTTTCTCGCACACAAAAGTACTTGCACAGAGATTCCATTTTGTCAGCTTTCAGCCCCAGATCATGTAACGATAAAAGATGCTGCCCTGCAGTTAGACACTGCCAGTAAATCACAGGGCAAAGAAAGCTGGGAGAAGCACTTATTTTTAAGCAGCATGAGAGACCACACTGGGGCTGGGGTTGGATGGGAGGGGGAGAGGGGGGGCTGAGACAGATAGGGTAAGACAGAGGGAGAGAAAGAGAGAGGCAGAGAGAGCTTCTTTGTGCACTGTGTACTGGCATTGTGTGTGATGAAGAGATGAATCACAGCTATTTAGGGATTGGTTTCCTGCAACTGATTGTGTGACGACTTGGTGGCGGACAGACTGTCAAGACTTGCCTGTTTTGTTCAAGGGGCTTCAGGAAAATGTCTGCGGCCAAGTCTCGCCTAACTCACTCCCACAGGCACCGGTGTGCTAGAGATCAGCAGAGACAACAGAGACAAACACCTCAGTGGTGTCGCTTCTCTAACAGGGCATCAAATATTAAAGTGAAATAGATTTTAGGCTAATCTCAATATGTATATTTCCAGAGTGCACTTGTTATCCATTCTCCTACAGCAAATAGAGTTTTCAAAGCAAAATCTTCCTTTCTTCCTTTCATTCTTTCTTTGTTTCTTTGTTTCTTTCTTTCTTTATTTCTTTCTTTATTTCTTCCTTTCTTGCCCTCTCTTTGCTTTGTGGTTGGTACAAAATTATGACCCATGTGTTTACCACTGTGCAGATGTCAGTGAGCTGCTGTATGTATCTGAACAGTAAAGTCAACATCTGTTCATCTGAGGAAGCAGTGGTGGTAGATTAGGAAACCCAAACAAGACAATCCAGGCAGACGTTACAGCAGTTAGATTGCACATTGCCCATGTGCAAGCATGCCTGAAGTATGAAATAATAACAGCTTTGCAGGTAATTCCTGCTTTTTTCTCTCCTCTTCATGTTATTCAAATGAAAATTACTAGGTAAAGATGGCTGTAATTAGCACATTTTCTGGACATCTATTAAAAAATTATTAAATAAAACTGAATCACATTGAAATCATTTCAGCACAGTAATGTGAAAAGATATTTAAAGGCAGAAGAGGTAATGCAAATAAGTTAACATTTTTATATTTGCTGATGATTGTTCTATTTTTTTCCTACTGATATTGTCTACACCTCCCAAAGTTATGAACTCAATGCATAGAAGATGAAAGTTGTAACAACTCTTAAGGTTCACCAACCACTATCTACAGAGCATTCAGATCAAACATGTCCCACAGTTTAAATAACTCAGCTGAAAATAAAAAAGTAAATAAAGTAAAACATAAAGTAGCTTCAACAGCTGATATACTCTGCTGAACGTATCCTCCGCATTTGTGTCCCTGCATTGGTAATTGTAGAGGAACTGCAGCATTTCTCTCACCCAAAGTTTTGTCCTCTTCTGCAATCTGATATTGCAGATCTTCCTTTACAAATCTGAGACCTGGACAGTTTCAAAACAAGAAATTAATAAACTACAAGTTTTTAAAGACGGTGTCTACATCAGACTGCTGTCTCTTGCTTAGAGCAATGCTGACAGGAGGTTCAGAAATGCAGACTGCAGAAGTTCAACATATCCTGTAGAATGAACCCTGATCAACTCCTGCACCGTCTTGTGGTGCAAGTGAGCCGTGCACTGGAGAGTCCAAAGTGATGCCAGAGAGAAGACATAAGCAATACTAATTTTGGATGCCCTGAAGTCTAAATGCCTTGATCTCAATCAAGTCAAGCCCAGTGCCATGTAGGACTGCTCAAATATGAAAAAAATAAATTACAATTTAGTCAGTATTGAAAACAAAATTATTTCAAATGCTTTCTAGTTGAGTTGGAAAAACAATGTATTTATTGCACTGGAGGAGCAGTTATTTAGCCTGAACATAAGGCTGTGTGACATGTCACATGTATTTGAGGTATTATGCTTTGTTCCCATGTGCCATGTCTAACACAATGACATTGTGACTTTTTGGCACTTTTCGAGTGTAAGTTTCCCTAGTGTTACTCGTCTCTACTTATAGTGACGAATATAACAAATGATGTTTTGTTTTTCCGTTTTTTTTTTCTTCTTCTTACGACTTTCCGCTTTCCCTTGATCTTGGAGAGCCTGTAATGACGAACAGTCAGTGAGAGAAAGAAAGGACAACCGCCGTCTTCTTCCCCAAACTCTGTCCTTATTACAAATTATTGAAATTATGAAATTATTAACATTTCCTAGAACAATCACATTCCTGTGTCCTTTCTTCTGCTACAAAAAACACACACAGCCTTCACCTGTGTAAAAAGGTATCAACTCTCACCAATCAATCCAGAGTGCAGCGATATACATTAAAAAAACCATTTCTCAAATAAGAGGATTAATTATGTTGAATACTGCAAGAGGGAGATGTAATAATGGACAAAACCTTAAGCTCGCTCTAATGTGTTTTCAATAACTACTGTCCGACTGAATAAACTACAGTTTAATTGATTACATCGCAAGGGAGAAAAAATAAAGTCTATAGTAATAATAATAATAATAATAACAATAATCATAATAATAATAATAATAATAACTCCTTTTTAACAGATAAAACAACACAATGTATCTCAGGGTACCACTGTTTAATCGGGGAGTGGAACGGAGCTAAAAAAGATACATGTAGCGATCTTCAGAACGGCTGTTATGCGACCGTTGTAGCTAAAATGTAGCTAACTGCGATCCTAACAAATCCTTTTTTTTCTTTATTTATTTTCAATGTTTCAGCACATCTATCAATCAAATTACAAATCATATCCAAATATACATTGTTACTCCACATTTTTAACGGGGGGGCAGCCCTCACCAGCTTCACACTACTAACCTGTAATGACGAACAGTCAGTGAGAGAAAAAAAGGACAACCACCGTCTTCTTCCCCAAACTCTGTCTGAAGAGCGAGGGGCGGGGCTCCTCAATTCCGGTCTCCTGGTGAGACGTTGCCCGAACCTTCGTTACCCTTTTTTTTTTCTCTTTTTTTTAAAACCCATATATGTAATTAGTTGCAATACTATTAATTTCTGTGTGGTGGCGTATATTTTCTTAAACAGATTTTCTGGACTATCACCAAGTGATAATTAAATTCTCCCACTTTATGGTGTATCACACACTCCCCAACAAACAAAGGTGGCTCCTGACACTTAAGTCTCCAAAATAACTTGACTGAACATAAATTTTTTTCAAAACATTGCAAAACAAAAATATGTAGTGTTTTGTGTTGCAGGTCGCTCAAGGTGAGTATACAGTGTATGATGTATATTTTACAGTAGATGGATATGTAATGTATGGTGTATGTGTGGTTCAGGTATGTAACTATCTTTCCCAAGTGTTCTATCTACAGTGTATTGGACACATAACAGGTAGGTAAGGGTAAGGGCTAATGGGTGGGGGTTGGATAGGATGGAAGTACGGTGAGGGGAAACACTGGTGCATACACTGCATTGGTTGGGTTCCAACTGCATTCACCATGGGGTGTGGCTGGTACACTGGTTGACCCAGAGTCGTGTAAGTGAACATCTGTCTTGGTCGTCTTTCTCTTGTAGACCGTCTCAGGGGGACTGGGTGTTCCATGTCAGGTGTTGGGGTCTTATCCTCTTGAGGGGCAGAATGTATGTCCTCCATGAATGTGGACTGGAGCTCCTCAACATTTTGTCCATCTCCACTGCTTGACCCCGGCCTTCCACTTCTGACACATTCTCCTTCCTGTCCAGGTTCGGTTGGGATTGCTTCCATCAAACTGGTTTCATTCTCTTCAGCTATCTCTTGGAAAGCATCGGTAGTATTTTGATCAGGTGGGTGACCGTTTGGTCTGGGTCTCTCCACAGGTATTCGAAGCCAGTAATGAGGTGTCCCCTCATCCTCCTCTTCATCAGAGTCATCTGTGTTTGAGTACAGTACAGCATGTCTGGCCTGAAGATCGTTTGAACTCTTTTTGGCTTTCCTTTGTGACTCTGCTGTACTTGTGGTCAGGTTCTGGACTGGTTCTATAGGTAAGTCGTTTACCTGTAACAGTAGGTTTCGGTGTAGAGTGCGAACTGGCTGACCTCCTCGCTCAGGGCTGACTTTATAGACAGGATTGTCACCCACCTGCTCTCTGACGATGAAGATCTGTTGCTCCCAGTAGTTTCTCAGCTTTCCAGGGCCCCCACGTTCACCGAGATTGCGTACCAGTACTCTGTCTCCAGGCTGAAGGACGACACCTCTGCTCTTCTTGTCATAGTATGTTTTTCCCTTTATGCTGGATTGTTGGCTGTTTGCACTGGCTATCTGATATGCCTCAGTCATTTTCCGAGCCCACCTCTCGGCATATCCATTTGGCTCTTTAAGTTCGGCCTCCTGGTCTGTTATGAGACCAAAGAGGATGTCAACAGGGAGGCGAGGATGTCGACCATACAACAGATAGTACGGGGAGAACCCTGTGGCCTCATGCTTTGTACAGTTGTAGGCATGGAGCACATGAGGTAGGTGATCCTTCCAGTTCTCTTTCTCCCCCAGAGTCCGGAGCATCTGCAGTAAGGTACGATTTAGTCGTTCGGCCGGATTGCCCTGGGGGTGATATGGGGAGGTTCTTGAATGGGCCACACCAGCTAATCGTCTGAGGTTCTTAAAGAGCTCATTCTCAAACTCCCGACCCTGGTCATGATGGAGTTTGGCAGGGTACCCAAATCTCGGGATGAAATCATTGAAAAGCCGGTCGGCTGCTGTCTTACCAGCCTTGTTCTTGGTGGGATAGGCTTGGGCAAACCTGGTAAAGTGGTCAATCACAACCAGGATGTACTCGTACCCACCCCTGCTGGCTTCCAAGTGAAGGAAATCGATGCATAGCAGCTCGAGGGGAGAGGTCGATGTAATACTTCCCATTGGAGCTCTTTCATTTGTGACTGGTTTCTTCTGTTTGATGCATGAGCATTTCCTGGTGATGTAGTTCTCTATATCACTTTTCATGAAAGGCCAGTAGAATCGCTCCCTTGCCAAGCTCAGCACTTTTTCAACGCCAACATGATTCAGGTTGTTGTGGAGGTGAGTCAGAACTGTTTGTTTATATGTGGCGGGCAGAACCAATTGTTGTCGACTCACAGTTTTTCTGTAGAGCAGGTCATTCTCCAGGTATAATTTGCCCCACTCTCGCAGCAGCCTCCTCGTGTGTCCGTCAACTTTATTTCTTTCTTCCTCTGTTAGTGGTTTGTCTTGTTGTTTCAACTCCACAACTTTCCCAATGGCGGGGTCTTTCCTTTGTTCCCTCACCAGCTCATCATGACTGACTGTCTGCAGACCCTCGAACTGGGTTTGGCTAGGGTGTGACAAGTTGAGGGCTGCCACCCAGGCCACATCTCTCTGTTGAGCTCTCCGGCTTCCTTCCCATGCAGCACAGACTGTGTCCTCTGATAGTTCTTCAGAGCATTCAGCCATAAAAGTGTCTATATCTAGGGGCCATCGTGACAAGGTGTCAGCATCAATGGCAGTTTTACCTGGTCGGTATTTGATGTCAAAGTGGAAGTCAGCCAACTGCCCCACCCACCGGTGACCCACTGCATTAAGCTTGGCAGTGCTCAGGATGTATGTGAGTGGGTTGTTGTCCGTGAAGACTGTAAAATGTGGGGCATAGAACAGATAATCACGGAACTTGTCACATATCGCCCACTTCAATGCCAGGAATTCAAGTTTGCCACTGTGTAGGTGATAATTCTGTTCCGCTGGTGTCAGTGTGCGTGAACCATATCCAATCACCTTCATTTTTCCATCCTGAACTTGGTAGAGAACCGCACCCAGACCCTTTTGCGAGGCATCAGTATGAAGTGTGAAAGGGCGGTCGAAGTCGGGGTATGCCAGCACTGGGGGTTTGGTCAGTCGGTCAATGAGCTGCTCAAGGACCTGTTGATGTTCTTTGGTCCACTCTATTGGGGTCCGAGAGGACTGCTGGTGGCCTTTTGTTTTTCCCTGTGGCGATTTAAACTGAGAAGTGTCGGCCTTTGACTGAAGCAGGTCATACAGGGGCTTGGCTATACGTGAAAAATCCTGCACATATGTTCTGTAATAGCTCAGGAACCCGAGCATTTGCCTGATGTCCCCAACTGTTTGTGGTGTCTTGTGTTTCAGTGTTTGTACTGCTTCAAAATCTTTGGGGTCCATCCTTACTCCATCTGCCGACACCAATCGCCCAACGTACCTGACCTCCTTGCGAAAGAGCTCGCATTTCTCTGGTTTCAACTTTACACCATGACGCTGTAAGGCTTGGAGGACTCTGCGTAACACCTGCACATGCTCTTCAAACGATCTGGAGAAGCACAGAACATCATCGAGGTAAGGGATGCAGTACTCATCTCTCAGCTCGTCAAGCATCCCCTCCATGCTCCTTTGAAAAGCTGCTGGTGCGTTTGACAACCCAAACGGTATTCGGACCCACTCGTACAGGCCCCATGGGGTTATGAACGCAGTCAGGTACCTTGACCCTTCAGCAATGAAGCCTTGATGGTAGGCTTTCCCTTGGTCCAGAATTGAGAACCAAGCATATCCTCCTAGGGAGTCGGTGAGGTCTTGGATTCTAGGGATGGGGTGGCGGTCAGGTACGGTTTTGTTGTTGAGGAGCCGGTAGTCGACGCAGAGTCGTAAGGACCCATCTTTCTTCCTGACACATATGACAGGGGCTGCATATGGTGACTGAGATTTCACAATCCAACCTTTAACCAGAAGTTCCTGGATGTACTCCTTCACTTCTTTGTAGAGTGGCTTTGGAATGGATGCATAGGCTCTTTGGACTGGGATATCATCCTTAGTCCTAATTTCCATCTGCAGAGAAGGGATGCATCCAATGTCATCACCGTCACGGGAGAAGGCTCCACACTCCTCACAGAGCACTTTCTTCACCACCTCTTGTTGTTCGAGGCTTAGGTGACTGACCTCGACAGGAGGGAGCCAGGAGTCAGTTGGAGAGCTGCTGGAGGATGCAACTCCATTGACCCTAACTGCAGCCATTTCTTTTTGGTGGGACCCTGGAGTGCTGGTCTCCAGGACCTTTGTGACATGTTGGATGGTTCCCAGGGGGGTTCTTTTGGGTAGGGTGACCTCATGTTTTGAGTGATTGGAGATGGGCACTTTAACATATGGTCGCCTGGCCTCATTGACTTTTAAGAGGCCCTCCCCCACACCCAAGTGTCCTAAAGCAGTGCTCCCCTCTGCAGGCTCGTATAGGACAAAAGGGTCAATGATGTTAAAATTTGGGGGTACCCTGCACCACACATGAACTGTTCTCCCAGGGGGGATAATAGTGTGGTCTCTACCCACCCTTATTGTGACTGGATCATCATAGGCTCTGGGAGGCACCTGGATGAAACTCACAATGGCCTCCACCTGTTCCTCCTCTATCCCAAGTGCATCACGGAGGAGACTGACCACTGTGGTAACCTCAGCCGATGACTCCTTCCTTTTAATGATCTCTTCCAGTACATTGGCTCCAAGAAGGGGCTGGGGCAGGGGCAGCTGACTGACAAGAAATGGAGCCTGTATGGTCAGGTTGGGGTCATCGTTTCCTGCTAAGTTGACAGTGAGCTCCACCCATCCACTGTACGGCACTGAATGACCTGTAACTGCATAGACACTGAGTTCCTCCTCTAATAGCTCAGAAAGGGGTCTCACTGTACAATTTGAGATGTGAGTGGCAGCCCATTCTTGGTCAATTATACTCACTTGTGACCCTGAATCAAATAGGGCTGTAATTGGGTAGCCACCAAGCAGGCATTTCAGGAGGCTTTTCTTTCCAACGAGGGGTGCTTTACAGGTGACTGTTCTCTGGCTGAGAGGTGTATGAGGCTCCTGACATTGTCTTCGTTGGAGGCGTCTGGCTATTTGACTTGAAGCTTGACCTACTGTTCAGGACTGGAATTGCTCACCGGTCTCTGGGTGTCCCTCATCAGAGACCGAGTCCCGTTTCCCTGTGGCTGCATTCGCTTCAGGCACCCAATCGCCCTGTGCCCTGCTTCTCCACATGTAAAGCAGTGGTTACACACCTGTGAGTTCTGCTCAGTACACACAGGGCAACGAGCCATCCTGCCCCTCATCTGAGCTGCGGGTTGCCTCAACAGAGGTTGTGGCCAGCTGCTTGAGGATGGTTGGTAGGGAGGGTGTGGCTGCATGTGGGCTGACCTAGTTAGAGGCAGAGACACTTGTGGGTTAGCTGTATGCAGGTCCATCAATGAAGCCACCACCTGAGTCAAGGCTTCAACTTGAGCACTGAGCTGTCCTATTGTCTGGAGATTCTTACTGTCTGCTGCTGCATCTTGTGACTTGTTGTAATCACCTCCTGTTTCAGCTTTGGTACTGTGTGCTTGTGTTGTCTTTTGTCTAGGGAGTTGGCTCAGCCTGCGTTGGTGCTCATTCTCATCACTCATGATTTTCATGACTTGGCTGAGGATTTCCTCATCTGTAACTTGGCTGTTTGCAATCAGGGGCCTCAGTCTCTGTCGGAGGTATGCATGTTTCGTTCCTAAACCCTGGTATATGGTGTGGAGAAAGACTTTTTGGATGGTCTTGGGGTCATATGTGATGTCTGTACTGGTGTGCCGAGTTTGAAAAAGAAGTTTCTGTTTTAGCCCAATCATGCGGTACAGGAACTGTTGAGGTGGTTCTTGGTCTGATTGCCTGGCACACATCAATTCCTGGAACATCTCAGTCGATGCTTTCTCTCCGAGGTGGGACCTGAGGAAGCCTTTGAGCTCAGATACAGTGATTGAGTCTTTGTTTACGAGCATGTCTTTAAAGGCTCCTGGTTTTATAATCCTCAACACCCCCCTGACCACTTCAGTCTCTGTGAAACCCTCTTTTACTCCCTCATCGATTTGTTTACTGATGTTGTTGTAGCTTAAATCAGAGTTCTGATCTCCAACCTGACCACCGTGTACTTTGAAATCTTTGCGCTGCAGGTAGGAGAGGTCCTTCAGGCACACAGGTTGATCCGGGGTCATTTGTGGCCTGTCATATAACTCTGACTCAACTTGGTGGAGAGAAACTAGAATTGGTGTGGTCACACTAGATTCATACTGCCTGAGTTTCTCGCCCAGTTCTTCATACAGCTGTCTCAGACCTTCTACCGACCCCATTTTTGTGTTGGGTTGGGTAATAGAGTCAGGCTGGGACTGCATGACTGTACTGTTAAAGTGAGCATGGGGTTGTAATGTGGAGTGTTTGATTGTTATAGACTGAGTGTGACTAGGTTTAATGCGTGCACAAACATCATCTAACACACTTTCTCCAGAATTATCAGTAGCATCAGCATTCGTTAGCTTATATATCAAATCATTCAAATCCAGCAACCAACCCATACCTTTGTCTTCCCTCTCGAGTAAGGCATCAGACTGCAAAAAGGAGATGGCAAAGTCCATGCAGCTTTCTTCATCGTTTGGGTCCAGTTCACCTCCATACTGGCTGTTAGTAGCAATGTCTTTTGCCACCTGATAAACACTGTCGCTTGGGAGTTTGAAAAGTTGTTTCTTAATGTTCCATATTAACTCTTTGCGAACCTCTGCCATGGTGTCTGGTTCTACTACAGATCGGTCCTCCAGTTCAGTCCTCTGATAAATTACACGTTGTCCTCCAAATCAATGAGTTGACTCCTCTGAAGATAGCGTACGTTGTCCTCTGGATCAGCAACTTGGCTCAGCTTCAACTAGAGTACGTTGTCCACTGGATCAGCAACGTGGCTCAGCTGCAGCTCGAGTGCGCTGTCTTCTGAATCGGCGATGTGGCTCCTCGGCGATCAGCTTACGTTGAACTCAGGATCAGCAGTGCAGTTCCGGTGGAGGATCGCGGTTCCTTCCCACTCTGATCTTCCCCTTTGGACACCCACGGGTTGACTCCTGGCCTTCAGCTGTGTCACCTTGGTCACGTGGTTCTGGTATCTCTGGATCTTCTCCCAATATTTTTGATGAGGAGATCCCGGACGAGCCCCCACAGTTTGTTACTCGTCTCTACTTATAGTGACGAATATAACAAATGATGTTTTGTTTTTCCGATTTTTTTTTCTTCTTCTTACGACTTTCCGCTTTCCCTTGATCTTGGAGAGCCTGTAATGACGAACAGTCAGTGAGAGAAAGAAAGGACAACCGCCGTCTTCTTCCCCAAACTCTGTCCTTATTACAAATTATTGAAATTATGAAATTATTAACATTTCCTAGAACAATCACATTCCTGTGTCCTTTCTTCTGCTACAAAAAACACACACAGCCTTCACCTGTGTAAAAAGGTATCAACTCTCACCAATCAATCCAGAGTGCAGCGATATACATTAAAAAAACCATTTCTCAAATAAGAGGATTAATTATGTTGAATACTGCAAGAGGGAGATGTAATAATGGACAAAACCTTAAGCTCGCTCTAATGTGTTTTCAATAACTACTGTCCGACTGAATAAACTACAGTTTAATTGATTACATCGCAAGGGAGAAAAAATAAAGTCTATAGTAATAATAATAATAATAATAACAATAATCATAATAATAATAATAATAACTCCTTTTTAACAGATAAAACAACACAATGTATCTCAGGGTACCACTGTTTAATCGGGGAGTGGAACGGAGCTAAAAAAGATACATGTAGCGATCTTCAGAACGGCTGTTATGCGACCGTTGTAGCTAAAATGTAGCTAACTGCGATCCTAACAAATCCTTTTTTTTCTTTATTTATTTTCAATGTTTCAGCACATCTATCAATCAAATTACAAATCATATCCAAATATACATTGTTACTCCACATTTTTAACGGGGGGGCAGCCCTCACCAGCTTCACACTACTAACCTGTAATGACGAACAGTCAGTGAGAGAAAGAAAGGACAACCGCCGTCTTCTTCCCCAAACTCTGTCTGAAGAGCGAGGGGCGGGGCTCCTCAATTCCGGTCTCCTGGTGAGACGTTGCCCGAACCTTCGTTACCCTTTTTTTTTCTCTCTTTTTTAAAACCCATATATGTAATTAGTTGCAATACTATTAATTTCTGTGTGGTGGCGTATATTTTCTTAAACAGATTTTCTGGACTATCACCAAGTGATAATTAAATTCTCCCACTTTATGGTGTATCACACTAGCAACTATTATCTGTCTGCATACCCTGTTGCTTGAAGCAATTTTTTTCTTAGCACTCCTGAAAGCATCACTCCCCCATCTCCAAACCATGGAGGAAAACTCCAGAGTTTATAGATTGTATACCAGGTTGTGATGAGGAAGCATGGCAACACCATCAAAAATGTCAACAGTTCAACAAGAGTTCCCAAGTTTTGAGTGTCAGAGGTGGTGAATTAATAGTTTATTAAAAAAAAGACAGCTGTGGATGAAGAAGTGGTGATAAGGAGGAAATGTTGAATTTAAAGGGCCTTTAGCACAAAGTCAGCCTGGATGAGAGATTTTAACAACCCAGATTTGGCAAAACCACAGAAAGTTACTATTTAGCAAGCTACAGTTTTGCTGATAATCTGACAAAAAGATGTGTAGCATAATATCAATGGCTTCGACAAAATGTGAATAGTTTGACTCTAAGTAATTTTCCTAACTGTATAAACCAGCTTTTACTGGGATTTCTGCTGTTGCCTTAAACACTCATTATTTAAGTTCCTAGTCAGTACTTTAATTCTGAACAAAAACATGCTGTGTGTTAATGGGCTGAGTGTTAATCGCTCCCTTCTGAACAGCGTTTTGATGTGTTGGTGCTCGACTTGCGTCTGCAATACATTACTGTGTCAGTTATTGTGATTTAGTTGCTTTTACTTTAGTTTTTTTAAAAGCAATTTTTTAATTTACTCTATTGTCATGCTTTGTTTGTAAAAGTACCATAGGCATAAATAATTTTTGGGAGTTTCCAGACACATTGTTGTGTGTTAATTGTAAACCTAAAATAAATGTGGCATATGTTTAAAAATCTGCTCTTTCAGTCGCTGGTCGCTGTGCATTGTCCTCATGTCTTGGTGCTCCTAAATCTGCTAGCCTAGTGTGTCAACCTTACCAAATTGATATCACTGTTAAGCATCATTGTAGTATAATATTTGGCCTCATGCGGTTATGGCTTCTTTTTGCAGATATGTTTACCAAAAAAACAACAAAAAAAAATCCAAAAACAAGCAGTGAAACTGCAGCTTTGTTTTGAAACTGGACTGGTCACAAAAAGACTTCTACTGTTGGACTATTTAGAAAGATAGCCAATAAATATGGTGTTTTAGCCCTGATGTGGGAAGAAGAGTTTGTCTGACACAAACTCCGTTTTCTTAGGGAACATCCAAAATATTCAAAAGAAAATGCAGCTTGGGAAACTGAAATACCTAGATGCAATGCTATACTTGGGAAGCTATTGGCTGACATTTGCAAGACAGCCAATCCAGGAGCGCTACTCCTTTTTTTTGGCAATGACTGGATGAATCCACAAGGAAGACTGTACTAGATGTTAGCTTCCGCTTTATTGCCAACACGGTTTCCACTCTGTGTATCAATGTAGACTAAGGTCTTTTTGGAGTTTGATCTATTAAAATAGGGGGTTCCAGGTGTTTTTAGATGGGGGTTTCAAGTATTTGCAGATTTCAGCTATTGGTGGGAAGATGTGGTCCCTAACCTCATCGAATACCGTGAGGTTCACTGTTGATACTTTCTCTGTTCATTGGTTACTGATCTCTCCATATTTACATTTCACTTAGTTGCAGAGGTTAGTTGTGATGCTGAGTGGTGCAGACACCACCAAGGCAATGAGGTATCAAATGGGAGACAGGAAAAAAAAGCCATACTTGCAAGGCACAACATGGCATAATAATAATAATAATAATAATAATAATAATAATAATAATAATAATAATACATTTTTTCATTCTTGACATTTATGTTGTCTTCATGATCACTTAAAGCCAGCATTGACCTTGAAAGATAAATTCAAATAATTGACCACCTTGGCACCTTAACATGAATAATAAAGTAACTTTGTGTGGGTTCAAAAACATGACTACAATTTTTGCCTTTCTGATAATTCTAAAATAATATTTTCTGTTTGCTGTTCTTGTTCCAGTTTTATTGTATTCTTATTGCGTTATGTAATGGTCTTTAAAGCTTTCATACATCACACTTTGATCAAACGATTGTTTTATTTCATGTTTCAAGTGTTGGATTGTCAGTTGGAGTAAACCAAGCCAGATTTTGAAGTAATGTTAAAATAAATGTGAATCATTCCTTGAGTATGAAATAATTATTAGTTGCAGCCTAACCACACCGCTATGATTCATACAGACGTTTTTATTGAATAAGGGTGCAGGAAAAAGTGTGTGTATGTGTGTGTGTTTTATATGTTTTTTTTTTTTAGCCATGTGCTATTGATGTAAAAACCGCTAAGATCTAACAGTAAAATGAGGTTAATAGACTAACAGCCTGATTCTCAGTGAGGCAAATGATGGCAGACAGCATTGGCTTTCTGATCCAGTGTAATTCACCTGCCTCATGGCTGGCAAATCACATTAAGCGCTGAAGTCCTATGAGCAGAGGATCCTTTAATCATCAGCTAATAGGCCTTTATGAAAAAGCTGAAGATGAATTCAGCCTACCTGGCTCTCTGTTGTCATTATCACGGCGATGAGTTATCAAAGTGTTTGTGTGTGCCTGCAGCCTTGGTGTGTGTGTACACGCATGTGATGTGTGTGTGTGTTTGTGTATCTGCGTAGATAACGTAGGAAGCCATTACAGTTAGAGTCTGATCAGTTTAGGCAATATCAATACAGCCAGAATAGCGTCTGATGAAGTGATCTGTGATGGTATGTGTTGCATGATGAGCCTCAGACACCGGCATGGCTGCAGGGCATTTGGACCGACAGAATCAGTTAGAACTCTTCAGATCTGTTTCTGTTTATTTTAATTTAAAATAAATAAAGAAAACAAAGTGTGAACATAAACTTTAGTTTTTCAACAGATTTCCATAACTGTAATATCTGTGCCCAGTCGTGCTAAGACAACATTCGCAAGGCTCGGCTTTGTTGCTGCTGACCAGATGGATGTGTTTACAGACAACAAAACCTTGTTAGATAGCTACCCACACACGCTACAACACCGCTCTTGTGTTGCTGTCGTCTGGAAGTGTTTGCGCTGCTTCTCTGATGCCCCCTGGTTGTATATGAGGAGGCCCGGTTTTTTAGTTGTTGTGCTTTAACACTAACCTAACCTTTCTCACCCACTTCATAAATGAAAGATGAAGTAATAGTAGTCTAAATGGAAGTTTTAAAATCTTTGTGTGCGTTTGACTGCTGTATATACAAAGCAGGGTGGTGTCTGTTATGGTGAGCTGCTTAGATTAGGCTCAGGCTCTAAGTGCAGAGGAGGGCCTCGGAGACAATGCATGAAAGCTGGGCGTGAGAACGCCAGTAAGGCTTGGTTCTCTGCAAGAACTGTCTTGTGTTTAGGGAAAATATCCTCACACTCACAGCTCCAATGTCTAGATCCATTTCTAGCAAACAGGTTTTGCAAGAAAAGGGCTCAGGGAGACAGGGAGACTTTTTGTGGGTGTGAATGTGTTTCTGAGCGTGCAAGAGTCTTTAAGGGTAGCCACAGCTGCATGTGCGTGGTTTTTTTTTCTTTTTTTTGTTGTTTTGTTTTTTTATCACTGTATTTCTGGCTTGATGTGCCTGAAAACCACAAATACAAAGATGTGTAGCTGCAAGATTGGTACAGGCTGGTTTCAGGAGGTTCGCCCTGTTTTGTTTTTTTTTGTCAGCGTAATGAAACCGTATCAAACCAAAGCATGTTTTAGAGATCTCAGACCTCAAATTGGGGATTTAACCTGAACTTAAGTAAGCGTTTGTTTCCCCCTTTCCTCCAGGTGGTACAGCAGTTATGTCAAAGAGCTGAAGACATCTCTAACAGTGAGTACGCGCTCTTGTTTTCTTCTTTGCCCTCCACTGCATGTATGTCTGTGTGTTGCAAATCAGTCGATGCGTGACTTTTTGAAATGCATATTGTCACACACTTCTGCTTTTACTGTTGTTTTTTTTGTGGCATGTCAGAACAAACTTGCCGACTCCTCCAGTTTCAGGCCTTATTTGATTTTCATTCATTCAGTGAAAGAGGATGTTTTTTTTTCTTCTTCCCCAATTAAATTTAACAAGAGCCCCTTGAAAAGCAGTTGTTATGATTACATTACAAATTCGGGGTTCATTCAGTGAATCAAGCAATTAATTAGATTTCCTCCATTCTAATCAGAATATTTGTATGAAACGTAGGAGCCTAATAAACATTCTTTGAGTTTGCTATCTGTTCATACCCAACACTGAATGTAAATGGCTGTTAACTGAGCCTGACAGCGCTTCGGGTTTGGGATTCTGCGATTGTGCAGAGTTGTTTATGTGGATTGTTATATGCAGCTTTAATTCTCTCCTTTCTCCGAAGAGCTCCTTCTTTTCTTCTCCGTTTTTCTCACTCTCTGTTTGTGAACACAAGCAGTACTCAGGGGTGCGGCTGCATCCTCAAGGCTTCAGTTCACGCACATGCATACACACGCACTCATCAAGGTGGCAGGTTTTCTTGTTTCACACACACAGACAATGACTTGCACTTTCCTTCCCCGCATCAGTCGAAGGCCCCCGTGCCGATGAGTGTGTCATCAGATCAAATGGGATCTTTTATACGAAGGTTTTCACTGAATGCGGAGCTCAGGGAAATACTTGTTTCACATGTGACTGTCTCCTTTTTAGCCCAGTGTGTTGCCAGACCTGATTCTATCAGGTCTACCGTTACCGCTTCATCTCTCCCGATGAATGATACATTACACCCTCCTCTCCCCCACGCAGGTTGGTGCGGGCAGGTTGTATCATTTGTGATAAGTATTGACGAATCCTCTCCTGGGGAATCAATTTTGAGTGGGGGGGATAAGGGGGTTTGTATCCTCGTCACTCAACCCCCACAGCTGGCTGTTCCTAACCACCACCATGGCTGCCTGACTCTTCCTGCAGCCCCATGGAGAACAAGCACAGCGGAGCACAGGGAAAAATGGAGCTCATCCAAACAGCTATGGTGTAATTAGCTGACATTTGTTGCTTGGAAGACAAGAGAAGGGAAAAAAAAACAACAAAAAAAGCGAAGGAGCTGCTCGACTCAAACCCCCAAAGGAATATGCAAATGTTGAAAGAGAGGGAGAGAAAATAGAAAAAAGAAATTTGTTTAATGGCACAGAGATATAAACTATTCATATGTGATGGTGTGTGTAATTTTGTGTGTTATGAACCCATTGAACTTTGCGTGAGTGGTTGCGCTTGTGCCTTTTAACCCAACAAGATGAACTCCTGGTCTTTAACTACTCGGAGATAAAAATGATGCTTTCCTTCTCTGCTGTTTAGCGTTCTTGCTTTGCAGAGCATGTCTCAAGGCTTTTCAGCCACCTCAGCAAGGCATTACACAACAGAGCTACACAGTACCCACATGAAGAAGCATCCATCCACAGCCGGGATGATTCTTCGGTTCCAGGAAAAAAAAAAAAAAAACACTCATCGTACGAATGTGCCGCGTCGGTGTGTCAGTGCATGTCTGTGCATTTAAGGAAGGGCGCTGTAATACAGACGCTGCAATGCTCACGCAGGCCCATCTGCTTGATCCGAGCTGGAAATGCAATGCTGTTTAATGGCAAAACACTGAGTGGCAGGGAGGTGTGCAGAGAAGGGAGGGGTGTGTGTGTGTGTGCGTGTGTGTGTGTGTGTTTCTCTCTCTGTGTCTAAGTGAGTGAGGGTGTGAGTGTGAAATAGAGAGGAATAAAGGGAGAGGGAGAAGGAGAGAGAAAAACATCTTGAAGGTCAGGAGCAGCGGGCGGCCGTAGGGGAGAGACACGTGAGACGGAGATAGTCTTGCGTCAGCCCCACAGCAGTCCGACTCTTATGTGTGTGTATCTCCTGTGGGGCCAGCATTTCCATCTGCATTGTACCGTGTGTTACAACAGAGGAAGATGCCTGTTTCTATTCTGATAGATAGATAGATAGATAGATAGATAGATAGATAGATAGATAGATAGATAGATAGATAGATAGATAGATAGATAGATAGATAGATTTGTTAATTGCTGCTTGGAATTACTTGCATGCAGTCAGTCATTGAGCTATGGATAATTTTTTTACATGGTTCTTTTGACAGTGGAAGGGGAAATTACACCTTCTAGCCTGAGGGGAAAGAATTTGTGTCTCACTGCCTGTCACAAAACCTGAATAATGTTTCATCAATCCCAGCAACTACTATCATTTTTCAGCACTTATTCATGAGCCTCCTTTGTTTCTCACTGTGCACTTTTTTTTCCGCATGCCCTTTAAACCGGTGCTCTGTTAGATCAGGGAAGTGTTAGAGATAACGCCTAAACATTTAGTACTTTGTACTTGCCTCGGAGCTAAGATTGTTAAAAAGCTACTCCGAGCTTGTCCTCGGGATAGGGAGGCGTGTTGATTCAGCAGGCTCGCTCCAGCTTCACTTTTTGGGCTTTACCCGTCTACAGCTTTGTGTCACTTGCACTCCCACTCATGTTCGCTTCACTTTCACACAGAAACCTCTGGCCGTTCCACTCCTGCCTCCCCTCGGCCTGTACCGTCTCGACAGGATTTAGTTCTGTAGGCAGACTTTTGATTCACCCCCACTGCCAAAACGGCCTCTGCTCTCCTCGTCTCCATGCAGCACGGGGTGAGGCTGCTCCTTTTACAGACCCTTGTGCCATGAATCACTGCTTGCACCCAGGGAGCCTCAGTCCACTGAGGGCCTGCCTGCCCAGACTATAATGTGTGTGGTCATGAGGGGGCCATTTTGAATGGAGTCCAGACAAAACAGGAGCTAAAGCACCCAAGCTGTGAGCTTTCTCATGGAGGGCAACAGCAGGAGTGGTGTGTGTGCCTCTGTTTGTGTATGCTTGTGTGTGTTTTCATGTGTTTCCTGTATCAAAGGTGAGATGTTGGACATACAATGCCTGGGTCTGGGCATTGTAATACAACATAATTGTATACCAGTAATTTATGAAACATTAGGAGAAGCCCTCCAAACCTGATACTACACAAACCTTTGAGCTGAGCACAGATGCGGTTTGCAATTTGAGATGCTCAGACTCTGTGCTGATGTCTGTTTGGCTGTGAGGTTTAAAAACAAGAAGTTATTCAGTGTTAGCAACAAGCTACAGATCACATTCGTATCACCCAGAGGGAGATAATGGTGCTTTTTTTGGTTCTTTTTCTCAATGGTCTGCTTATCAGTTTTAAATCTGTTGCTCTGTCATGTTTTTTGGAGATGTTGTTTTATCGCTAAAACCTTTAAGTATAATTTTTTTGTACCCAATTGATAAATTTGTGATTCATCAACCAGGCTTTTACCGGCCTGTACCTATTTCCAGTTGACTTTGATATGTGATCCACCATTTTGTTTTGTTGTATTTGTACAATTAAATGTAGGATCCATTTGCTCCTTTCATAATTTCCACCCAACTTTGAATCTAAACTTTGTTATTTAGTCTCTTCGTGCTTTCATTCTGGACCTGTAAACAAACCATTCATGTTTGTTTCCATGTTACATGTTGGTTTTCTTTACCAACATGTGTTTTCATGAATGATAAAGATATTTCATCATACAAAATAATAAAATATCTACAGCTAACATTCTGGGCGGGAGGCGGGGTACACCCTGGACAGGTTGCCAGTCTGTCGCAGGGCAACACAGAGACAGACAGGGCAAACAACCATGCACACACACACTCACACCTAGGGAGAATTTAGAGAGACCAATTAACCTGACAGTCATGTTTTTGGACTGTGGGAGAACCCACGCATGCACAGGGAGAACATGCAAACTGGAGATAGGTACCAGCACCCCTCCCGACCCCACTAGGGACAAGTGTGTTAGAAAATGGATGGATGGATGGATGGAAAATAATCAAATATAATGTGTAATTTAATTGCATGTTAATCTCTAAAAAAAATTATTATATTATAATTCTGTAAGAAAAAAATGGCTTCAAGGTCCTTTACAGAGACAGTTTGGACTTTGGGACATGCTTAATGTATGATTGGATTATCGCCTTTACTGACGTGGAGTTTTCTTCAACTTACTTTTAGATACGCATTGCTGGTAGCAGAACATTGCCAAATAACTGAGATTTGTAAGAATCACATCTTTAGGAAAAAAGTTTTTTAAAAAAAGAAGAAAAATTATAGTTTCTATACAGCATGTATAGAATCGATTAGTGTCCAAATCTTTTTTCACATCAATATAATTCATAACAAAACCTTTCAAAGTCTGATTTAAATGTGGTTGAGTACTGTTCAGTTCAATCAAATTACAACCCAGTTCTATTGATAAAAAGTCTGACTAAAGAATAATGTGGTAATATGACTTGATTAGTAGAATAAAATGTTCTAAATAATCACCATGTTGGTATACAGTACGAGTGTTATTCTCCTATTAGGGCTATTTATGGGGATTATTTAGCAGACTATGCTCAAACATTTTCTCTCTTTCTCTTGTTCTCTCAATCTCTCACACACACTCAACCGCACACACACCCACAAGATACCAGCTGTTGCCCCATGAAAGCCTCTAGGTTTATTGGGTCTATCTGCTACCTTTATGGCCGAGCCACATCTCTCCAACTGTCTTTATTCCCTTGCCTCTCTTTCAGACATGGACCTTGTTTCTTGACATCCTCTGTAGCTTCCTGTCCCCCTTATCTCCCTCTTTAGGTCTTATTTCCTCCTCCCTGACTTCAAACACACACACCAAACAAATATTACTCTGTTGCGATCGTGGTTTTGCCTGTAAAACGTGAATGTTGCTCCAAGCGGTTGGTCCCCGCAGGGCCCTGCGCATCTCGGGGGCCTGGTAGGACGGACCCGGGTTGTAACCTGGATACAGCTGCAAACCAGAGGAGCCATTAAAAGTGCCAGGAGGCCCCCAGCTCCCAGTGAGAGCTCATTACTGTTTCTGTGCAGTCACACTCCTCCTATGAAACGCAGCAGTGTGTCTGCTGAAACTAGCCAGGACACTGAGCCTCGGGGAAACTATTACGCCTTGATTTGATGAGAGAGAGAAGAGAGAGAGTGGGAGAAGAGAAAGAACCAGGAGAGGGAAGGTTCGTCAAAACAGGAAAAACGAATACCAAGAATGATATTAATCATTAAACACATCCAGCTTTCCATGAACTGTACTGTGAGAGTGTGAGTATCTGTGTTTATTGGATGTGATTTGCTCTTTGTTCGGTGTGTTTGTGTGTATGCGTGTGCTCTCTGAGGCCCAGTTCAGCTGTCTGGTCTGCTGTGCAGATGGCTGAGTTGGGGCCTGGTGAATGAGATACCCTTTTTTCCTCTTCTGCATCTTAATCAGTCATTCTTTCCTTTCCTTTTCTTCCCTTTTCTTTCTTTTCTTTCCCTTTCTTTTTCCTTTCATTTCCTCGATACCTATTCCTGCTAAGTTTCATTTACCAGCTACATCCTTGGCTGCCTCCTCTCTTTCATCACTGCATCTGCTGAGGGCCATCTTGGGCAGAAGAGAGTTTTGCACCACTCTATTTTCCTCTCTCCTCTCCCTCCTTCTTTATGCGCCTCTCAGGCCTCAGTGCGGCAGCTCTATGCCGTGGCTTTGGAATGAAATGTCTCTTAACCGAGCCATGTGCCCCGGAGCTACGGTAATTGCAGGTGAAATTCAGCTTCCTCTTTAAAATGCCATCTCTCATTTCCAGTTACCGGCCCCCCTCCGTACCTCCCCCCCACTTCTTGCTCCTGCTCTTCTCTCCCTCTGGCTGTCTTTCACAGGCGTGTGAATCCCTCAGCCCCTGTCGCGTCTCTCTGCCCCAACAGACACTCCCACAATGCACAGCGCTGATGGTTGCACAGTGATATCAGCCATGCAGAGGGAAGGGAGGGCCGCTGCCTAGACACACTCAATATGTGTGTTTGTGTTTGAGCGTCAGAGTGCAAGATCAGTATGTGTATGTGAGACAAAAAAAAAATTGAAAGTGTGTGTTTGCTTGGGAGCGGGAGAGATTGAACACACACATGTGTGGGTGTCTTGCTGGGTGTGTGTGTGTTGGGGGGGGTGTATATGCAGGGGGAAAGTAGTGTGTTCTGTTATGTGTGTTTAAGTTTGTGTGTGTGTGTGTATAGCGTCAGCAAGGCATGAGCTGTGTAGAGGTGACATCAAGGTGAACACGGCGTGCAGAACGCTCTGTCGACTCGGGAGGCAGCAAATGGCTCTGTGGCAGATGGAGTCTTTGTCAGGAAAGAAAAATGGCAGCTCAAGAGCGTCAGAGGCGCCCCCCCACCAATCCAACGCATATACACACACAAGTACACACACAATCAATCTTTACGTATGTAAATTGATTTCTATATATCTATAGATGGATAGATCAATCAATAGGAATATATTTGTTTTACACTCTATCTTTCATTTTTAGACACAACTCATGCTTAAACACTCTCATATGTACAGTTATATTCACATAGGCAAGTTTCACCTACTGATGTTGACATGCATACATCTACACCCCCCACCCCCCACACACACACCTCCTGCCCGCCTCCCCCCTGGCTCCTCAGTGAGCTGGGCCAGCAGGCGGTGACCTTCCCCAGCTTGGAGGGTTCCCTGGCTGTTTGATCAATTATCCCTCTCCCATTGTTTACCAGGAAGCAGGAGCAGAGAGAGGAGAGGAGAGAAGGCTCAAAATGGCCACTGTCAGGTGGAGGGATCCATTTCCCTGCCAGCGTGGGGGTGGGGGTTAGGGAGGGAGTGAGGGAGGGAGAGCGAGAAAGACCAAAGCCGTGAAGTGTGCTTAGAGAGAAGGGAGGAGCATGAATTCCCTGGCAGTTGAGGATGATGTGACATTATACCACAGGTACGGCTCTGACAGCGGTTAACATTTGTAATGCTGACATCATCTGGTTTAAAGGCGTCTGCAAGATCTCCAAAGTTTGAACATCCAACCATCAATTATCAATGTATAAATCTGTAAAGAGCATGTTTTCCTTCTACTTGGTGCACAAACTGGCACGGGGAAATGTAATGTCATGTCTATATAATAATGCGTCCACACGCATTTATGCATAATACCACATTACTGCAGGTACACGTCTTATTTTTAGTGTGTAGAAGAGTGTGTGTGTGTGTGTGGTGGGGGGGGGGGCGTACTCTAAAGGTCAGGTGGCAGAGAGAAAAAAAGGAGTGGGAACAAATGATGCACTAAGCGAATGACACTCTGAGGTCCTGCTTTAATATGTATGTATCGCAGGTTGATGGCTGATTTCATTAGCGCCTCTCATTGTTATGCATAGATTGTCCTCCTGCAGCAAAATGAATATTGTATTCACACGCGTGCACACGCTCGCTCTCTTATACACACTCGCGCGACAACAACTGCAATTTTTCAGGGAATACTGTACGTCTGATTTCTTGCGGAGGACTTGAAGAAAAAGGGTGATGTTTCCACAGGCTGTTATCTGTGTCGGCTATAATTAAAACAATTTACAGAGCTGTCATTTTAACTGAGGTTTCGGCAGAGCTGTGGACAATTGCTGTCAGGTAGTTGTGTGATTATTTTGAGGTCCTCGTTGATAGCGGGGAGAATTATTTTCAAAGCCGCAAGGAGAGGCTATCTTTGTTTAAATGACTTAAGCAGAACAAGTTGTTTTGTGTCTGAAGGCTGAGATTACATTCCTCCAGTTTGCCTAAAGATGTGTTTGTGAATATTATGTTGGACGCCATCCATTCGTTTGTGTTTTTGGTACACGTTCTTGCGCATAGTAAATGCATAGGGCGAGCATATGAAGACTCCTGACCACCCCTTCCTAATCCTCTAAGATGACTGCGTTTCAGCTGGAATTCCAGTCCTTAGTGAGGCATGAGCAAATGTTGAGTATGAGATATTAATAGCTATTGTGGGCGGAAAAAGAAAAAAAAACCCTTCTGCCTTTTTCCATATGTTTTGCAAGGAAACAGTCCAGATGGATTATCTCTTGGTCTGGAGCTTTCTGTTGCTTCAACCAGCCCAAATCCAAGTGGTGTCAGACTTTGCCAGGAACACGGGCGCGCACATGCACACACATGCACACACATGCATACACCCATGTGCTCACACTCCTCCCGTCTGAAGTACAACAAGCTATTACTGATTAACATATCTAAACTCAGCCAGTTCAAAAAGCCACTCTTAACTCTCTTATTTTTTTTCATCTTGCTGTTGCAAGAAAAACGGATGACGTGACAGTCTTTCTTCCTAGCATACCTCACGTTCCTCACAGGCGCACAGATATGTTTGTCGCCTTCCTATTTGTTGCCTGAGAAACCATGCTGGCTTGTCTTCTCACATTTCACACTTGGCTTCATCCCCTTAACCCCTAATGCTCAGCCTGGATGGGCTGCGTGACCTCTTGAGTCATGGATGTTAGACTCTTTGGCATCACAAGGGCCGGAGTTGGGCTCTATTTTGCCCAGTGATTGTAAACACGAACAGGAGCAGACTTTCTTGGATTAAAGATAAAGAGAAAATCTGTTGACACTCTTGGCAAACACTTTGTCCCGTTTGTTCTCGCAGATTTCACTCATATTTGTTGTTTGCTTTGGATTTGAATCTCTTTGCAATCTTAATTTCATAGCACTTGTTAGCTGCATGGTCGCCTTGTATTTTAAGATCAAGCATTTGGATACAGACGTTCACACTTGGCCTTTTACGCAGAAAGGAAAGGCAAATCGCCCACACTCGCATCGTTTTTTTTTCTGCACACATACACACAAGCTTCAGAAATACACAGAGGAGCGTTATGTGGTGTGACAGGACGGCACATATTTGGAGTTTCACAGCAGGCTAGCATTCCAGGACAGCGAGAGAGAGATAATGTCAGTGCGCTGCTGGTTAACTCACTGTTTTATCCCGTTTCTAGGCCACAAACCGTGAAGGGTGTCGGTTTGTGACACGCACAACAACCCATATGCACCCACACCACAGGCCACTTTGCCTCTCCGAGCCAGCTGGGTGACAACAGCTTAAAAGAAGAAAAAAAAAACACCAGTGACATACGACGCTCACGGACATGGATTCCTGCTTAGACAAAAGAGGTGTTCTTGTGCGAGTTTCCTCTTCTGTGAAACATAGTTTCTGGAACCAGGAAGTGTGCCACACTGACTGACAGGATGTAGGATGTTGTCATATTGGTGTTTAAATTATGCTAGTAGAGGTCGCAGTTTCCCAAAATAGTTTTTAGTTTTTTACTGAACGTATCACTGTGCAAAACATCCACTTCAGGGGAAGGCTTCATGAGAGTCTTCATTCTTAATACCCTAGTGATGCTATATTTAAATAAAGGAATCATGAAATTCACAAAGTCAGCAGTGTAAAAAAGAGCTTCCTCTCTCTAAAAAAAACAACACAAAACAACCCACCCACACCGATTTCAGCCTTGTTGTGACTTGTTTGTCAGTCGTTGGAGGATTTAGGCTCATTCCAAAAAAAAAAAGAAAAAACAATTGCACTTAAACACCCTCGGCTCCAAAGGATACGAGCTGGTTACCCATCAGCACAGCGGTGCAAAAAGAAAAACACAAAAACAAAACAACAACAAAAAAGTGAAGCCTGTGAGACAAACTAGAAAATACTCCCTCTCTCTGTATGCACGTCAGGTGCTTGTATGCTGTTGTTGCTTTCATCATCGTTGTGTGTTGTCGTGTGCAGCTGTTTGCTCTCCAGTTAGTTTACTGTGTAGTGAGTTAGTAGAGTTACGACAGTGCACAGTTTCTTTCCACTCTGAGCGTCTCTCTGATTTATTCTTAACATCTGTCTTTGGCAGGTGTGTGAAACCAAAAGGTTCTTTCTCTGAGCTTGTGATGCAGCTATCACTAGTGACTGTTTGTTTCTGGTGTATGTGCACGCATTTGTGAAAAAAAACATAGAAAAAAGCAACACAGAGTGTCCTCCTCTCCACCCACTCTTCGGGATGAGTCACTTTTGAGCCCTGTGTAATCCAAGCCTGTGTTTCATGTGTGTGAACAGACAGGACCCTGAGCAATGGTCTTGGTCCTGGCTCCCTCTGGGGCAGTGAGTGGGTGAGACAGAGCCATCAACATCAGTCCTAGGCAGCTTTGGTTTCAGCTTCACTAACGAAAAAATCAGCTTGTCCTGACATGGACAGAGATACACGAACAAAACACAAGCAGAACCAGAGCTATTATTCATTCCTCTCTTTAGCTCCTCCTGAAATAATATCAGGTAACAAACTAGGGACTGTTGGCATGTATTATTAGAAAGGCTTGAATATGTAGGAGGGGACCCAAGAAGTGTGACACGCAGTTGAACACAGTTAGCTTTTAGTATCGGTGTGTGTATTTAATAGACTGATGTGTAAATCCAACGGTGAAAGCGTCAGTAATGTCAAAGCCAGCTTTGGCGCAGTCAACAAAGGTTCAAATATTTTGACTTTTTATGTGAAATCGCTCAGGAAAAGTGTGGTGGAAATAGAGCCATGTCGCAGGGAAAAAAAAGGTTGTTCCATTTTTGTGGATATTCTGCACAGTTTTTCAAAGCTCTCCGCTGCGGGTGTGACAAACTCCTTTAAAGGCACATCTGGTCTTTTAAAATGGTCTTGTAGGTTTGGCCCCTCGGGGGAGAAAAACTGTCCTGGATAGAGCAGCAGAGGGGCGATACTTAAAAAATGGTGGAGTGAAGCCGTTACACATTAACATGCTCATTCACGAGATTTTATCCTTTTGGTAGAGGGCTAAAATTATGATAAGATAATTTTTCCTCCTCCTGTAAAATATTTGGCATCAATTTAGATTTTTTTTTTTTGCTTTTAAGTGAATATGATATATTGCATCTGTTTCCTGCCTCCAGACTGCACTGACTTAATCATATAATCTTAACCCATTCCATTTTGTGTAATATTTTAGAATTTACACCCATTTTAGTTTGCGTATCTTTTTTGTATTAATAAATACCAATTACTTATATAATTGGTATTTTAATACCAATTATTAATTTAAAAAGTACAGTTTTTAAAGCTGTAAATTAAAACAAAAAATTACAGTTTATAGAATTTTGCATGCTGGGGAATTTGCTTCTCCAACCAGACATAAGTGTGCTTTAAAACTTTGTGAGTGTTGCGTTGTCATTTTTTAAATTCTTGACAGATAGAGACGCTTACTTCTCTATCTGTTATTTAAACAATGTGACAACTTTGGGCAAATTTGTTCAAAGCAACAGGTGGTTTCTTTTGAAAAACTGGTCTGTAAAAATACGGAATTAAAAGCAATTAAAAATAAATTTAATAGAAGAAGTGACTCCCCGCCCCTGCAATCAAGAAATAACAGTTAATATCAGTTAACAAAAAATTTACAGTAAGTCACATTTTCAACAAAAGAACTGAAGCATTGGTTGTTTGATGGTGGCAAAAGCCAGATTACAGGTAAATAAACCCTAGTAATCACTCTCCACTTTACAATGAACCTGTTAAATGGATTCAATGGCAGACCAAATTTGATTTTTTTTGTATTTTTTTATTTAATTATAAGACTAATAAATTTATAACCTACAAAAAAATATCTATGCCACTAAAGTTTTAGTATTTCTAAAACTTAAATTTTCATTCATTCAGTGGTTCTTTCACGGATTCATTCATTCAATTATTCATTTACTCATCCAACAGTTAACATTTTGGGATTCACTGGCATGTGAATTTAAAATATCCATCAGAAGCACATGATTTTGTTGATGCAATTTTAGGCATGTTTAGAGTGCTGATGCTTAGTCTTGTTTTGGAATCTTTCTGCAAGTTTGTTTCACATTGTTGCTTTACAAATTCAGACAAAGCTACTTTTATGCTGTGTTTATACAACACTTGCATGATTTGATTGGAGCAAACATCATCACAAGGCTTCCACGTCACCGAAGTCAGTAAATGTCCCAAGGGGTTTGATTAAGAAACCCTTTAAACACAATCCAATGGCTGATTATCCTTTAAAATCAGGTCAGATGTTTTATTGTGAAATTGAGAAGAAAAAAAAATTATATATATATATATATATATATATATATATATATTGTGAGTTCTGTTTTTGTACTTTTGTTTTAATGTATGTAGGTCAACTCAGGATGATACCTGGTTTTATCATTTCCATTTTGCTGTATGTGATTGCTGTGTAAGGCCTCTCATGCATATAAACAGGTTGTTGTAAATATGTTAGCAAAACTAGCACAACTCAAACACATATGTATTGTTATTGGCATAATTTTTCCATCTGCATGCCATGTTTTAGATTGAAACACTTTAAACGTAAAATTGTATTTATCCCTTTGGGTTTTCTGAAGAAAATATAAATTACAAGACCTACAAATGCTATCCTTTAGTTAAACATTCTACAGCATATCAGACACAAGTCATTTCTCAAATGCCTTGTCTAGATTCCTATTACAATACTGCCTTGACATCAATCATGGCGCAATGACTATAGCTGTGAATATAGATTATGTTTTATATCTCTGTTACAAAAACAGTCTTTATCTAAATGCTATACGAGGCCAAAATGATACTGTTTTTATATTCACACAAAACAATTTATCATTGATTGATTTGTCAAAGTTACCTTTATGAGTAATGTACATCTCAGTATTGACTTCATTCAAACCTTACAGTTCACTCAATAGACTAACATGTAAAAGCTTGCAATGACCTTTGTAAGATAAACAGATTAAGTCAGCCTCATGTGCACTGTAAGCTTGTCGAAGAGAAAACAGGAAGAAAACTGTCCAGCATGGTGATTAGGTTTTTGTTTTTTGTTGTTTTTAAATTGATAGCAATTTATGTATTTATTTTCTGCAGCAGTTTAGAGTGAGGTGAATACCAGACTTTATTTGACTGTAGTGATTTGCTGCATACGAATGTAGAACAATAACATTCACTTTCCACAAGCTTAGTTGGACTCATACTCATACAACTTTTTGTCTCTGTACTTTTTGTCTCTGTACTTTCACTAAATGTAGTGATTCAGTTTGGTTGCTGTGTTTATGTTTGCATGTTGGTCCGTGCCTATGTGTGTGTGGGCATGTGCATAGGGGTGTGTGTGTGTGTGTGTTTTTTTTTCTTTTCATAAGTACGAAGATATCCTAAGGGGTTTTTTCCCCCCTTTTACTCATTACAAATGCTAATGTCACATTAATAAAATCGGCTTAGTTTAAGGTTTATAGCGTAGCCTACACTGAGAGATTTGGCCCTGACACTTCCCACATATTTCAAGTCGAGTCACATTTTTTTCCTGTGGGCATACTATTCTGAGATACTTTAAAAATGCTCTGGCCCTAAGTGAAGCTTCAGAGGGAAAGTTTAAGCCACGGTTGCCAAGGTTTGTCAGTGTTGTGAACTCTTGGGCCACATGCTCTCAGCTTATGAAAGGCAAGTGTTAACTTAGGTACAGCAGTAATGGCTTCAGCGCAGGTCTGCCTAATGTAAACATTGCATTAATGTGCTAGCAGCGGTTTGTGGAGCCACTAGCTGTTAATCATTGCTCAACCGAGAGCTTGTCGGGCACAACAATAATATACCGGAGAGTTAATCAAAGCTATAGATTCCCTGTTTATGCCGACGACATATTTGCCAGCTGGATTTCTAATCATTCGACCTTTCTGCTGAGCACGTACTGTAATATCAGCAGCCATGATTCTGAGGGTCAAATAAAAATGTGAGTAAACGACTGCTTTCAGGTGTCCTTCTCTCAATGCAGCTTTATAATGGACTAATTCGTCCTATAATATTGGTGTGTATTACTTGTCAAAAAACATGTTAAAAGCAACTATTTAATCTAGTGCACTATCATTTGTGTCATTTTAATAATCAGTTTAAAACTTTTTTGTCTGTTGATTATGACATGAGGCACTTTTCAACATTTTTCTTCACCGCTGTTTTCACTTCTTGCCTCAGTTTTATATAATTTTCTTTCAAATAAAAAAGGGACTAAACGGAATAAGAAGGCAAGATTGGGATTTCTAATTAAAAGCCAGTGTTGTAAAATTGATTAGATTATGCTAATGAATGGAGATAATATCTTAAAAGCAGCGTGAGGAAAAGAGATAGAGGGAGTGGAAAGGAGTGACAGTCCAGCCGCCATTACAAGCTGCTAATTTCTGCAGAGTGCTTCATAAAATGTCAGAGCGCTTCTCCCTGAGCAAGACACTGAAAAATGGCAGCGCTGTGATGTGCTGGCACCTCACCTGCTGCACTGTGTGTGTATGTGTGTGTGTGTGTGTGTGTGTCTCTCTCTCTCTTTCTCTGGTGGGGTGTGTGTGTGTGTGTGTAGCGAGAAACTGTGACTGTGTGTTTATCTGCAAGAGTGTGTCCTTGCTCGTCAGTGTGCGTGTGCCCATGTGTGTGTTTTCACATCTGTGCGTGTGGGCACGTGCGTGCGCATGCACGTGTGTGTCCACGCTGGCCTCCCTCCCATGTTGCAGTGAAGCAGAACAGAGTGGCTGACTGCCTGCTGCTTTGCCTCCATCTCTGTCAATACAACGCCATTCTCTCCCAGTCGGTCATTTTCACATGTTTAACATTAGGCGACGCACCCATGTGAGCAGAGGAACACGGTTGACAGACATGTTGGGTTTAATACAGCTAGATTTTCTCTTCATCAAAGTTTATGCACCCAGATTTTTTTTTCCTCTGAAACTACTCTGTATCTTTTAAGAGCTTCATCTGATCTCTGTACTTGGAAAAACAAATGTGAGCAAATTTTCTCACCACTGTCTCTCGCGTTACACGCATGTTTAACTTCATTGAGCATTTGTCTGTTTGTGTGGAAGAAGCGAGGTTTCTTTTTATTTTAATAAAGTCATGATTTGCAGATGTTATTCGCGCGGATTTCAGCAAAAAGCTTGAGATAATTGGCAGCGGGAAAGAGGGAAAGAAGAAAAGCTGGGTAGGGAAAAGGTGTCAAGGTGACAGAGGTGTGGAAAAAAAAGCGAGAGGTGTGAGGAGCCTTTTCATTTAATAATGGTAATAGCTAACTGAGCTGCTAACTGTGTAGCGAGGGTGGAGACCCCCACCACTTTCCCCAGTCATACTATCAGCCATCAAAATTTAGCATTTAGTGTGTGTTTAATATTGCTCTGGAGAACAAATGCGGCTCTCCATAAATTACAGACAGTGCTATATTTCAGCAGCTGATTATATGTTGTGTTATGAAAATTGTGAAAATGGATATTGGAATAATTTCTTTTAAATGAATCACAGCTTACTGATATCTCTGCGGCAGGGTTGTCATTTTATTACTCTTTCAATGCAACAGTTTGTTCTGGTGACTTATGAATTATTCAGCTGGTGTGAAGTCTTAGTCACCCGAGGTAACCTGTTGTCAGAAAAGTGGCCACTCCTTTATTTCTGTCTTATCTGCCTGTAAATGAAATCTGTGTCAAAGTGAGCCTTTTGATGAGAATACTGAACTATTACCCAAGTTTCTTAGACAAAAAAAAAGCTAGTTTTTACAAAAAGACAGTGACAAATATATCTTTGGTAATCAATGATGTCTAAAAAGAATTTTCTGTCTGAAGCCACTTTCTTTCAGACTTGTAATTTGGATAGCTGTGGCCCAGCAGGAGGAGGAGTTTTCTGCCAATCTGGAGGTTGTGAGTTTGATTTTCCCCACCTCATCTCAATTGCTGCAGGGCACTTCATCCCAAATTGCCTGCTGATCGCTGTATGAATTTATGAGTCCTGTCAGTGCGGCTGGCTGAATGGGACTTCTATGTAAAAGTGCTTTGAGTGGTCAGTATGACTAGAAAAGCACTACATAGGCTCAGTCCATTTACTCATTTTAAGATAATTTAATGACAACTGAATGACAGAAGGAGAAGACCTGGATAGCAATCTGCTTCTTTGAGTGCTGATAAGGTCCTAACATATTTGTGAACTATGGCAAAGACCTGATTTCCTCTGGTAATGCACTCATTAGTAGCGTTTCAATGATATGTTCAGCTTCTCCAAAGGATCTTACAAATGTAGAAGATTAAATATAGAAAATAGTACTAGTTTTAAACTAGTCTACTAGTTTAAGCTCAATATTAGTTTTATTTGTAAAATGAATTTATTGAACCCACTTTTAGTTACTTATTCAGATTATTCTTAGCCAGTTGTAATCAAGAAACCAGACACTGTCTGACACTGCAGTGACAGCTTAACCTGGAATTAATTACTTCCTCAAAATAAATTATGAGTAAGTATTTTAATATTCAATCTAGTTTCTTTTTTTTTCTCTTTTTCCGCAGTTTTATGCAGTGGTATGAAGCTGCATTCCTCAAGGACCAGTCCTGCAACTTTTAGATGTCTCTCTGCTTCAACACACCTGGCTCCAATATTAGCTCATTAGCAGAGCTTTTAGAGCTTGACTGCATGCTAGCGAGGCAGTGAAGCTATTTAATTCAAGTGTAGAGGACAAGGGACACATCTAAAAGTTGCAAGACTCTGGTTCTCAAAGAATGCAGTTCGAAGGTATATCATCAAGGTAGCCCAGTGACGTCTTCAAACCTTTTGTTGTATTATTCTTAAATTTAAGTATAATTTATGTATATTTGAGACACACTTTTGTTTGCTTTTGCTTACATTTTCACATTTATTTATTGAAGTTTCCCATTTCTGATTTTGATCAACATTGTTCTTCGAAGGAGTATAAAGTGTACAAATTATTTTTGTAAACTTTATTTAAATTCAGATTTTGACAAGAAACAAACATCCAGCTGTAAGTAACATCCTTATTTATACATGACAGCCTGTGTCTCTAAGTCTAATTTGGTTTGGAGGTTTTTTGTAACCTCCGAAGTGGTGTACGTTTTAAAAGACAGAAAAAGTTTCTTTCCAGTTTGTTTTCTAAACACAAACAAACAGAAAAAATAGCATTGTCATGCCGATCACTGGTCAAGGCAAAACAAAAGAAAATGTTTAAGTTTTGATCACAAAATATATTAAAATTCCACAATCACTGGTGACTAAAACCACCTCTATTATCATGCTTGTAAAACGAGGCCCAGTCAATTTTACAAGCAGAGATGCAAAGTTTCTTCGTATCTCGAAATGGTAATTGGCGCAGACACATATCATTTCTTCATTACCAAGCATGACACAGCAGTTTTTTTGTTTGGTATATATTTTCAGAATTAAAAGAAATTCAGTTTACTTTTACTAAAACAAACTCAATACTTTAATGTTTAAGTAACATCACATTTCTTCAAAAAGTCCTCAATTAATTTTAGAACTGTTTCTCTTGTAAAATAGATGCACATGCCACCTTTTCTATCTATATATACGCAGGTTGGTGATGCCGTATGTTTTACTAACTGTATAGGAAGTGTAACTCTGTGAATGTGTTAAGCAGCAAAAGTAGCGGCATCTTCTTGTTTTGTTCCTCTTTCTCATCACTTCTATTGCTTCTAGGCTCGCAAGCTAGTAGAAGCAATATCACATCAGCTTTTTAATTAGTACTCAGAAAAAGTTTTTTCTTTGCATTTCTTATCAGTCTTGCCACATTTACTCTCTTGCAAGTGAATTTGCTGAGGAATAGCACATAGACAGAAGAGGCTCCACAAATTCCTCCTGCAAGGTTCTGCTGTTCTCTGACTGTCAGTATGTTTTGCTCTTTGACATGCATGTCATTTGCATTATAAATATCTGAAGTACACCCGTTCTTTTGCTTTTCGTACACTTTATTTTCTTTTTTCCCCCCTCTATATTCTTCAATAACAGATGGTAATTACAGTTATTCAGTTTCGTATCCTTTCATGTATGTCTTGCTTTTATTTAAAGTTGCAAAATGAGTAAGATTTCCTCACAAATTTTAACCCACAACAAAGCACCAGGGTTTATTACATCAATTTTACATAATTATATGTGACAGTGTTGATACAGATGCTTATGCTGATCACTCGGAAAGCTGGGCAGCCTATTCCTGAAATTTAGTGAAGATATGTTCTTTGTCTTCCCTTTTGTGTTTGGTTTTTTGTTGTTTTAATGACAAATTAGACACAAAACTGTGAAGCTAAATGGATATTAACACTTGTTTCTATCTAATTACATAGTTTCTCGATTGTCCCCACAAAGAACAGTATTTCTAGCACTAATTGGCATACAACTGTCTGCCACTACTGATCTTTTTCTTTTGAAAAGAAAACATGCACATGCTTGCGCACTCATCTG
Source organism: Xiphophorus couchianus (assembly GCF_001444195.1). Classification (NCBI taxonomy): domain Eukaryota; kingdom Metazoa; phylum Chordata; class Actinopteri; order Cyprinodontiformes; family Poeciliidae; genus Xiphophorus; species Xiphophorus couchianus. The sequence continues at coordinate 23,290,926 of NC_040231.1, read as the reverse complement.
TTTACCTTGAAATGGAATGAAATCCTACCGATGCATCAATCTGTCTACCAAATAGTGGCACGTGTAGTTCCAAACAGTGTAGTTGGTTCTGTCATGTCATGTAAGGTTACATTTTGAGGTGAAAGTATGTTGTATTTAGATCTGGAATCTAAGTACAGTCTTTAAAACAAGGTTGCACCCTTTGTTGTCATGGAGAATCAGATTAACAATGAATTGCAGAAAGTGAAACTCTGTAAAATGTAAAGTTTAAAGTCTAGAAATGATAACAACTCACTGTGCATGTCTTTGAACATCTCTAGTGCACAAGCGCAATATTCTCTGAAACATGTGTGTGTGTTTCCAAACACACACACTCTTATAGACTCTGTCTATAAGAGTCATTATAGATTCTTGTAGACACAGTGTGGCCAATGACAAACGGATCTGTTCAGTCTGAGGGAAAAAAAAAATGTAATGAGTGGTGAGACAGACAGACTAGTGTGAGTGGCTAGCAGAGGGAGAAGGGCAGATTCATCAGGGATGATTGCCTGATGCACACTTCTGGTTTTTTGATGTGAAGACCCTGCTACGTTACCATGGGGAGAATAATTAGCTTTGGCTGGATGCAGATGCGAATGAGCGGAAGAGATGAGAATTTTATTATTTAGCTTATTTTATGATACTTAGAATGGTGGGTATAGGTGCACTTGCGCACACAGATTTTCTTTCCCAAACACATGCACATACAAACACACACAACGAGTCTTACAACCACCTCTTTCTCTTCTATTTATGGCCAGGAAATGGGAGTAGTGCTGTGTCTGGTTGAGCTGAGTAACACTATTCTGTCACACATAGGCTTGACATCAAACACAAGTGACAAGCCTATCCTATTCCCCTCCACCGAGTCATCACCATGTCCCAAAATCACATTATTGTCACTGGGAACCCAGCGGAGACGGATGGTGAGTAGGGCTTCTGATTCCAGCCTCTGGCATCTACAGTATGCTTGAAGAGGCAAATAAAGCCATTTGGCAAGGGATGATTTCTTGTCAGTTCAAAAATATACAGAATGTATGTGGCACGCCTTCTCCTTTTTACATTTCCATCTAAAGCCTCTTATGACTATATAGTTGCACGTGTGACGGGAAAACTGAGCATGGAAAGTCTTTTATTGCTAACGCCACGCTCAACCATATCATTACCTTTTCACCATGGCAAGCAGTAAGCAGGAGCTGTACCCTGGTAAGCTCCAGTGTAACACAGAAACAGAAAAGCCGGCAGTGGTGTGACTGTAATAAGACCTGTGGCCAGCACAACTGCCAAGGCTAGCTGAGGCAGGGTGAGAAATGGTGCCCATCCCCTACATGCCTTGCTCTGCCATCTGTCACTGGGCAGGAGCAATGCCGTGGGAGGAGTCTGAGTCACTCTAGTTGTTGTCACCTAGATGGGCCACCGGGGCTTGCTGCCTCTTTGTACCCCTTTCATCCATTTGCACAATTCACTGACTTCACAAGCACTCTTAGAAATCCTGTTTAAATGTTTATTTTTTAAATAATACAGAAAGATAGAAATATATTCTAAAACAACTGGACCACAATTAACTGCTAAAAACAGATTTTGTTCCATAAGATCTTATAGTTTGTGTTTATCTGTCATATTACCAAAAGTAACCAGGAGTATAATGCAAACAAATTGTGGTTTATTACAGTGATGTTTGTTAGGATAAGTTCCATCTACAGTTAAGCTCTGAACGATTTAGGTTTAAAGTAATCTTTGAGTTTTACCAACATGTTTCTTCTGATTAGAAGTCATTAATGTCTTGGAGCGGTCCACCCAGAGTCTTTACTTGAATGCAAATTTATGGAGGGAAATAAAGACTGATAGTGACTGATGGTGATAGCAATTGGGCCCTGCAACCTCAAAGACTTGGAGCGCATCACAAAAGTTAAATCATCAAAGTACCAGTAGGAATACACAAAAAGCTGGTCAGCAATAATAAGATGGGTTTGAAAGTTTTTAACTGAGAGAGGTATAAATAGGTTTTGACAGGCCACTTCTGTTACAGTGGAAATAAAGCGAAGAAAGAATAGAATCTGCTAGATGTGTCATAAAAGTTGAGTTTGATTCTCTTGACCGCTGCAGTTTTAGTGTAAAGGCCTGGCTGAAATATTAAGTTCTATGATCATTCAAAAAGCCTTCAGCACTTTTAAATTGTTTGTGAGACAGCATCAAGGGGACTCAGCTGTTAAACTGAGTATAATATCTAACTGTTAGGTAGATATCTAACTATCTAGCAAATGGATGGATACAGACGAATTCCAACTATATGCTGTGAAAGTTAACATCTGCAACAGTGCTTCTGAGTAGCATTAAACTAAAGGGCCGTGTCACTGTTTTGAAGGAGTCTGAACAGCAGCTGTAAACCCCAGTTTGAAAATCTAACAAACCCAGACTGATTAAAACTCAACCTTAATAGTCCTATGCTGAACATAGATTCAGTAAACCACTCTGAGGTTTATAATACCGTTATTTACTTGTGGAAACACAAAAAGGTGCTAACAAAAGTCATGCAATATACGTACTTGTAAAAGTTTGGATTAAATCATATCTGTAAAACACAGTTTGCAATCTGTGAAATCTTTACTTGCTAAAACAAATAAAAATTATTGTTAAAATCTTCTCTTGTCATGAACCTAGTATTGTGTAGCACCTGGTCTCATGAGATGAACCTGTTGTTCAGTGTACCTTGTAGTCATGATATACCCATTGCTGCTGGTATGGCATTAAACCTAAACTACTGCTATTGTTTCATGACCTAGATGCATTCTCACTCCCCTTAGATGCAGCTGTTTTGCACTCAGCAGTAGAGTCTCCCTAGTTGTTAGTGTTACAGCGAAGTAACCGTTTTGATAATAAGTAAGCTTTAATTTTACTGTTTGTTTTAGTAAGGTTATGACTGTATGTGCAAAATAGAACTGGAGCCAAAAGATTGATGGATTTGAGGATCACTTTTAACCGCCATTACAATAAATACCACAAAACGCCATGATAAAGTTTTAGGTCTCCATCTCATCTCATTGGTTCTTAACTTTTAGATGCTCTCTGAGTTTACATTTGACACTGGACAAAGTCTGTTACTGCTACAACGACAGGTGGTGATGTCATTTCTTGGCTTATGGTGCCTCTACATGAAGGTTGGCTTGAGGAAAAAGCACTTTAATGCAAGCAAGATGAGCTGAAATATTAAGAATTCAATTCTGGCTAACATCCGCATCCATATGATAAAGATGTGCCTGTAAAGTGTGGATAAAACAACAGATTTAACTACAGCGTGTCCCTGAACTACAACTGTAAAAGGGAAAAAAGCAAAGATGATGCTGATTCAGAATGATGTGGGAATCATTTTAGCAGCACTTGTACTGCAGAAAGTAATTCTGTGCGCGTGTGCGTTATGCCTTCTGAGAGGGAATGATCCATAAAAATTATTGATGTCACCTGATAAGAAAAAGACTGTCTTGATATCACACTGATGAATTACTGTCTCTTCTCAGGATCAGTTTTATCGTTCTTGCGTTTTTGGAAATAGAAGCACCGGAAATAGGATGAACAAACATCACTGTGACTCTTAAATGCAGCTGCTGATTACTCACTCTACTGCTTTTTTTGTTGCCAGTAACCCTCAACGTGACACACATGGAATGTTGACTTGCTGTTTTCCCTGTTAGCTGTTCAGTGCAGGACACACTTGAAGTGGGGTCTGAGATCGACACAGTCGGGGATCACAATAAAAGGCAGGAAGTAAGTGATCCAAAGGAGACGGTGAATGTTGCCGTAGCAGCGATCATATAGTCTTTGTCGTCTGTGGCGAGGAAGGGGGGGAAAAAAACAAGAAAGAGAGAGAGAGAATTGGGAGCCACCGTGTGTCTTTGAATGAGGTCAGGGCATCATGGGGAATAATGCATTTCCCTTCTCTTGCGCCAGGCGTTCCTTCCATTACGGCTGGAGAAGAGACATTGTGTCCACACTCTGATTACCACTGATCCATGCTGATGACTCTGTTGGCGGATTATCTCAGTTAGTATCAGCCATCTGTTACTGTGTGTACGTGGGGGTGTGTGTGCACGTGTGTGTTGATGGGTAAGGAGAAAAGGGGCAGGATTGAGACACACAGGAGGTTTTATAGTTTGGGGCTGTGACACACATGCAGACAGACCCTTTCACAAGCACACGTATTGTTTTGTGTAATCAAGCAATGTTGCATGCCTGATCTGAAGCATCTCCACCAGCACTAAATGCACATGCACTATCTCTCTTTATGCTGTTGTGCCCTCCTTTTCAGATGCGACTGACAAGTGAAGGCTCCTATATGAAGGCCACATGCAATCATAAAAGCGCAGAGCTGTTTATAGCAACACTATCTCCTGAAGGGGCCGCTGCATCCAGCCACTATTAGGTGCACACGTTGACAGCTGGGCTGCTGTGTTGTATTTGTGGACGTGACTGGGAATCCAGCTCCGGAACACATCTTATAAATCATAGTTCAGCCATTAGCATAAATTCTGCCTCTTCTTGCATCTGCGAGGACCTGCTGTTTCTGGCTGCAGCGCGCCGCGTTGATTGGTCGGTGTTCAAGTCAGATTGATTTAGCCGTTCACGGAGATTATACTGCGCGCCTTATTCCGCCACTGTTGTGTGCTGTTAATTACCTATAAAATCAAGCTAATTCCGATGCTAAATCCATTTTAATTTCTTATAATTAAGTCAGGATTGGATCCTTAAATACCTTGGCGCTCTATTATTCTTGCAATCATTGTTGTGGCTGTGTGTTTGGTGGTACATTGCCGAGCTCAATCTTATTATTGTTATTAGATTTAATTGCTCTAAGTGATCAGTCTGTAGTTGTCAGAGGAAGATGGACTTGCCTCGTAGTCGTTTTTTCCCCCTGCTGTCCTTTCCCTCTCCATCTCTCATCCCAGAAAGAGGCCCTTTGAGAGATGGTAAGAGATGAGAGGAGATGAGGGGGAGGGTAGCTCTGCTTTACACCTCTGCAAAGGAGGGATTGCTTTTTTGTTGTTTGTTAGGGGGGAAATCAATTCTGCTCACATCATCACGTTTTGACAAGGCGAGGCATTAAGTGCAGATATTGAGGAACGACAGGAATGGTTTACAGCCAGCGCTTTATCTTCTCTGCTCTTTTTCTTTACTTTTGCCCTTCCTTCCACAACAAAATGAGAGTGCATTGTCTTGCCTATTCTCTTTCTTTCTCCATTTCTTGGTCTTTTTTGTGTGTCCTTCTCCCTGAAAAGGTGGGGAATGATCCACTTCACTTACCAGCTGACACCACATAAGCTTGCTCGTCCTCGGAGACGCAAGCCTTTTGTTTTCGTGTGCATTATGATAATTACGAAGGGCCACAGCTCCTCTTTTATTTTCATCACGCTCTTAATGATACTTGCATTCGTCATCTGGAGCCTCTGCAGAAAAGGGAAAAAAAATGTGATATTTCGGAAGGATCTTGTTTCTTTTTTCCCCTTGTTTTTCTTTTTCACCCTAACCTGACATTTAAAGGGTGACGGCAAGAGCAAAAGAGCATAAAGTGTGACAGCACTTTCGTGCAATATATTGTGGCTGGGAGGAAATGTTTCTCAGTGAAATAAGACTAAAACTCCTCATCTTCACTCAGCCAGAAATGTATCCCTGTAACTAATATGGAACACTTACTTACTTACTCACAGTAAAGGTTGGTAATCTGGCTCTTTTTTTTTTTTATCCACATGCTGTCACCTTTCACAAGAGTCCATTCTGAGGACCTTTGACCTTGCTCATAATTACACCGCCACCATCTTTTCCACTGCAGTAATGGCAAGTCATGGCCGCCCAAGTCCGATGGCACACCAGCCTCCTCCCCGTGGACTGCAGCAGGTTTTCTTGTCATCCGCGCCTCCTCGCTCCCTCTCTCCCTCTCTCTTGTCAGTGTTGCTCCTGGCGAAAGGCTGATACTTGATATTCAGAGGATAGCAGCTTTTGTCTCAGAGATTTAATCAGTGGCTCTGCTCCCACTGCAGAGGGGCGACGGAGGGAGGGTGGAAGGGTGGCAGGAGAGAGGGAAGGAAGGAGAGATGGAGGCAGAGACTGTTTATGTGTAATGACACAATAACAAAGCCTGCCTGTAAAACACAATCTGCAAACTGTGCTTTTGAAGGGGATTTTCAGCCCTGGATTAGTGTCAGGCAGAGGGATATGGAAAAGGAGAAGAGAGAAAGAGTCAGGTTGATGTGATAGACAGGGGAGGTGATTTTGTGTGTGCAGTGGGGGGGTTGAAATCAGTGTGTGTACAAACGCGCGCATGTGTGTTTGTGCGTAATTTCTATTTAGCTGTTTTGTATTTATTCGGCTCCACAAGTCAGCGGCTGTGTGGGCACTTACACATTGTCCTCTCGGTTGTAAGCAAAAGGGGATTAAAGCTGACAAATATGAGTCAAATATTTGGCTGCCGAATGACCAAAATGCTTCTTGTGAGGGCTTATGTTGTTGGTTGGTTGGTAATAGCTGGTGTAGTGACTCTTTGAGACTGTTAATGGAAAGCTACTGAGTTGGTTAATGCACACATCCCATAAAAAGCATGTCCATTTGGCTGTAGCTCCAGCTGAAAGGAGTCTGAACAATGCAGTCTTTTAAGGCCTCAAAGAGATCTTTTAGGTTGGAAGATGGATGTCTTTTTTTTTTTTTTTTTTTGCCCCCATCACACAGGTGTTATGAGGGGTTTTTATTTTGGTGGAACGCAGGTGTTGAGACGCACAGGTGTGCATGAGTTCTGCTTTTGTGCTCCCGCGTATCAGAGAGACAGGAGGGAATGACAAAGAAAAGTGACAAATGTGTTATTTGTCTATTTGAGCTCGAGTTTTTCCTCTGACCTGTGTCGCTCCAAAACATCCCACTTCAGCAAGCAAACTGTCCTGTCAAGGAAGCACCTTCTTCACGCTTTATTTTACTTTTGCATCAAAATATAAAAACCCTGCTTTGCTCTGCTGTCCGTTATCACAGTCCTTAAACATGTCATCCCTCCATCGTACCCCATATTCAATCAATAGAGGCTGGGAGCCAGTGAGCATGGCTAAATAGAAATATTGTTCAGGGGAAGTGAGATGTGAAAGGAAAAGTGTCAGGGTGTGTTTGTGTGTATGCATGTGCGTGCGTGTAGGTGTGACGGTATACGTTTGTGTGGGGGTGTGTGTGTTTCTGTAGATGTGCTTTGCTATTGTAACCCTGCTGATTGGATTGTGTTTGACAGATATGGAGTCTGGAGAGCGGCTGGCCTCCCCTGCGCCCACCCTGTCTGCTGCTCGCACCTCCTCCCCTGCGGCCTCCTCTTCCTCCTCCTCCTCTTCTTCCTCTTCGTCATCGCCTGCGCCCCACTCTAAGAGCAGCCTGGCCCCAAGCCCATCAGCACTGGGATCCACCCTCAACACCTCTGGTAAGAAACCGTCCCCCTTCCCTTTATGTGTTAATCTTGCGTCTTTCAAAAACAAAACAAAAAGAAAAACACGTGAGAAATGCCAACACGCAATGTAAACAGTGATCACACATCCGTAAGAGGGACTCTAAATGTGGTCACCTTCATGTCTTGATAGCATTCAGAATCCATCCTCATTTCTTTACCATGAAAAAATTAGTTTCCCCCAGTATTAATTATACAGTTATTTTGCAGTCGGTGTGAATACACCTCTCTCCCAGCTCCGAGGATTTTTTTTTTGTGTGTCCTGACAGCTTGGGTTGCAATTGAAAAGCTGCTGCATTAATGAATCCCAAACAATTAGGGGGCTCTTTTGTGTGAGAAACACACACATGCTTTGCCATGTCTCCTGACAACCTTCAGCTCTCTGGCTCCAGCTGCCTCAGAGTCAGGCTCAGCACGCCACTGTGCACGCATGCATGGGTGTGTGTGTGTGTCTACGTGTGAGATGGAGAGAGAGAGGGAGAGAAAGAGCCTCTGCCTGCATGATTTAACATTTGTTAGCCACTCAGTGTCTAGTCAGCCCTGTCCGGCCTCCAGCTTCCTTTCTGTGTTATGGTCAAAGCCATTAGGCAAAGAGGAGTGTGTGTCCTTGTTTTTGTATGTGTGTAAATGTGTTTGTATGTCTAGGTGTTATCCAGATATCTCCTCTGTGCTCATATTTTTCTCTCTCCTCATCTCCTAATGTGCTGCTGTTTTTCTTATAGTCCCGCTTTATATCTTTATAGACGCAACTGCACACACTTACAATTGCTCTAAGTAGGAAATATGATATCCAACATTCTCTGCGATTGTAGTGTGTGTGTTCCCCCCCCCACCCCCTTTGTTACAAGTAGAGGAAGTGGGAGAGAGCAAAATAAAGCCCCTTGTGTTGCCGTCAGGATCCTCAGTGTTGCCCAAAACGAAGAAGAAGCCATTAGGAGCATCTTCCTCTAATGCATTATGCATCCCTCTTATCCCTCTGTACTTCTATGTGTGCTCAGATTTTCTAGATAAGCGATTTTTAGATTTGGATGAAAGGCTTAGAGGCAGAGTGTTGGCTCTAAACTTTTACCTACTTTGTGAGAATCTAGCAAGCCAGGCCTTTTTCTTAAAATATTTTCGTGGAAAGCATTTGTAAACTCGACCTCAGATATGTGCAGTGTCTTACAATAATGTATACGTTGCCTCACATTTTGATAAATAATCTCTATTGATATCCTGTGAGATATACCAAAAATTGTGAAGTGCTTGAAAAATTGTAAACTTCCTAATATAATGGCCTCTCATTTGTTTTGGCCAAATATTATTTTGGCAAAAATTGACTTGACAATATTTTAGGAAGATGACAAAATGATACAGGATTTTAAAAAAAAATTTGTAGATTGAAATCTGAAAATGTGACCTGCATCGATATTTTGACATGCAGTGTACACAGGGAGATCATTCATCAAAAAAGCACCTGCAAGAGCTGAAGAAACCGACTGCTCAGGTTGCAAATTTGTCAACACAACAGCTATTAATCATGCACAAAGTTTGTGATTGTAATCAGACAAAATGGGAAGAAGTTTAAGTTTTCAAAAAGTTTTATGAATAAAAATATAAATAATTGTGTCTTTCATTAAAATTCAGCCCCATCCAGTGTAACTAGTTCCACTCAGAAGTCACCTAATTAGTTAATAGTCAATATAGCTGTTCTGTGGAGTGCTCAGAGATTCGTTAGAGAACATTACTGAAGAAACCGCATCATGAAGAACCAAGAAATACGACAGACCAGTCGGGGAAAAAAAGCTGTGGAGTTTGAAGCATGGTGAGATAATAGAATGATATTTCATGCTTTAAAGCTCTCACTACGAGAAGTGAGAACTGCAAGAAGAAGTACAGAAAACTCAAAGAGTATAAATAATTTTGCAACTCACCATATTTATGGCTGTTTCCTAATGGATTTCACCTTAAAGAAGGTGAAATCATCCTCTTTTCCTTTCTACTCTGTCTTATGTAAAGACATTTTCACTTGCAACACGAAACATCTGTAATTATTGCAGTGTGTATCACAGACATTGGTTCAAGGTTCTTTGCAGTTTCGCCAGCAACACTTAAGAAAATAAAATCTGAAGAACACAAAACAAATGAGCACTGACTTTGTTTGCATGTGTCATTGATGAGGATATCACTTGGAGAATAAATAAAAGCTGATCAGCGCTTGTAGCGCTCTCTCCTTATGGGATCAACTCACGGATGCAATTAACTTAAATCTGTCTGTGGAAATTTGATTGACTGCAACAAACAACAAATTAATCCCCCTTCGGCAGCATCCAAACATGAAAAAAAGCAGGCGGTGCAGTTTGTCAGAGCGGAGGAAGGATTGAAGCGGAATGAAAAACAGGGCGAGGGAGTGAGAGTGAGAAACAGAGAGACACAGCGTGAGGAAGAGTGAGTAGGTAATCCGAGGTATGTCTTTCCCATGCCTCTCTCCCACTTCAGATTTTTAGATTTAATTATTCGCCTTCTGGAAGCTTGCATTAATATTGAAAAGGCATTTGCAGATGTCACTTTGTGTTGCCTAGAATGAAAGAAGGGTGCAGAGGAGGGGGGAGAGGTGGGCACCCTAGGCGTAAGTGAATGCTGTGGCCGGCCCTTTTTTAAGGGGGGGTAGTTGCGTTGGAGTCGTTTATCTTCGTATCCACGAGCTGACGCTGGCAAGGCGGGCACATATACATATTCAGCATATTCTAATGACATTCAAAAGGCAGAATTTGCTGTCTCGTGGCAGAGAAGGACCTTGAAGCCAGCACAAAGGGCTACACTCTCATATGTCACACACCAGGATGCTGGCAAGGCCACATAACCACAGACAGTTTGTTCACACCTAAAAATACCCCAAGATTCTGCCCATGTTCATTTTTAGTTTTTTCTTTCGTAAAGAGCATTTATAACTGACCCTGTTATTATATGCTTGACTGCATTAGATCAGGAAATGCTGTGCTCCAGTGTCACTTTGCTCTACATTTCTGTGATGTGTGCATGTGTATAGAAGTTTGACATTTTCATCTGCCGCATTGAGCACAACACTTTCCTTTTCTACAGTCATCACTTTTCTCTTTTCTTTTTTTTTTTCTTTTTTTTTACTTGTGTATTACCTGGCTTATTCAGAGGCATCAGACAGGCTTGCTTTCCTTTTCTGGAATAGAAATTGAATTTGCATGAAATATGCTCACACCAAATTGCATCTGACTCTGGGAGGAGGTAATACGTGGCAGTCGCCCCTGCCAGAAATGATTGTGCTCAGGAAAACGCTAGACGATGATGATGTTGATGAAGTATTCTTCTGAGCTGGAATTGAATGCCAAAAGGATGGAAGGAGGTTAGCTTTTTACACCTTATATAGATGGTTCATTTTTTCCCTCTGAGGTTGTCCAGCCATTTTCAGTTTGCAACATATAGTGACAATAATTTTAAGCAAAAGATACATCAGCAATGCAGTAGATCTGTACTGAAACAGATGAATGGTTTATCATATACTTGCAAGCATTAAGCTGAAGCATGTGTATGTTGTGCAGTTGAAAATTTGCGCAGTTTTCAGGTAATCAAAACAGCCATCCTGTATGTCATTTCTTTAGTAATGTGAAAAACAGTGACACCATCGAAAACGTTTAAACCTGGCCTTCTCACCCTGTCGACTCCTACTTCAGGACATTAAAATGGTCAATTCGAGGATAAAGTTCTCTGTGAAGATAAAATTCGAAACATTTAACAAGTGGACAAGGAGATTTTGTAAGGTTCTTCAATGTAGATCAGTATTAAAACTTTAATTTCTTGGATAGAAAATTTTAAATAGCAACCAAGTTCATTTTCTGTATGAAACAGTGTAAGATGGTGTATTCACAATGGTAAACTGAAGCTTCTGCTTCAATAAAAAAATATTTTTTTGAAATAACATCAGTGCCAGCAAGAAATGTGATTCTTATGGCAACTGTCAAAGTACTTGTAATGTGTTAAGTAGAAGATTGGAACATTTGATTTGTGATTTTATTGTGCAAAATGAAAGGAGTTTTATATTTTCAGTAGTCAAAGCATTGAAAGATTATGCACACCTGTTGCTGTATGGCTAGTTCTTTAAAACATTGCCTTCCTTTGTTTACATCTATCTAAGGCCGACTGTTTGGAGGAATGGGAGATCAGCCCTTCATTGGCTCCACGTTGTCAAGTGCCTTCCCTCTGGTGAACCACCCTGCCTTTGGAGCCCTCTACACTGCCGGGGCTGGCAGGCCTGAGTTCGGAGGCCTGGGCTCAATTGGGATGTCAGCTGCTCTGGCTGCCCACCCACAGTTAGGAGCTCTGACTGGTAAGCAGAAAAGGTTTGAATTCCTGGCAATAGTTCTTGGAAATAAAATCACACCACTAATTAACCCTCCGCTCCTCTCAGAGTGGTGGCGAGCTGCTGAAGCCCATGGACGCGGAGCTGCTGCCTTTATCCCCTCTTTCATCGGCTTTCCTCCTTTCTTCGCCCCCCACATTCAGCCCAATCACAACACTAGTCCTGTTCAGGTCAGGATGCCTGGCAAGAATAGCCATGACCCGCCTAAAGGTACAGCGGTTTGCTAAAGACCCCTTCATTGATCTGTCTTTCTTCTTCCACACTCTGTCTTCCTCCACAACCTAAATCCACTTTGCCCTATGATGAGATTTTCCCTGTTTCAAGATAGATTTAATGACTTCCACTGCTCACTTAGTCATTCTATTAACTTCTTTCTCTGGCTCTTTCCCTCGTGTTCCCTCTCGTAATCTCTGTTTCTTGTGCTCTTTTAATTTCACAGTATCTTTTAATTTATCTTTTATTATGTAAACCACTCATGTTGGGCTTGTGCCTCGTACGGCCAAGCACATTTGATGAGATACATGTATAAATCAATATTTTTATTAGCCTCATTTCATTCTGCAGTTAGTTCCAGATATTCAATTATCCCCTTGTTGCCAAAGTTCTCAGGAAAGATAAAGCTGATCAGTAATGCGGCAGATTTTGTGCTTCCAGGGGTGAATGGTGCAGTGAATGGCAGCGGGGTCTGTCCTCCCACCACACAATCAGGGAGCTATTCTGCGAGTCCGACTCCCGTTCAGGCACCAACAAAGCCGACCAGAAATTCCGATCCGTCTAATATTCACCGTAGCAGCCCTGAGAACAATCCATCAGAGTTGGTGGAAAAGACGATTGTAAAACCTAAAGAGAAGGTTAGTGCTTACATCAAGTCTTCTCTTCAAAGAGAAATCTCATGATGTGATGAGGCTGATTCTTACTGTTTTACATTTAGAAGTCTCGGAGGAAGCCAGCAGGGGCTTCTTTGGCAAGTCACAGTGAATCAGGCACGTCCTCGGACAGCTCGAGCGACGGCTCTCTCAGCAGCGATCTGGAAGACCTCGCAGAGGAAGATGAGGATGACGATGACGATGAGGAGGACGATGAGGAAGATGACAAGCAGAGTGAACTTTCAGAATCTGAGAAGCGGATAAAGAAGAAGGCAAAGGTAAAGATGAAATGAGGACATTCAAGGCTAAACGTTAATGTGCAGTCTACCATCTTTATTTAAAGCAACACTGTTAATATATTTTATCATAAGTTGTCATCCCATTTGATCTAATGCTTTTCTGATGATTGTCCTCCTCAGGTGTTATTACCAAGCACTGGAACTGGAAAGAGTGAAAGGTCACTTTCTAGGGAGGTTCAGGTCAAAAAGGACAACCAAGCTAAGAAGGGGCCCTCTAACCACCCAACTCTTGTGCCATTACCCTGCTCTGTCTCCCCGCCCACCTTGTCCCAAACTTCGCCTCTGGGCCTGCAGAGCTCCAGGACCTGGACTGAAGGGCCGCAGCAACACTTCAGTGTGATTCAGTCCACTGGTCTAGCTGCCAACCCTAAGCCTCTCGCACTCCTCACCCAGCCTCGTCGAGAGCCGTCACCAACCTCCTCCCCGATAGCTCTCACCACATCCCCAAGAGCACTGTCCAGCACTGCCTCTCCCAAACCTCCCAAACTGCTGCCGTCCTCCTCTCCCCAACACCTCCCTCTCTCCCTCTGCTCCTCCCCGAAGCCCCTCTCTGTCCCCTCTCCACCCCGCTCCACCCTCCTGGCATCTACCTCCCCAAAACCTTTTGGTTTGACCTCGTCTATAACGAGCCCGCAGAAGTCGTCGCTGAAGCCACCGAGGCACACTGTGCCCAGTGCCGCCAAATCCAACAAGAAAAAACAGCTGGAGGCTTCACTGGCACAGATCAGCGAGTTCAGGCTCAAACAGGTAGGCCTGCCTGATGATTGCAGTTGAATGTCATTTTTTTCCCCCTCCCTATATTCACACAAAGACACAGCAGATACCACATTGTATGTTGTGAGAAGCAATCTAGAGAAACACAGCTGCACATCCAGCTTTAGTGAACAAAGTTATCCTCTGCAAATTGACTGTAATGAAATTATTCACTAAAGCTGAGCATAGTTAGACCCGCAGCTATAATTATCTCCTGTCTTCATCATTACTATCAGATGACCTGCACTTTGTTAAACCTTTTAGCCAGTTACTACATTTTTCAAGAGAAAACCCAAACAGCTCACAGACATTCACAAGGGAACATACATGCCTAAGAAGAAAGTAAATCTTTATATCTTCACACGAGTGGCTGCAGTTTCACAGCATTTTAAAAGTATGTTCTCTGTTAAAGATGTGTAAATTAGACGAAGTTGAAAAATCCAACTTATTCCAAAGCAGATAAACGTAATTGTAAGATGTAGTTTTTTGTATTTATAAAATTACTGACCCTAAAGTATTGACATCTCAAACAGTTGCTGTAAAGTAATTTTACCTAAAAATATATTTTTTTATCTACGCTATTTTAAGTTGATCAGAGTTTCTCACAACTATCAATAAGTGATCCTTCATTTTCTGTATCGCTGCAGTACACATAGGATAGGACTCAGATATTTGGTATTTGTGGTATTTTATCCACTAGCCACTGGGTTGGACAATGACCCATACTTATCTTGGCACTCTCCACAGCAAGTGCTATAGTAGTGGAGGTAAAATTTCTCCACAGCTCACCATTGAAGTACGATAGAAAAGAGTGTCCGCTTGACTTCTTTAGTCTCATTGATAACCAGCAGATGTTATTTCAATGCCAACTGACTAACATTAAGCTATGCCAGGTAAAGGCCTTTTTTATTAAACCATCACAAACATAAGGATGTCTGGGAATTTAACTGGGATCTTATCCTGTGGTTGCAAAAGACGAAGATTAAGATTTACCTGTCACAACCCTCCAGGTGGGTTTGGCATGAAAGAAAAGATAAACATGTGGAAACTTATTGTTTAAAAATCCCTGAGAACCTTGTAAGACTGCAGAGTGTCAAACCTTTTGAAATATTAAGGGGTTTCACAAAAAAGCTGGTAGATTGTACCCGTAAATAGAAAATAAATAGAAAATCATCTGTCTATCAGCACCAACCTTTGAAAATGTTATTATTATTGGCAATTACTAAAAGGGAGCAATGTAAAGCACAGAAAGGAGTATTGAAGTGTGCCAATGGTAATTCTGTTAAAAAAGTATTATTTCTTAATATGAGAATTCACCCACTAAATAAATTGTATTTATATTGAAAGTCATGTAAGATTATGCTGCTACAATCAAAGACACATATACTTTAAACAACGTTAGTGGTACGCCAATAAATGTGGCCAGCACTGTACATCAGAGGAAGCCTTGCTGTAAAGTTTCATGTCTATTTGAATTTTTAGAATCATGTTGCATTGTGGGCTGTAGAGTGGAAAAGTTATTAGCACGATGGCTGGATGGAAGGATGATGGGGTTATTTATGAAAGAAGTTGGTCTTTTCGAATGAAATATTTCTGTGCTTTTGGGAGAAAATTTTCAGAATGCATGAATGATGTAGTATTTGAAATGGCCTAATGAATTTTCATTAATGTCTGCCTACCTTGCTGGAACTTCACATTGTTATTTTGTTCAGTTTGTTAGGTAGTTATAATCTGCTTGTTAATTCCAGTTGTTTTCCCCTCAGAAATCTAACTTGAGTAAATTAAAGTGTCCACATCTGTAAATCTTAGCAGGCATTTAAAGATGCTACAAGCTAAACATTTTGAAACCTCTTTTCATCATTGGGTCATTAAGCTGTATGATTAATTTAATGTTATGGTGTTCCTTGTTTTGATTGTTCAGTTTTGACTGATTTACTTTGCTCACATTTGCTTTTGAGTAGCCTGTTGATAAACGGGTTATTGGTTTTAGTTTAATATCCATTGTATTGCACTTCTTGCAGTGTTATTTGCAGTTAGTTCAGATGAAATTCTTTTAAGATTGACTTTTCTGGCCCTTAGCCGTAAAGATTTCATTTTTCCCAAATGAAAGGACTATAATGAATTGCATAAACGTATTGAGATCTTCTTATTTTGTGAAAATCACTTCTCCTTTTTTGTTTCAGCAGGCAGAGAAGTTTACACTGAGCTAAATTCCCCCTGTGGTTTTAGCACTGTTACTGTATTTCATGGTCTGTGAAATTGATTTGTTTCACTTCATATCACATCCAGTTGAAAGTGCAGCATAAAAGTCTAACCTGCTTTTGCTTAAACACAGATTGAACTAAACTTGTCATCGTTACAGAAAAGGCAAACATGCCCATCCGAATGGATGATAACGAATGTTCAGCTTTTCAAATGCGCAGACAAGTAATTACAATTTTAGTAGGATGCACAGCGTCTTTTTTTTGCGAACTTGGTCGATAACAATGTCTTAGGTTATTGCTTTTATGTTCGTTTTGTTTCCCAAAAAGAGGCTTAGACACAGTTAACCGTACCAGTGTTCAGCATTGTAGTTTTGTCACCTGCTCAAACAATCCAAAGCAATGCGAACTGACAGCCAGAGTGGCTCCACTTTGTCCCATTTCTCTTCTAATTTTTTTTTCTGTAACCTCTTTTTGTTCCTTACATTCTGCATCTCCCCCGCCCCCTTTCTCCTCGCCTTTCCTTGATCTCTACCTCCCTTTTTCTCCTCAGACTCTCATGTCCCAAGGGCAGACATTCCCAGCTGAGCAAAAGAAGCAGCAGCAGGCGCCAAACAAATCCCCAAAAAGGACGTCGCTGTCTTCGCCGCCATTGCCACCTGTTCCGCCTACTGCACCCCAGAACAATCACTCCAACCTCTTCCTTTCAAGTGCCCTGCTGGGTCTCCCCGAACCTCATCACCCAAATGGAGTCATCCAAAGCACCACTCAGGACACACCTTTGGCCCTCATCACCAAACCTCGCAAAGATGCTGCCTCTCAGGGCAGGTCCCCCCAGCCCAACTCAGATGCTGGGTCAATGCCTGTCAATCTGAGCACAGGGGCAAGTAGGACCCCAGCGAGTGCCCAGGCTGGTCCTCCATCGCAGCCTTCAACTACCTCACCCCATGCCACGGGTCATACATCTAGAAAAAGCAAGACGCCCAAGGTTAAAGGGCAGACACCAGCGCCGGGACAAGCAGACCCTTTAGCTGCCTGGAAGGGCTTCTCTCAGAATCACCTGGTGCAGTCTCTGGTAGATTTGTTTCGAGGAGGAGAAACTGGTGTTGGGATTCCTGGAGTTAGTATCCCTGGGGTTGGAATTCCTGGCGTGGGAATCCCTGGAACGTGTAACCCCACAGCCGGTCTTCCAGCCAACAAGGAATCAGACGACTCAGGAGACGACGACGATGATGATGAGGATGATGACCTCGAAGAGGAGGATGAAGAGGATTCTGATGATAGTCTTTCAGGTAGGGATTGTCATTGCGTACAACCTAAACATAACTAAGAATGAACATTTTTAATAACCGCCCCTACACAAGTCAATTAAATTCCACCAGTTTTCCCTTGACTGTCAATGAGTGGTGATCAGAAGGCCCAATATAGGAAAAGCCATTTTTTCTCCTATTCATCAAATTCATCAAAATTAAGAACAAACTTGAGATTCACTAGATTTTTTTCCCCCTTCCATTCTCTATAATGGTTAACTAATTTCCTTTTTGTTGATTCTCATGTTCCATTTCCAGAGTCTGACAGCAACTCTGACAGCGACATTTCAGGAAAGAAAGTGAAGGAGTTAAAGCTGCTGCCCTCTGGATCATCCAAAAAAGAGATGACTCCTCGCAGGCTTACCAAAGGTCCAGAGCTACTGAGCACCTCAACCAACCACACCGCCACCAGCTGCTCCCCTCTCAACCTACAGGTCATCAAGAGTCCCTGTGTTGCCACCAGCTCCAGTGCCTTGGCCTACCACAGCTCTGCAGGCTCTTCTTCCTATAGCCTAGCTTCTCCATTAGGTAAAGCCTTGCGTTCTTTTTTTTATTTTGTTACTTACAATGCCTTGTTAGAGAGAGTTTGTGAGGACTGATTTAAAGGTACTTGTGGTCAACATCATACAACTATATATTTAAAAGGATGAAGCATGTCAAAAATGCTGTTGTGGCGGCTAGTCTGTGTATGTTTAAGAAGCAGAGGGAAAAAATATTGTTTCATGTTAATGTTTGTTAACAGTATGGTGAATTTGTGATTGAAAAATCACTTGCCCTCCACAATGACTCTAAAAACCAGATCAAGGAGGCAGCATCATATATAATAAAAATTGTCTGCTTGCAGATATGAGAGTACATTGTTTGGTGTTAAACAATGAGTTCCGGCTATTTTCTCTGCAGGTGAAATGTTTATTCTGGTGCTGCATGTATGTTTTTAATGTAGTGATAACATTTAGGCAGCACACTTGGCAGCCTTTTAGGCAGCCTAAAACCCATGACAGACAAAAAGCTGACCTTCAAGTTTATTTAGTGTCACAGAAGTATCGCCAGGAAATTCCAAGCAAAAATGTAGAGGGGTAACAGACTTAACATTTTTACTTGAAGGGACAGTTCAGATTTGTTTAGAAGGGGTTTTGTGGAGAGTTTATGATGAGTTAGTATGTTTTCTGCTGTAGATACACCATTGGTTGTTTTGTTCCTAGAGGCTGAAGTGGATCTCTCTCTTACAATAATTCCAAACCATTCGAGCAGTTAATAGGGATGTTTTTGGGGAATAATTATTGAATTTTCTTAGGCTTTTCATATGAACAGTCATTGTCACAAGACCTACAAAAATAACACTTTTCTAATTAAACAACAATCTATGGCAAATAAAGTTTTATACAGTATATTATGAAAAGAGTTTACATAAGACATGGTAACATTTTTGTTTGATTTGTTGATTTGAAATCCTCTTTTACCTGGGCCCTGCTCAATCTACCTCCAGCCTCCAGGCAAAAAACCTTTTTGTATACTTGCATTGTTTAAAAGGAAGATGTAATGAGAAGTACCTAATGTCAGTAAGATACTAACCGTTCATAACCTCTGCTGAGAAAACCTTTTTGAAAAGGTGTAAGCAGCCTCTAGTTAAAAAATAGATGCTTGTGAAATTAAACACTAATTAGCCTTCAAGCTAATCATTACATGTAGTTTACCTCATGTAGTTGTATTTTTGCCTTAAGGCTGTAATATGCAATCCACTTACGTTATGTGGGATAGAATAATACAGAAGTACACTTAAGTTTTATTTAAAAAAATGAAAGAAAATTTAAAAAAAAACACCATTCACCTTTAAGTTAATAAATTCCTCTCATCCTATTTTGGTGACACATGCTTTTTGTATGATATAAGGTCCAGCTTGTGTTTTTAAAGTGACACAGAGGAATGCTAAGATTTTAAGAAAAAGTAAAGCTTTAAAAAGCCTCACTCTAGAGACATCCACTGATCCTTAGTGCAATTTTACACGGAAGGAAAATTTCCAGATTTTTATGTAAACAAGGGGTGTAAAGCTGTTGCCTAGTTGTTCCCTTTGGAATATTGTTTGCTATTTTCAACCTAACCGTAAGGCCTTATGGGGCACAAAACCCTGTACAGTCACACTTTTCACAGCTCCCACAACAGATCGTTCTTCACACGTACATACTATCAAATGCATAAAGAATGCAAGTGTGCTGCCTAAAAGGAAATACACTCCCTTTATACTCAGGTGAGTATGAAGAGGGCTTGTTCCTCTTTGCAAGACAGGAAGGAGACAGTTTGTTGTCATGGCTCAACCGCAGCTCTGAAATCCTGTAGGGGCATGCCCAAGAGTCCTGACAAGTTACTTGGCACTGCAGCAAGGTTTATTTCCGCCACATTCAATGAGAGATTACTCAGATCACAGAAAACAGGACATAGGTGTAACTAGCCAGGAAGCAACACATTTACAGTATTTCACCTGCGCTTTTTGTTCTCAACTGCTTGATCTTTTCCTCTGCATAAATATCTTTCTGTTTCAGTATTTAGCTATTACATACCCATCTAGTAAAATTTGGATCGAATGCTATATGTGTCATACAATGCTGGTAGTGGTGGTAAAAACAAAAGTCTGGCTTCTCTTCATATGTGAGTTTTCCCTGATGGTTCACACCACCTCTCTACAGGTTTAGGGAAAAGGAAGAGGGTGATGGATGAAAAGGAGTTGATGGTACCTCTGGAGTTGGGGTAAGTACAAGTAGTTCAGAGTCAGAAAATAAGTCAAGTATATGTTTTATTTTGCAATCACTTCATGCACTGTGCAGTGTGAAGAACGATCTGCATGAACATCTGTTTTATTTTTACTCCTAGGTGGCGGAGAGAAACAAGAATCAAGTCGGTGGGTGGACGCCCGCAGGGTGAGGTGTCCTACTACGCTCCCTGTGGCAAGAAACTCAGACAGTACCCAGATGTGATGAAGGTATCTTGCTCTCACTGTGCCGCATTTAGTCTCATTAGTGATGCACCAGCAAATTTGTGGGCAACCCAATGAAAAAAACGATTCATAACAAGACATATAATGTTAGTCATTGCTGACAGCATGTTTTATTGATTTAAGGGACTATGTTTAAATTCATTTTGGAATATTCAGCTTGCTCACAGAAATGTTTGTGTATCAGTATTAGAGAACTTTGCCTCTGCTTCTGCTTCAGCTCAAATCCCACCCCCATTCCACTTTCCACGACCCTAATAGTGAAACGGTGCTCTTAGATTCACTTCTTGTGCCAATCTATTCACCTCTCCCTGCCGCCGAAATGATTAATGCTTAGTTTCGGGGGATGCACAATTTTGCTCCATTTGCGCAGTGTTCAATTGTGTCTAGTCTTCTGTGTTTGCTTCATTGAAATTTCAAGCATAGTAGTCATCCAAACTGCCTCAGAGTATGGTGCTGACAAAAAAAATGTCTACGCAGTAACATTCGCTCACTTCTAGTCATTCAGCAGGCAGTAAAAGACTAGCAATGAAACAGATAAATAGAAAGGGGCCAGAATTGTGCATCCCAAGGTCAGATCCATTTTTCTCTCCTGAGAGCTTTTGCTCTTTTTTTTTTTTTTTTTTTTTTGTCCCCTTGCTTTTATAATGATTAGTAGCACTGCACAGACGCACTGTTGCCGTAGACTTCCTGCAGTCTAGTGCCTCCAAGATGCTTTTCAATGTCGCTAATTTCGTTTTTTTTTCTCCCTGCCTAAACCAACGGCATTATTATTTTCTCTTCTTTAGTATCTATCCAGAAATGGAATAAGTGGCATCACGCGTGATAATTTTAGCTTCAGTGCAAAGATAAGGGTTGGTGACTTCTGTGAAGCCAGAGAAGGACCCCAGGTGACTGTCTTTCATCTCTCTCTCTCTGTCCCTGATCCCTGTTCATCTTTTCATCTAGCTGCCGTCAAAGCTTCTTGCAGCAGTCACTGTCACTGATAGGAATCAGCCTAAACCCTTGGTAGTCCAGGTTCATAGAATTCTCACTGTGCATGAAGAATGTAATAATCAGTTGACATTACTTCCACAGGTGACCAGTGATATGTTACAGTTCTGTGAAAAAGTCTTCATCCACTCCTCTTTCTTTTTTTTCTTTTATATTGTATGATCCAGACTTTCTTCTAATTGTTTAAAATCCTCTGAATGATTGGCTTCATTTGAGTCTTTTCCTTTAGACATAAAATATATTTTTTAAATGAACCTTTCTGCTATTCAGTCATCAGTTATTTTGTTTTAGGAGCAGAGGAGTTGTCATACCATGCACTACAAGCAGCTTCTGTAAAACATTGTGTTATCAACACTTCTTATTTGCAGTTAGTATGGTTCCCAGTAGACTGGCAGCACGTTCCATCCTAGACAGAAGTTGAATGTTTCAAAAAATAGAACAACGCAACTTTACCATAACTCATTCAGCCTTCCTGTTGTCTGCTGACCGATTTGCCTTACAGCTGGAATAAACTACAGACATGTTGAGGAAAACATAGATTACATTTAAACAGCTTCTTATATTTCAACACCTCACTAATACTAAAAAGGGTTAAATTCTTCTTGCCTCTGTAACGATGTCTACACCAAGCAGTGTTTATCAGTTTAGCCTGGTAACGTTTACATATGTTGTTTTCACTGATCAGATCAAAATAAATTTTTTAAATTTTGATAAGCTGATCACTGGTCCGGGTCAATAGAGCTTATAATCATCCAGTGACTGCTGTCACTGGATGATATTTCTTGGTGCACTCCTATTAATTTTCATTTCAAGCCGAATACTTGGCCAATTTTAAAAAGTTGTTAAATTTTTTAGTCCCTTACCACTGCTACATATATCATATACAGCAAAATACCTAAACTATAGGGAATGATACTTAATAATTACTCTACACTTTTGAATGTTTTCATACCCCTTTCAACACATTTTCATGTTATATTAGCCACAAATCTTAGTGTATTTTATGTGGTTCTTATATAACAGACCAACTCAAAGTAGCACAAGGACTGAACACAAACCTGTGTTACATTTTTTCAGACTTTCATTAGTAGAAGATTGTGAAAGCCATTTTTTTTTCTTTCACTTCACAATTATACACTACTTCTTGTTGGTCTATCTCATAAAATCCCGACATGTTACACCAAGGTTTGTGGTTATAAAGCAACAAAATGTTGCAAAGTTAAATGGGTAGGACAATTTTCCTAAAATAAACTTTACATGCACAAAACTATATGTAGACATTCCATTTTAGCTCTATAATATATCCACACATGTCACACTGTACCAAATGTTTATCTTATTAATACATCTGCCAGGTTTACGCTTAAAGTCATCTTTAATTTTTACTGTTATATATTTGGAGACTTGAATCTTATAGGGAATTTGTGGAGGGAGCTAAACATGAGGGTGATGGTATGAGGGCCTTGCTGTAATATCAATAAAGATATGTCAACATGCAATTTTTAAATTGAAATCTAAATTAAAAACCAAATAAAAGGTGTGGGATATGTAAATTTTTTGATACTGATACTTATCTTACAGTGTTTAATTATCCATTTCTCATTTCTATCGGTAACAATTGTCTTGGTTGTATAAAAAATATTTTTCATTTATTTCTACCAGGAGTATAAATAATTTTGGGCTTGGATCATTTTTATGAAAACCAAGTAAAAGAACAGCTATTGTTCAAAGGTCTTTAAAAGCCTGGCAGAAAGCTTGCACAATGATTGATCAACGCTACTTGAGTGGAGCATAAAAAAGTCATGCTTCTTGGATTCATAATACAAAGAAAGAAGGTGTGGGTAAAGACTCTGTGCGCAGTACTTTGTGTCTATGATGCAATGAGTGAAACAAGAAACTAGGTGGGGGGTGTGCGTGTAAGTGTGTGTGTCATTTGAAGCATTTGTCATTTGTGTGTCATTTTATACAACCATAAATAAATAAAAAGATTTACTTAGTACATTTCTGAAGGAAAGGGAAACAGAAGGGATCAAATGTGATAGTTTTTTTTTAATTATAAGTATATTAGAATATTTGTCCTTTATTAGTCCTTAATAATGCAACAATTTTCTTTGTTAAACAAAGTTAAGTACTAAAAGAATAAATTTATCTGCTTAAGCTCACTTTGTCCTCCCCATTGTTTGTTTTTCCAGGGTTTGCAGTGGAGCCTGTTGAAGGAAGAAGAGGTTGTTCCTCGAATTTTGGCCATGGAGGGTCGCAGGGGTCGTCCTCCAAACTCAGAGCGGCAGCTAGCGGGAGATGTTACCAAAGCTGGTCGACGGAGGAAGGGACGGCCCCCCAACGTGGGCGATCAGCTCGTAACTGAAGGGCCCAGCCCCAGTGAGGTCAAACTTCTGCGCAAGCTGGAAGCTCAAGGTTAGAGCAGGAAATGAGCCCCGATGTTGATGGAGCAGTTTCTCTGTCTGTATCAGCAGCATTTCTATTTGTTTTGAAATAGATGTTAGTTAGTTTTCAAAGGATGTGGATAAGAGTTAGAATCTCACTCATGCTTTGTTCCAATGAAAAAAAAGGAACGTACCTTTTTGACAAAACAACCTACTTCTACTTTAATTACCGAATTAAACATACCTTTTATTAAGCCCATATTTTTGTATTAAAGTAGTTTTTTTAATAAGTCTGATGTTACATTCTGATCTTAAATGTTGTATTTTCATTAGCTGTAAGCAAAAAATCATAATAATTAAGTGAAATGCAGGCTTTGAAACATCTGTCGGTGTGTAATTAACCTATGCAATGTCTTTCACTTGGTGAAACATTAGTGAAATAAATGAATTTTTAAATTATATTCTAATACATTGAATGCGACTGTATAATTCCTCATCAAATTTGAAGCAGTTCACAGGAATATGAATAAAGAAAGACATAAAATGCTGTGGAATATTACAGCCGTGTTGAATTCTCCCCTGAAGTTTACCACTGATAGTGCTTTTCTTTGTTCTTTGTGCAGAAATTGCCCGACAGGCTGCCCAGATGAAACTGATGAGAAAACTTGAAAAGCAGGCACTGGCACGTGCAGCTAAAGAAGCTCGCAGACAGCAAGGTGAGGTAGTACAGAGCGGTAAACATGCTGGTGCAGGTTATTCAGTTGGTCAGACTGTCACTTCAAACTACTTTGATCTGAATGAGTTCAGTATGAATACCGGCAGGACCTTTTGGGAAGCTCATGCTGCTCTTACAGCCTTTGTTTGTGTCGATGTTCGTCTTTAAAGCACAAGCTTTAATCTTCTCCCTACTCTAATCTTTTTGCTACCATGCTGTTAGTTCATTATGCTTATAGATTTTTTTAAATATATTTGGATATGCATGATAATGAATTTCAAAAAGTGAAATATCATTTGCTTAGCCTCCACTTATATTGAGAAGTGAAACCAGAGCAGTTTATTGTAATGGATCACCACATTTCAACCGTTTTACCATTTCAAGTTTATTCCATCACTTGTTTAATTTGATGTGAAACTTAGCTCAAATACAAATTACTTAATATGGTTGATTGCCTTTGCTTTTTTATTGCCTTTTTCATAGAAACAAATGTCTTTGTTAGGCTGTTTTTGCCAGTAGCTTAATGCCATCATCTGATAATCAGCTCACGCTTTCAGTCACTTTTAAACCTCTCTGTTTAATTTAAGAGTTGTTCTGAAAACTTACTACATGTATTAAACGTACAACTGACTTTTGCACATATTGTCAATGGCCTGAAATAAATCGTTGGTGTAGTATTCTGAACACTAATAACCAGAAAAAAAACAGTAAATAAACTTAACAAACCTCATGTGTGCTCTATAATCCTAAACCTGGAAAACTGAATAAGATAAGATGGTCCTTTTTTGACCAATAAGTGGGAAATTTAATCTGTCTGAATGTGGACAGTACAAAACAAGAGTAATAAAAATAAAAAAACAACAGAATAAAAAACAGTAGAGTAAAGTAAATACTTCTGGTCTTTATACTGGGATGAGCTCAGTCAGTTTAACTTTCAGATGTCTTACGATAAGAGACCTCTTACTCCTGTCCAATATAATTCTCACAAATCTCTTTTAATATCCCTCCCATCTCCAGAATAATAATAATAATAATAATAATCACCAGTCGGGTGAAGTATATTTTTTGGGGTGGAAATAGAACTGACACCGCTTCGTACGTAAACAGCAGTGTTACTTGATTGATGGGTAAACTGTTATGTTCATAAGTGTTGATCTTATGAACATAAGATCATGATTCTGAGATTTAGTGAGGTTTAGTATATTTAAATTATTTATTCATTTTAGCTTTATATAGGAACTTAACTGAAATTTGATTATATAATTTAACATTTTTAAAGGGAAAAAGGCAGGAGTATAAAACATCATATGTATACATTTCAGTGTTTGAAACTAAATATGTCTGAGTACAAAATTATGAATTAGCTGTTCACACGAATGCTTTTGGGTTTTAAACAAAAAGAGAATATAGCAACTTATTTGAACTAATTTAAAAACTAGTAGAACAATGATCTCCAACTCATTTATTTTCACTTTGTATATCTTTCTACGACCAGATTATTTTAATGAAATATTTGTTCTTTTTAGGCATTGTTTGTGTTCACTCGTTCTCACTGTGAAAAGCTCAGACGCTCACATTGTACATTCTGATCTGAGCACAAACACATTTGTTCTTATGAGTTCTCATAAGAACAAATGTGTTCTTATGAACTTAAATTGTAGTGCTCATCATTTTTTCTGGCCAGTGATAAAACGTTGTCTCTTTGCAGCCATCATGGCAGCAGAAGAGAGAAGAAAGCAGAAGGAACAGATCAAGATACTCAAGCAGCAGGTGTGTGCTGATGACATGTCTGTCTGTTTTTCCCTCCTATCCTTCCTTTAAAACCCTCGGCACTGAATCTTTGGTTAAATGTTGACTTTTGTCACTGACTCCTACTTTCCAATTGCTGCTATTACTTCTGCTTGTAAACTACACTGTATATTTTATCTTGCGAAAATGGAGTTGTAGGAAAGTGATTTTGTAAGTGGATGTCTTCCACTGTCTAAAATATTAAGAGATTATGGGGGTTTTTTTTCTTGCAGGAAAAGATCAAGCGCATTCAGCAGATTCGGATGGAGAAAGAACTGAGAGCGCAGCAAATTTTGGAGGTAGAGAATCTGATCCAGCAGCACCTCTGATTAAGCAGAGCATTCCTGGATAGCTGGAGCCCCCAAGTCTATAGTGTTTTAATCTTCCTAAAGCTCATTACTGAACAGCAGCATGCATTGGAGGGAGTTGCGTCTTCTTAGGCATAATTCCACATGGAACTAATGCTAAATTGGTCTTGGTTGACGGGTGTTGAATATTAAAATGGATGTTGCTGCCTCTTCAGACCTTATTTAAATTGGACAGAAAAGTCTTTTTTTATCAGACAACAGTAACAGTTTAGCATAAGTGGGTCAAGGGGAGAAAAAAAAGTGCTGTTTGCCACACGCAAACACACATTTCAAGTTGCACGCACGTCACACATCTGCAGACGCACACAATTATTCTGTATGAGCTTCAAAGTGTTTTAACAGGACTAAATCAATTTTGAGTTGACACGGTTGGCAAGCCACACTTAACAGGAGGCTTCAACATTTTCACAATTACACGTTAAAGAGATACATTATTCATTCCCTCTGTTTTACAAATTTGACTGGCATTCAGGAGCGTGGAAATCTTTGCTCAAGCCAGAAAGCTGCAAACAGTCACTTTACGTGCAACAAAGCTCTCAACCAAGACTGATTGATGTGTTCCTGTCACTGTATTCTTTATTCATAGGCCAAACGGAAAAAGAAGGAAGAAGCTGCCAATGCCAAAATATTAGAGGCTGAGAAGCGCATAAAGGTATGTTTTGCAGAGGCATACATTATAATGCACATTTTTGAACGAGGATAATTATGTTAATTAAAAATGTATAATGGGCCTTTACTACTTGAAAGGCACAAAGCAAACAAATGAAAAGCAGCATTTAAAATAAACAAAAGTCCCATCTGTCTGTAGTCATTTCCATGATATTAACTGGAGGGGAGCATATTAATTCCCTCCCCCCATCATTTCTTTCCTGTTTTCAAGGAGAAAGAGTTGAGGAGGCAGCAGGCGGAGATTCTTAAACACCAGGTAGGCTTTTACTACAACTTTCTTAGGCTCTCAAGTGAAATGATTACTAATGTAAGAATGTATTTAGCTTAAGCATGGGCTGGGATCAGATTGTCACCTTGAGTAAAAACAATACAGTTTCCCTCCTTTCACTGTTTATACAGAAACTTTGAACAAAAATGTAAATCATGTTGTAATTGGTTAAACTTGAAGAAGAAAAGCAACAATTAGAACTACAAATTAATGTCATTTATTTTTGGCATTTTGAAAAAATATAAACAAAACACTGGTCACATTTAAAAGTATTTTTCAAGTCCTTGTTGCACAGAATATACCTTTTTGCTGCTTTTTGTAAGTAACAAGGTGATGTTATTTTGGGAAGCTCGATAGATGTACTGCTTGTAGTTTGGAATTGTAGTTTTGACCCAAAGTTATGCTCGTAAGGATATTGAGTATGTTCTTTTTATTTGCACACCAAACAGCTCAATCTGTTTTTCTTGTAAGCCAGATTCTTCTTTAAGTCAACTTGACTGGCAGTGTGCAGTAATAAGTAGGAGAGGGGCAGCACTTTATGCTCCATGTGTCCATCCTATCAAAACACCATTAAACTGTTAGATTGAAATTAGCAGTTTTGACCACTGATCAACCAGCCCATGCCTGATTTACCTTAAACATCCTTAAATGTGTGTGTGAGTATAAATTTAAATACAATACATATAGTAGATGTGTGAGAATATGAAGTATGAATGAGATTAGATCCAAAACATGTTTTTAATGACTTGTTTCAGCATTTCTCTTTGTTGAACTCCTTGCTTTTTGGTATTGGTGATTACTTCTGTTCCATAATACTTTGCCAACTCTCTCTGCCAGGAGTTGGAGAGGCATAGACTAGATATGGTATGGGTATGTTTATTTTTGTACATCTAACACCTGCATCGTGTAACTGGTTGTGTTATGGTTGTCATAGCAATGCATTAAGTGTAGCACTGGCTGCTGTCATACTACATTCTTCTGCATGGCTTTCCAGCAAAACCAACAAAAGAGAAAAAGAGTCAGTATGCTGCCTCCATCTGCTCGTCCTGAGGGACAACTGACCCTGTCACGGTGGCCAGGCAGCTTCTGTCCCCCTCCCCCTTCCTCGTCCTCCCCCTTCTACTCAAAATGCATTGCAAAGACTGCTCAGCAATCCACACTCACTGTCTGAGAGAGAGCGAGCGCTCGAGGAGTTTCCATCCATCACGCACATCGTCTAACTGTTGTATCGGAGTAGCCTGTGTTACCCATGAGTGCTTGACGATTTCAGCCCAGAGATCGAGCTTGTGTCTGTTCGTCCGTGCATCTGTTCTGCAGTCCATAGAGTTCTGGACTTTAACCTGCCCCATGCCAGCCTCTCTGTCATTCACTGTTCCTGTACTTTGCACAAAGAATGAAAACAGCTACTGGGAGTCATTTTGTCTTCATGGTGGTGGCACATCCAGGAACATACCCCCACAGTCTTAACTTTAGTGTTAAAATTGACCCATTTCACAGAAGGATAAGAACATATTTGATTCCACCATGACAACAAATATGGTTCTGAGTAGTTTGTTTTTTTTGGCCTGGCTCTCCTGCTTGTAGACCTTTTTTTCACTCATATTGCACAGTTGCAGCTGAATCTAAAGATTGGCCTATTTGTATTTAAAAGGACTGAGGAAATCAATGCCTCGCCCCACTTATAACTTCATTCAGAGTTCAATGAGTGGGTAAAAAGTGAGATCCATAAAATAATGTTGACCTTTAAAGTCTGTTCTTGTGACGTCTCTATATAGTTTTTTTTAGAATTAATAGGATGTGTGGGTTTCATTACCTCTTAAAATGTTCCTGGTTTTTTTTAAAGTTTTACATTTGTTGACAAAATAAACAAATAAGGGAAATAATTATTGCTGCAGAGCAGAACTTGTGATGTCTAGTTGTTTATTTGTTTGGTTGTTTATGACTATGATAAACCAATCTTCACAAAAAGCCTGTTTTAGTCTCTGTGTGCTGGGAATGTTTTTGGCAAACCCTAATAGCAGCAACTGTGTCTACCTGGTAGATCACAGAGGGAATGACAGGTTGATACAAAGGAACAGGAAACCGTAAAGAGATCACATAAAACGATAGTCAGTCACCAGTGAGTCCTGTGCCCTTTTGCAGTAGGCGGTGTATCATGCACCAAAAGAATAACACAGATGTCTCATCCTCAGCAGTCACATTTTGTGCTAATACTTCAGCTGCCAAAACCACTGAAGTGGAACTGCTCTGTTTTTTTTGGTTTTTTTTGCTGCTTTTTAACTATCCGTTCCTCTTTGTCATTCCCTCACCAAATATTACTGGAATGAGGCTGAAAATAAAGATCAGCGTTGGCTCGCGTAATTTTTTTTGCTGTTGTTTTGATTGCAACGACCGTGTGGCACGTCAGACAACTTGTTGGAACTAGCATTTTCTCGCTTTTGTTGTGTCAGCTTTAGTTTAGAGGCGCCGTCAACGATTCAAGCTGCTTCTTTTTTCCTTTTGTTTTTTTTTTCCTGAGCCTGTCATCACATCTACTTTGTATCGCATCTATGTGTTGCTTTTTGGTTGTCATTGTACTACCGTACTGTTCACTTATGCTTCCACCATACATGTGAAAAGTGTATACATGTGAAGCATTGTTTTGTGCTTGTTCGAGTATGGTGCCTCTTAATGAATTCAGTTTTACATGAATACATAAGCAACTCAGTCGACCTTGAGTGGTGTTTGTACAGTTCGTGCACCTTAATGCGTACACTTTTTTTTTTAAACCACTTTAGGAGAGGGAAAGGAGGAGGCAACATGTAATGCTGATGAAGGCTGTTGAGGCTCGCAAGAAAGCAGAGGTAGTTCACATGCACACGACCGAATTCAGAAACACACAACCACATTGCCACTGCCATAAAAAGTCATTATTCTCTCCATGAATTCCTGCTTTCTCTCCTTCCGTTGCACACTTTTCCTCCTTTTTTCCCCCCACTACGCTCATACTGAGTTAAAGGATTCTGGCCCTCAAGCACTTTTCCTCCGAATGCACAGCAGTATTAGGGCTGAATTCTAACACTGCTCAGCAAAGTCATGTAAAGCCCCTTGTCTGCTTTACACACAAGCACACATACACACACTTGCTTCACTTCCCTAATGCTCCCTCAAATTTTGGACTCTCTAGGAGCGTGAACGCTTGCGGCAGGAGAAAAGAGATGAGAAGCGCTTGAACAAAGAGCGCAAACTGGAGCAACGGCGACTAGAGCTGGAGATAGCGAGGGAGCTGAAAAAGCCAAATGAAGACATGTGTCTTTCTGATCATAAGGTTGGTGCTCTTCCTGTTATAAACACTGTTATTAGTCGCATTAGCGATAATACTGATGATGTACTGGGAGCAAAAGACTTGTTGTGAGAGCTGAGTTAGTGGAACACTTTCTCGGGTCAGTGTTAAGATCATATGATTGTGAATGTTTAGACATGTGTTCCCCCAAGTGGTGAAAGTGAGGAACTGCAAAATAAAACAAAAGCTATGGAAACTGTAACCTGGAAGTAACCATCATGTGAAGTCCACACAGTTATTACATAACTGCTTTTCTGCTTTGATTTGCATCTTACTACATTAGTACACCATTGAGAAGTCAACTATTCTTTGTAATTTAATTTCAAAAAGTAAGACTTTTACATGGACTCTTTAAACACAGTTACATATTTCAGCTGGACTTTTTTTGTTCATTTTGATCATTATGGCTAATAGCTTATAAAAATCCACAATTCAGAATATAACAATATTAGAATATTACATAAAAACAACAACAACACAAAAATGCATAAGTCATTGGTACCTTTCATGAGGAGTGTTCACAGGATGCTGTATATGAGAATGTTAAGCGGAAGTAAAATGTGGGATAGAAAAAAGTGGTATAACCAAATAAATAACTGCAGTGAGAGGATTCAAGTATTTGGGGGAGATTTACAAGATACTGACAGCAGCCGATGTCAGTGTTTCAAAAGCTGCCACACACAGATGTACTCTGAACACGGGTGAAAACCATAACCATCTACAATTTACTGAAATTAAATATTTTAATTATATGACCCTATTTGTAAGGACTCTGCATAATAATAAAAGAAAAACTTTAGCTTTGGAAATCAATTAGTGAACTGTTTAACTAACTATTTGATAAGATCCTAATGTCTCCTGCATATTGACTTACTCACTGCTTTATGTTGTTGACATTAGATTTAGTAGGCGAACCACAGCAAAAGCATGCATCAACCTGAGTTTTCCCTGTTTTTCTGTGTCCAGCCTCTCCCAGAGTTCTCCCGCATCCCTGGCCTCATCCTCCCT
This sequence comes from Xiphophorus couchianus, assembly GCF_001444195.1. Lineage (NCBI taxonomy): Eukaryota > Metazoa > Chordata > Actinopteri > Cyprinodontiformes > Poeciliidae > Xiphophorus > Xiphophorus couchianus. The sequence continues at coordinate 23,259,144 of NC_040231.1, read as the reverse complement.
GGACGGGCAGTGTCAGACTGCCTGATGCTCATGCAGTTCTTGAGAGGCTTTGGAAAAGTTTTAGGACTTGATTTGAACGCAGATGTTCCCACCTTGGGAATGCTGCAGGAAGGCTTGCTCAACGTGGGGGACAGCATGGGCCAAGTTCAAGACCTTCTGGTTAAACTGCTCTCTCTAGCAGTCTGTGATCCCGGTTTGCCACCTGGACAAAAGGTAAAGAATTTGTATTTGAATCAGGAGGGATTTTATAAGAGGCTTAGATTATCACAATAGTTATGTATTGCCTGTAATTACTGCATAGTACAGGCATATGGAAATTTTGTCAGCGATATATTGATAATTAGAGGCTTAAATTTGACATTTTTAATTAGAATAAATACTATTTTAAAATGCTATTTTTATGTAAATCTTAATGTGTTTGAACCTGTGATTTGCTGCTTTTAATTACAGATGAATTACAATTAAAAAATAAAAACATATTTTTACTTGGCGAACAAGCTGCTATAAAGACAAATATGCTGACAGTTCTGATCAACTTGAATTGAAAAGTTAAAATGATGTCATAACCCTTTTGTCTTTTTCATCAACTCCTTCACAATCAGACAAAAACCATGCTGGGGGACCATTTAACCAACGTTGGCATCAACAGGGATAATGTCTCGGAGGTGCTGCAAATGTACATGAGCGCTCATTGTTCCAACACAGACCTGGCTCCTTTGGCCCTCAGTCTGAAGACCAAAGCCTTCCAGGCTCACACTCCTGCCCAGAAGGCCTCCATTCTGGGGTTCTTGGCTAATGAGCTGGCCTGCAGTAAAGCTGTTATCAGGTAGGGGAAGAAACACAAACTCAAAACTGTTCATTTTTGCAAATATTCTCAGTTTTAGTTACAAAGTACCTGGTGGTTTTGAGGTTTTCTGCATGGTTCAATTTTTTTCTCTCTCTGGGTTTGCTTGAGTGAAACATGCTAATACAAATCCAACACGTATGTATGGATGGATGGATGGATGATGGATGGGTGGGCTGTATATTGCTTATTTTGAAGGTTTTTTTTACAAGCAGTAATTCTTTTTTTTATTCAGTGGAAAACAATTAACTGCAGAAACGGGTAGTAATTTGCAGTGCTTTTAAACAAAGTGTACAAGTAATTTGGTCTCTGGGATACAGGCTATTACATTATTTTTTTTCTTTGCCTCTCTATAGCTGCCTGTTAATCTCAACTTTCATTAAAAGCACAAGTGTAATTAACGGTAACGCATTTCCTGTTGCAGTGAGATTGACAAGAATCTGGATCAAATGGCTAACATGAGGAAAGACAAGATTATTATGGAAGGAAAACTGAAGAAGTAAGTTTTCCTCAAATGTCGTTATTAAGAACGTTTGTTTTAATTTTGATAAACAGTCTGGCTGAAGTTGTTGTGCATCTCCACGTAGGCTGAAGACCATTCACGCCAAGCGAACTGGAAAGAGGGAGGCCAACACGGGTATGGAAGAGAACCATTCCGTTGGTACTCCATCCTCCGCCGCCAAGCGCAAGAGGAAGCTGGGTGGAGACAGTGAGGATGACGATGATGACGATGACGACAGTGATGACCAGGCAGAAGACGACGATGACGATGAGGAGGAGGAAATTAAAAAAGTTAAAAAAGTGGAGACCTTTGACGAGGTAAAACCAAAATGATTGCAACTTAATGCTCATTATAAAAACTGACCTCATTCTAATCACTTACAGACATCTACTGTTTGTTTCTTCCCCTCCTATCAGGATGAAGTCGACCAGGCCACCAGCATTGAGGAGCTTGAGAAGCAAATAGAGAAATTAGCTAAGGTACACTCCTCTGTAGAATGAGTATGTGGTATGACGAATCTAATCACTGTAACCATAAATGTTTAAGGAGACAGAGAAATTATACATGCTTGGCTGTTGGTAATAATGTGTGATTGCATGCAGAACTCAGAGATTAAACTACTCTCCTGGGAAGTCTATTACAAAGAGATAAAGCTCAGAAGCAGTAATTATTACTGCTGTTTGTTATTTTATAGCATTACTATACATGATTATGAAGTGCTTATTTTCATGTCAACATGAACATTTCCTTCTAGTTTTTGAATACATCTTGATAGACAATTGGCAAAATGAGAAACAAGTCCCACAACTAAACTATGCATTAGCTATGATGTCTTAAAATATGTTAGCAAAAAGGTATTCTATGAATATGTGGGCTGGCATGCGGATATTATTTAGCCTATTGAATTACCTCATTAGCATCTTGTGCAGTGCTTCATATTCATTGTTGTGCCTGGTTATCGTAGACGGGAACGAGTTCTAGATTCAGGTCACCCAGGTTAAAATGAATGAATTCATGTTTAGTGTTCAGGCATATTCTGAGTCATGCTCACAGCTTCAACATGTCTGTTATTATGACTGAATTACCAAAACTCACATATTTTAATGCATTTTTTTTCAAAACAGCAAAAGTAGTTTGAAATATTTCTGAAAAGCAGTCAATTTTGATAAGTTTTGCAATTTTTACCACTTTTAACTAATACTGTGGTTGATCCTCCTATTTAATAAAAGGGAGAGAGAATAGTCATATATTTGTAATATCATGTGAACAACAGCATAATTTAGCTCGATGTTCTCAAAATATTGAAGTTAAACAAAAAGAGCACAAAGTATCATGTGTTTTCTTTATATTTTTGCAGCAACATCATCAGACCAGAAGAAAGCTCTTTGAGATATCTCATTCTCTGCGCTCCATGATGTATGGTCAGGACCGGTATCGGCGCCGGTACTGGGTTCTGCCACACTGTGGAGGGGTATTCATTGAAGCTATGGAGAGTGGAGAAGGTAGAGGCAGCACAAAACACTCGTGACTTGATCCTCTTCAAGGCAATTGGAAAGTATGTTGTTTCAAAATATTTGCACTAAATACTCTGTTATTCTTTCCTCAGCCCCAGAGGAACTGGAGGAGGAGCGACAGAGGAGGAGAAGAGCAGCCGAAGAGGTCAAGGTAAAAGAGGAACCGCAGGAGTTTGAACTCCACAAGGAGAAGCCTAGCAGCCTCGATGGACAGAACCTTCGGACACCGAGCTTGGAACAACAGAAAGACGAGGGTCAGGAACATGGGGGAAAGAAAAACACTCAGACTCTGTTCTACCAGCAGGCCGGTTGCATCTCCAAACTGTGTACACTCCGAAACGTTGGCAAAAATGTTGGCAAACAATCTCTAAAGGCAGAGGAAAAGGAGAGTCCACTTGGGATACAAGACAGCAGTCCCATGAACATTCCTAATGCCTCCAAGAAAGAAACATTACCTTCCCCCAATCATACTACCCCAGAGCCAACGGCAGCATTAATTCCTTCCTTAGTGACCACTAATGACACTACACATATCCCTCCTCCAATTTCAGCATCTTTATCTTTCCCCTGCCTGCCAATACGACAGGAAAGCCCAGGGAACACTCCTCCAACTTCTTCTCCTGCATCATCTCCACACCTCGTATTCCAAACCAATGACCAGTTGCTCAGAGTTCTGACCGAGAGGAGTGGGCACTGGTTCAGTCTACTTCCTCGCAACCCTTGTGACCTCTCTTCTCTTACCACTACTCCGCCAGGAGCGCCGCGTGGCTCTCCTCAGGCGTCTTCAACACCTGGCAGACCTAGGTCTCCACCTCCTTCCCCTGCCCTACCTCTCACACCTTCTGCCGCCTCTGCGTCCGCTAGCCCGCATCACCCAACTGGTCTCCTCACCTACCCTTTGTCTGCCCTGCAGGTAAGGCTGATGTCCAGAATAAAACATAATGGCTGCATTGAAGTTTTATTTCCAGTTTTACTAAGAGTTTGTTTGTCTCTTTCTTTTAGTTGAAGTCAGGGGGCTCATTGCTTGGGGTTTCTTTTGCAAACTGGCCTAGTGGTGTGATAAGTCCCAGCTTACCTCTGTGCAGTAGCCCCAGCCCCATGCCAGGCCATTCCCTGGAGGGCAACACAACAGCAAGTGTCTCTAGTAAGAGTGAGTCACCTATACCTCGCATTGAGAAAAGCTCCTCTATGCCCTCTCCCGCCTTGGAGATGCCAAAGTCTCTTGACCACCTTGCACCTCGCCCCATTCCAGAAGGTGAGTGACCTGGACATGTTGGTGATAACAAAACACCAACTTCTGCTTTGTATGGATAATTTTACTAAGTTGTAACATGAAGAATATAAATGCATGTCTACAGTGTTCCAACTAATGGGATTGTGTGTGTTTGTTGTCTCAGAACTGCTGACAGGTTGGTGGCGGGTATCTCACATCGAACAGCTGCGGGCACTGGTTGATGCTCTCCACAGTCGAGGAATCCGGGAGCGGGGCCTCCAGCGGCAGATGCAGAAATACGTGGAGATAATCCCACAGGTTTGCACCAAACACAAAGATGGTGAGTAATGCAACAAGTCTTCCTGCTTGTGTAAATGTTCCAGATAGCTGCATTAGCAATTGTTTTTGTATGTGAGTCTGTAACTTCTGTTGTGTCAATCCTCTAGTGGCCATGATTGAGCTCCGGGAGCTTGAGGAAAGCCAGGTCAGTGTGGAGTCAGTGCGGGGCTGGTGTGTGGAGGAACAGGCCATGGAAATGGACATTGCTGTGCTGCAGCAGGTTGAGGAGCTGGAGAGGAAAGTGACTGCAGCCAGCTTGCAAGTCAAGGTAAATTTTGGATTTCCTTCTTTATGTTGTGTGGCCAAATTAGAATAAAATAGGCTTGAACACCATCTGGTCAGAAGACATAACAAATTATATCCCATCCAGGGCTGGACCTACCCAGATCCTCAGTCTGAGCGAGAGGATCTGGTGTACTACGAGCACAAGCCCCCCACTAAGTCAACACCAGCATCAGGAGGTGCAGGAGATAAGGACTCCAAGGAGCATCTTGAGGAACGCGGAGAGAAGGGCGGGGTGATGCGTCACCCGGACAACCCTCTGGACATAGCAGTGACACGTCTGGCCGATCTGGAGCGCAACATCGAGAGAAGGTACCTGAGGAGCCCCTTAGGTACCACCATTCAGATCAGGCTGGATAATGTGGGTACGGTCACTGTCCCTGCCCCCGCCCCATCCTCTAGTGCTGACAGGGAAGGGTAGGTCATTTCTCCAACCAAAGCTCCCCACTCTCCCACTAAGACCCCTTCCTCTCTCTGTCTGTGCTTTTTGTTTCCCATGTCACTCCAAAACTGAGGGTCTTGGTTGCTTTAACAGCAGATGTTTGTGGTCGCTTGTCAGATTTGTGTACATCTGTTTTTGTTGGATCTCATGGAGTTTTTTGGGGCTTTTTTGGGGAGGCTGGTAGGGGCTTCACTCAGTTTCATTTCCTGCACATTGTCATTGTTCAGTGTTGTTTGGACTTTTGTTTCCTTCAATCATTTGCATGGTGTTGTTACTCTGTAACCTTGATTATGAGCAAACCTTTGGCTTCCAGAATTTAACAAACCCTCAAACTTTCTGCATGAGCGTACCTTTAACCTGACAGAATGGGTGTGTACCTCTCCCCAGCACCTTACACCCTCATGCCTGTCTCTGCACAGCCAGAGCTCATAATGATCTGCTGTCTTGCTGGCAACTTTTTCAACCGATACCAAGCAGCTTGTGTGAAAACATACCCATATATCCTTATTTCATTTTGAATTTTTGATCCTCATCCTTCTGTCCTCTCTTAGCGGTGAGGAGGAGGTAGCCCACGGTATGAAGGTATGGAGGAAGGCTCTGAGTGAGGTCCGCAGTGCTGCCCAGTTGGCCATGTGCATCCAGCAGCTGCAGAAGTCTATCGCTTGGGAAAGGTCTATCATGAAAGTGGTAAGAAAATGCTCCGAAGATTATAGACAAAGCTCAGGAAGAGCTTTCTTGTTTTAATGGACGGGTTATTCTTTTTAGTACTGTCAGATGTGCAAAAAGGGGGATAATGAGGACCTCCTTTTGTTATGCGATGGCTGTGACAAAGGGTGTCACACTTACTGTCACAAACCCAAGATCACCAGCATTCCCGAAGGAGACTGGTACTGTCCAGCCTGCATTTCAACGGTATGTCACTGTAAATAGTATAATCAGGCTCATATCATTTAGTTTTGAGTCTTAGGATCCTGTAGGATCTGTACCATCGATGATATTAACAATACATGCAGTGATCTCCAACCAAGTCATGTAATTGTTTATAATTCGAAAATTGAGTTGATCAACATAACTTCAAGGCTCAACAATTTTAAAGATTTTGTGTACTAACTGTTCAATTTCACAGGCAAGTGGTCCATCCCCAAAGACCAAAAAGCCTCCAACCAAAACTGTAGCTTCTAGCGGAGGAAGCAGCAAAAAAAGCGGGGAGTCCAAGAAGAACGTGAAGCAGACAGGTAACGGGGAGGTATCAGAGGAGGATTCAGTCAGTGCCAGCAGCACGCCCAAAAAAGGATCAAAAGACACCAGCAGGAAGAGAAAAACGGAGGAGGCTTCACCTGCTCTGATACCAGCCAATCAGGAGAGCCCTGTGTGTGTGAAACGAGCCAAGACAGCAAGAGACAACAACAGGGACCTGGGATTATGCAGGTATCTGCTCTTGGCATGTTCACTCTTGTTGTTGCTTTTTTTTTGTTGTTGTTGAATAGTTCTTTAAAGTAACTAAAATCATCACACATTCTTTGTTGTAATCAAGAGCTTGTTGCCTCACCAAAACCAATTCTAGTCTTTGCGTTTGTGTTCTCAACAGAGTTCTTCTCGCAGAGTTGGAGAGGCATCAGGATGCATGGCCTTTTCTCACGCCTGTCAACCTAAAATCGGTCCCTGGCTACAGGAAGGTCATAAAAAAGCCGATGGACTTCTCCACTATACGTGAGAAGCTTGTGAGCAGCCAGTGAGTTCCCAACTAGTTCTGTTTGTTCTTTTTCTTCCTTTAAACCTGTGGGGGATTTCCATGTATTTTAAAGCCAGTTTTTCAGGAAGAAACTTGCTGCAACAACGTAGAAAATGCTTTACCTGCTTTTACAGGGTGTTTCTGTAGTATGAAATAAATATGGCTAAGTGTCTTCATTATGAAAAAGAAAACAGAATATAGAAGAAACTTTCATCCATATAGTCTGTGATTTTTCTTAATTCCGTGTTTAAAGGCAAAGAACACGAAATCTGTATAAAAGGCCGTAATACCTTTTATACAGAAAGGCATTTTATTGGTAACATGTTATGGCTTAATGATTATTTTCCTTTATTTCAGGTATCAAAACCTGGAGACTTTCATCATTGATGTCAACTTGGTCTTTGATAACTGTGAAAAATTCAATGAAGACAATTCGGACATTGGTCGAGCTGGTCATAACATGAGGAAGTTTTTTGAGAAGCGCTGGACTGAGCTTCTGAAGCAAACAAACTAAACTGTTCAGACTCTCCTTGTGAACCCATTCAACGTTTCATACGGAACACCAGGTTTTCTTTTCTTTTTTTTTTTTTCTGACGGAGTTTGTGGCTTTTTGCAGGATGGAAGAAAAAGTCGGCTCCTTCATAAGGAATCCATTGTGTGCTTAAGAGAGATATCACCATACAAAACAAAAAAAGAATAAAAAAAACATTGTTACATGTGGTGCGCTGGATTTATTACAACAGGGATAAAAGCCCCAAAGAGTCCCAGAGAAATGGGGTGTCCTAGTGCAATACCATTCCCTGTCTCAGAACACTGCACTGAATGAATCCTCAAATGTCACTGATGTATCTGCGCTAGAATACTTTCCACTACCTGTACATAGTCTTTTGTTATTTAATCGTATTATAGTGAATGTATTTAATTTTGTAATAATTATTTATGAATCAAGGTCCACTTCATTTTCTATGAAAAAGGAGGAATCATCTAAACTGCTTTGAATTTAAACCACAACAACAAAAAAAAGGAATGTGTCTTTGTGTTTTAATTTTTTTCCCCAAATATCAAAACAAAGCCAAGAAAAAGAGGAAAAAAAAAAACTGTTTACACTGTTCAGTGCTTTGGGGCATCAGAGAACTGTATTCATTTGTTCAAACTGTAAAACTGCGTTTATTTACAGGAGCAGCAGAGGAACAGTTCGACAATGGCGATCCGTGTGTATATACTGTTTATTAATGTCAATATTATGTCTTGTTTGCAACGATGTGTAAAAATTGTTTAAGAATATTAAGATATTGTTTATGCCTTAGAATGATTGTAGCATTCTATTTTAGTGAACGTGATGAAAACATTATCATAAATATTGTTTGTACAGTATATACATATCCTCTGCAAACACTGTGGTATCCTTAATCTTGGTAGTGCCTACCCTTCCAACAGGGGCATGTAGGGGATGTTGTTGTTTTTTGTTTGTTGTTTTTTAGTTTTCATTCTTATGACAATTATTTTTTTAATATGATTTAAATCTGACAGGGCCTCCAAAGTGGGACAGTAACACAGAAATCATTCCTCACCTCAGCAGAGAAACAAAGGAGCAACAAGCATTCGGTTTCGCTTCCACGATGCATTTCCTCAGAATCTGCCACAATACAGAGGACCTAAAGGCCATTTGTAACCACTGTGTTGAACCTTGCTGTGTGTCGTGGCCTGATGGAGGCAGCTAGATTTTTTTGTACCCAAGTCGAAAGTACTTGAAGTTACTTTATTTAAGATATTGTGGAATAAAAGTATCATTCTTTTGTAGGAGCTTTATTTTTCACTAGTGTGTGGCACGGACCTATTAAAAGGATGTTTTTCAACGTAAGCGTCTTACACTTGATTCATTTCAGTTTCCACGTCACATAGTTGCTGCTTCTGTTTTGGATTACCGGATTAATAACCTTTATTCTCTTTCCAAGAAAAAATTAAAGCTCGGTATGCGTGTGCTGCTTAAACTAAGGGTATGATGCAACCCACGATGGAATAAATTGACAAAACTGGTGCCAAAAGCAGAGGCACAACATATTTTCTATACTCTAACCTTAAAATGAAGAAAATAAGAGTAAACATGAGTGGCAAAATAAAACATGAACTTCACAATACAATACATAATGTATACAAAACGCTTTCATCGTAAACATATACAAGAGCAGTTTTATAAATGTTTACCTTTAGTATGTCAATGATTACTAATAAAATGTATTCTTCAGTTAGGCTAGATGATTTTACTTCAAAATATTAGGAAAATAAACAAAATATTCATTCATATTGTAGGTACTTTAATGTCCACTATGACCTAGCTTCTTGTTTTGCAAAGTGATAGAATTACGTTAGCAGTTTTACAAGCAGGGGCGGTTTTCTTAATCTTAATGCAGAAACCAAGACAATTTCCTATTATGTTGCATGTCTATTTGGGGTGAAGAAGAAGATAAATTAGAATTAATATACAATTCTATATCTCTAAAAAAAAATTTAACGATAAGGGGGGCCTGAGAATTTTTTTATTCTGTAGAAAAGTGCATCTATTGATGATAATGCATTGGTAAAAATACATGGAAAAGATGGAAACAAAAATTCAAATCACTATTGTGCATATCACCGCTCACCTGTTCCTCAAAAGAGGTCGTGATGCTGCTTGTCAGCAGCTAAATGGAGATATACACTGCTCAAAAAAATAAAGGGAACACTCAAATAACACATCCTAGATCTGAATGAAAGAAATATTCTCATTGAATACTTTGTTCTGTACAAAGTTCCATTTGCACAACAGCAGGTGAAATTGATTGTCAATCAGTGTTGCTTCCTAAGTGGACAGTTTGATTTCACAGAAGTTTGATTTACTTGGAGTTATATTGTGTTGTTTAAGTGTTCCCTTTATTTTTTTGAGCAGTATAGATGTCCCGCTCCCTTTTTCCCCCCCTCACCTTCCAGCCTCAGGTGATCAGGCAGATGCTGAGAACTACAACAAGTCTGCAGGTCCAAATGGAGTTTTCCACAGGTTCTTGAAAATCTGTGCAGACCAGCTATGTGGGATTCTGCAGCACCTCTTCAGCCACAGCCTAAATGTAATTTAAAAACTAGCGCATTAACGAAGTATTATAGTATTTAATATAACTGAAATTAATTAAAACGTTTAATAAAAATCGGTTTTGGTATTACCATAATCAGCACTAATACGGAAGGTAACTTTTTTTTTTTAAATGAGTTTGAATATTCCATTATGACTTCCTATTTCCGAGCTACAACGAATGCAGCATCGGGGAGATGCAGTGACGTCACGGTCAGCTGAACAGAGAGGAAGTAAACAGTGAATAACAGAGACGGACAGAGACGAGTAAGACTGACGTTGTTAAACAATACCAGATGCTGCAGGACGCGGTCTGCTGACTAGTCATTTTTCTTCTGCAGTCTGGTTTTTTAGGCTGGCTTTTATTTTTTTTTTGTATATTTCGCATAATGGCAGAAAGTAGCTTCATAATCGTGAAGAGCCGTTAGCTTCTAAAGCAGCAACAATTAGTTGTTCTGGTGTGTTAAATAATTTAATTAAGATCTCCTGGCAGAAAAAAAGGTGATCAAGCTTTTGGGTTATTATTTCATTTATTTCGGTTTCGTTTCGTAAAAGGGAAATAATACAGATATAAGCTGTCAGGATTATTTTTTAGCCTGGAGGTATAATAGTGGTATTAGTGGTAATATACCTCCAGGCTAAATAATTATCTATTATCTTTCTCTCACTTGTTGGCATCGGACTATCCTATCCAGATGTCAAGAGTCTGATCAGGAGCAAACGATGGGATCTATTAAACTTCCTGTAGGAACCAGATTCTGACTATACGGGAAAAAAGAAAGACAAGTCTGGAAAGCTGTTTCTAAACTTTTCTTAATCTTTATTCCATTATTGAAAAGAAATGTGACTTGCTTATAAATAAATTGATTTATCCTGGTTTCTATTTGTTCGTACTTAGATTACTTTAATTGTCCTTGTACTGCCACATAAAAAAAAAAAGACTATTTGTCCTACTAAATTATTAGATTAATCTAAATTGATGGGAGATGATCATTTGGGTGATTATTGGGCTTGTAGACCTTCTAAGGTCAGGGTTTTAAACTGCCAACAAATTGCAGTCTTTGGAATTTTATAAACAAAATAAAAGTTACAAAAGCTTATGAATTGACTAAAAGTACCTGTATTTATTGTTATGGATAACCCAGGCTTGATTTAACAAAAAATAGTATCCCAGATTTTAAAATGAGGTCTATATATATGCATATATAAACAGACCTTATTTATATATATAAGTTACCTAGGTAAAGGTTATTTGCTTAGCTGTCAGTAATGTCATGCTTGTGATATCAGTTTCAAAAAAACGGAAGGTTTTTGTGCAGATTTCTTTGTTAAATTCTCTGCTTAACTTATTCAAGGTCTCATTCTGGTTCTGTTCTTGATCCAGTGTCCTCCAAACTTCAGCGTTGGCTCTGCGGATGGCGTCTGTAGTCTGCACCTTACGAGACCATCAAGACGACATCAACTGGTGTGCCTTCTCCGCCAAACTGTTGGCTACCTGCTCCGGGGACAAAACCCTCAGGATATACAATGCTGAAGACTTCTCCGAGCTGCCTTTCTCGCCTCTGAAGGGACACAGCTACAGCGTCCACTGCTGTTGCTTCAGCCCCTGCGGCCAGTTCCTCGTCTCCTGCTCCACAGATGCGACCACGCTGGTGTGGTCCATGGTCACGGGGGGCATCGAGGCCGTCCTGGAACATCCCGACCGCAGCCCTGTTCGGATCTGTGCGCTGTCTCCCAACGCGGCCCACCTGGTTTCAGGTGCGTCTGATGGCACTTTGGCTCTCTGGGATTTCCACTCTAAGAGGCTGTCCAGGTAAAGTGAAGCTTTGTGTTTCCTGGGAGCTGAAAGTCGTTCAATTACTCAATAACATGAAAGCAAATTTGTTTCTATTGTTAGTGATGCAAAAATACAGATACTATTTTATCTACTTTCTAACGGGAAATTAATGTTTTCAGCAAATTTTTAGTCAGAAGAAAGAATTTGTTTAGACTAAGAGCTGCTTTTTCATACTTTAGTTAAATACACAGCTATTTCACAGCTGTGTATATATAATCATATATACAAGATATGATATAATATAGTAATATATAATCAATTTACTTACACAGCTGTTTATATTTATATACAGCAAAATAATAAAATTGCTTCATAAAATGAACCACAAAGTCAGTGCAAACAGCTCTCCCTACGCCACATGGAGCAGTGCTGTGACAATATTTGCTCATGTTGTCGGCACCAGATCCGTTTGACTCTCAACAGCGATGAAAAGCAAACTGTTCGTTCAGCTGTTGTTGTTGTTGTTTTTTTAAATGTTTTATAAAGGACTGGAGGAGTGAGAGACACAACAATGGTAGCTTGTTCCTTCAGCCCTTGCAGTCAGATGTTCATGACGGGCTCCACCTATGGAGATCTGCGTCTGTGGGATCTGCACTTAAACCAACTCCTCGCAAAGAAGGATGCCCACGACCTGGGGGTGTCCTGCTGCAGCTTCGCTCCCAGCATCCTCAGTGGTGAGAACTCTAGTTGTGGATTTATATAAAGCGCACAGTCCACTACTATAAATAGGGCTTTTCTTTTTAAATCACCTCACAGAAATGAAGAGAATAGTGGAAATAGAAAGGCAATATTTTTAAGGTTTCTCTGAGAATGGTCTTTGAATTAATTGTATTTGGCGTTTTTTTTAGGCAACCAAGTTGTGCAGTTTCATTTGGCATCTTGCGGACAAGACTGTCACCTGAAGATCTGGGTTATTAACAAGTTCACCTCTGGAGGTACAAATGTTTTTAGGTCAACTGTGTTGCAAATCCTTCCTCTAACAGCAGAACAACATATTCTGGATCATAATGGCACACTATAAAAACACCAACTACTGTGTCCATCTGTGTAATCTCAAGAGAAAATCTCAAGGAAAAAAAATGAGAGTGCCGAAAGACAGCAATCAATTAGCCGACTGTTGAGTAACAAAGTTGCCGTTGTGGTTACACTAATCTAATATATTGATTAGCCCTTGAGGCCGAATATTAATGACCAGTATCCTCAAAAGTGCCAAACTTAATCTGTGATAAATCACCACCACATTATGAGGACATACAAACAAAACAAACATAGCGTTTGATTTTACACAAATCCGTGCCATTCTCCTCAGAATTACAAACAACACTCCACCCACTGGAATTAGTTTTCTTCACTTATTGGCGATATTTAAATCTGTGCAGAACCACACTTGTTGCTTTACCTTGCAGGCTTTGACATGGTGCTCCTACATACACTAACCGGCCAGACGGCTCCAGTCTTCTGCTGTGGGTACTCCTCTGATGGGCAGCTGCTTGTGTCTGGGTAAGATCCTAGCTTGAAGAAGAAACAAGAAGGGGGTCTCATTCTTTCATTCTCTTTTTTTTACCTTCACAAAGCATCCTTTATGCTTGTAAAAGGCTGAGTAGCTGTAGATTGTAAAACTGTGTACAAATGCTCTAAACAGAGACCACCACTTGGTTCCTTTTGCTAGTGAATCTCTAACCATTCTCATTCTCATGAGAAACTCTGTTGCCATATGCTTAATGTAATTTCAAATCACTATCTGATGTGTAATAGGTTCGTCTCTTGATCTGTTTATGAGCAAGCTATAGATTTATGTAGACTGTTTACTTGATCATGCACAGTAAGTACTCTAGGCCACCTTCTACATATTTGTAATTGCAGTGTTTCTTTAAGACCACTAGAGGGAGACAAATGATCAGGGGGGTTTTTTTCCCCTCAAAATGGAGAACCTGGGTTTGAATTCATGTCTTGGAACTGAACTGATTTTTCATTTTTATTTCTTGCAGCTCAGTGGACAAAAGCGTCAAGGTCTATGACGCGGTGAGTTTCTCTTGCTCACATTGTCGCTCTGACAGATGTGAGCTTTTTATCCCTGGATCCATGTTCCTCATGTTGGGTTTTTGCCGCTTTTTTTCTTAGAATAATGCCGTTCTGCTTCACACACTGAACCACCATGACAGGTAAATATTTATTTATTTTAATGTTGTTAATTTTGGTCATTGCAAGCACTTTTAAACTATAGTTTTTAATTACAGGAGAGAAAAAAAACTTAACCTGTGATGAGATGGCAAACTAATTATTTCAACCTTTTTAGTTATGCGTCATTAAGGGAAAAGAACAGAATGACACAGACGTTTTCAGGTTCATTTAGATTATTTTTCTTTTTAATTAGTAATACTTTAAGAAACCTTCAATTTTAATAGACTGAAAAATACATACATATATTATGCTGCATCACTGATTCCGAACATTGCCTTCCATTTTTAAATGCGTAGGACCACGCTCTCTTCACCCCTACACTAACAGATAAGTCACAGATGAATGATCACACAAGCCATTTACAACAATTCAGCCACCTGTGTCTGAAAGGCACCGAGCTCCTTTCAGTGGGGGCAAATGAAAGTGCTTTTGGAGGGGAGAGAAAAAAAAATCTGTATCTAAAATAGAAGTGGGATAAGATAACTGAAGGGGAAAAGAAGTAAATCAAAACTTTAGACAAAAAAAAAAAAAAAAGGCTTCCCGGAAACTCATTTGACTTTAGATTTAAATTCAGACCGAGTCTTGATTGGAGGTTTAGCGAAGCTCTCCTCTCAGCTTCTGTGTGAAGCCAAGGAGCTTTTGTGGATCAGCGTTTCTCAGCAATCCAGCTTAGGTTTTAGAGAGCTCTCCCTCATTAACTCTGCCTTTGCCTCTTTAAATCAGCTGAAAGTTTGATTTTAGATCAGTGGATCCTGAACTGTCTGGAAAGGCGCTGTGGTTCTTGATTTAAGTGTTTCTTTCAGGTCTTGAAAGGGAAATCAGTGTGTGCTGGGAAAGAGTATTTCCCCCCCTTGCAGATTTCTTGTTTTTAATTTTAATTTAATTTTAATGTTTCACAACATCAGTAAATACAAGATAAAGTTTTCACATGATGATTTAATATATAATATTATTAGTGTAAGTAAACAGAGCATTTTCTAATAATAAATTAAGTTAAAAAAAAAAATCTGATTTGAATTAGAATATTATATAAGAACGATAAGACTGCTGTCCAAAAAGAGGGTAAGCCACAAAAGGTCATTTCCAAAGAAGGTGACAAGTCACAGGTGGAGAGTTGAGTGGAAGGAAAAAGTGTGCTAGGAAAGGAAGTGGCCACAAAAGGGGTAATTACTCCCTTTAGACAAGTTTTTCACATCCAGCTTTCTGTAGAACATAATTTTGGATATCATTCATGTACCTGACTCCCCCTGCAGGTATGTGACAGCATGCGCCTTCCATCCAACAGCACCACTGATCGCCACCGGATCCATGGATAAAACCGTAAACATCTGTCTGCTGGAGGACGGATGCAGGGGTGAGGAGAGAGCAAAGGCTCAAAAATCACACCATAAAGAGTAGCATATATCAATTTATCTATGAAATAAGTACAATATGATAAAAACTGCCCTGTAATCTTATGTTATATTTCCCTCCTTTACTTCACATGCTGTTCGGCGGAAAGGCGGGAAGTCGTTGCCTGGTTAGTTTTGCATTTTATCTTCAATATTAGCATGCTGTTGTTACCTTTACTCTCCTAGCGATTGTTCAGAATAGAAAATAATTGGTGAAATCAAAACCTGTTATTTAAATCTGGGTTTATTAAATTGGTCTCTCATGCTAGTAGTGCCATTTTTTTTTTCATTTTAGTCCAGCTCCACCTGGCAACGAGGGACACAGGTGTTGTGTGCTTGAGTGCTCTCTCTTCAGCTTCAAGTGTCTCAGGTTGCTTTAAAAGTACTTTGCAGGTCTCTTGCTTTCAGTTTTGGTTTCATTTTTCTCTGTCTTAAAGAATAGTCTGTGAAGACACCCTGTGAAGGTGAGGGATTAACAAAAAAAAAAAGAAAGAGAAGAAAATCTGTTTAGCTTAAAACATAGGAGGGAATATTTGGTCTTGTTTTTTCCTAAAAGGTGCTGCAGCCATCAGCAGCTGACCCCCCTCTCGCCTTGACTCGCCCTCTCAGGAAAAGCCACGGCGGGCCGATCGAAGCTGCTGGTCGCTGATTGGTCGGAGGGGGATGTGTCAGAGTGGCTGGTGGAGGAAGGGCTCCAGGGATTGGTGGACAAATTCAAGGCCAATAACATAGATGGGACAGAGCTGCTGAGTCTCACCAAGGAGATGCTGGCGTCAGAGCTGGGCATAGGTGAGGAAGACAAATGTCACACTCTGCTCAGCGAGAGCACCACCACTTGTTCACTTCCTCCCTCTCTTGTAGTTCTCATGTTCATCTTTTTGTCTCAGATAGAAGAAAAATAAATATTTTACAGCACTGATCTCTTGTAAGAATTGACAAGGAAATGCACATGGATTAGGATTTCTTTTTACCTATTCACATGGATAAAGGGCAGTACAGTGGATTAGAGTGCGGGTGAAGGAATGAGTGTTTATGCAGGGTTTTACTCAGCGAGATTACATAATGTTAGGCTGGAGCGCCACAGCGCTCAGCTTTAAAGACTTGGTCAGTTCTGGCTTTAATCTGGTGCACTTTGTAGGTTACATAACCCAATCCTCAAAGCAGAATTTCCCATAAGTAATAAAGTGGATTTTACACCTAACATCATTAAGCCCCTTATGGTTCTTTCCGTGTTTGTTTAGAATTATTTTTTTTCTTTATTTATTTACTATAGCATAGTTTAGCCCTTTTATTGTTTCTGTGTGTTCGTGAGGCGATGCCACAAAGGCTGAAGTCTGAGTGTTATGTTGTTGATTTCAGTCTACCAGCTAAGGCATCATTCGTCACGTAGTTCTCAGCGAACATTTGCTGTAACGCCACGAAATGTCGTCATATCCATCCCACAGTCTCTGTCAATCACTGCTCAGTTTACACGGCATCAGCGCTGTGACAGCTTGTGCTCACATTGATCTGTTTTTAGCAACACGGCATGAATCCCACCTTCTTAGCAGAGCTAACTTGGAGAACAGCGCCGAGTGGCATCATGTTTTATCTACTGCTATGACAGACAGACAGACAGACAGACAGACAGACAGACAGACAGACAGACAGAGGGAGGAGTCGTGGTTTTTTTCTTCCCCAATGGTGGGAATAAATCGATTCATACTTTGTTTCCTAAAAGGTAGAGTGCACCAGTAGGTTTGTCAGGGAGGTAAAAAAAAAAAAAAGCTGTTTTGTGTTCATCTGTTAATTATCTCCAATCTCTTCTGTACTTTTTCTTCTTGAGGCTTTTCTGCCTGTTTGCTGTTTAAACTGGACAGACGTGGTTTGCTCCCACGGCGTTCACTCTCACCCACGCTCCCATTTGCCATTCAAGAGTGAAAATTGATAAACGCAGGAATGACAAATGCTCAAGACGCTCACAGTGATATTAATTGTGTTGGGTAAGGGCACATTTTCTGCTGTGACATATTTCTTCATCTTTTTTTTGTGTGTGTGTGTGTGTGTGTGTTTTGTTTAGAGTCTGTCGGCCTGCGAGGTAAACTCCTGAGGAAAGTGGAGGAGCTGAAAAGTGGTTCAATATGCTCCGGGGTTCCTGATGAGTTTCTGTGTCCAATCACCAGAGAGCTTATGAGGGAACCGGTCATAGCAGCTGGTAGGTCAACATCACTGCTTAAACATTTTTCACATTTAGCCTAGCTATTACTACAAAACTCATTCATTTTATTTGGATTTTATGTAGGAGACCAATACAAAGCAATGCTTAATAGTGCACATTTAGGATTTATTATAAATAAAAATTGTAAAAGTGAGGTTTATATTTTTATTCAGAAACTTTTTTCTTTTTATTTGGAAAAAAATGCACTGCCTCCAACTGCCTTCGGAGGTCACCTTAATATTAGTCTGGGTAACATATCGGTATCAACACAGCTGCTCGCAGAGGTTTGTTAGAGAACATTCGCAAACAAACATCGTCACAATATAGGAAATAAATCAATATTTAAGGCTTTATATTACAGAGACTGCTTTTCAATCCATCATCCCAAAAGGGAAAGACTTGGGCACACTTTCGGTTGCAGTCAGAGAGAAGCAGCAACGAGGATCACCGTAACTCTGGAGTAGCTACAGCGATCCAAAGCTCAGGTGGAGGAATCTGTTGACAGTCTAAAAATGTGGCCTGCATGGAAGATTGCTCAATTGTTGAAGAATTTCCCTCCTCGGTTTGCTGCAAACCATTGGGAAGAGTTTCCCTTCCGGATCCTGGCCATCCTGAAGGAAAACTGGTTAGAGGCTGCAAAAGGCTGGAGACCGGGAAGGAGGTTCACTTTCCAGCTGCCAGAGATGCAGTGGAATCTGATTTGGCTTGAGCTACTTTGAGAAAATAAAAGGGCAAAATTTTGTGGGTTTTTATTTGTAAAAAAAAAAAACGACTTCACAATAATGCACCACTTTGTGTTGGTATACTACAAAAAGCTGCATATTACAAGACACTTAAATCATGTTTTCACCGACCCTACCTGCTCCTACAGATGGCTACTCGTATGAAAGGCTGGCAATTGAGAACTGGATCCACACCAAGAACCGTTCCAGCCCAATGACCAACCTTCCCCTGCTGACAACACTCCTCACACCCAACCACACCCTCAAGATGGCCATCAGCCGCTGGAAGACCAGCCAGTAGCGTCCTCCGACCAGGTCGGCGTGTTTCCTTCTGAAGTCGATAGAAACAAGATGCATCTGCTTCTGATTTATTCTCACGCTGAGGTTCTTTGTGGAGGAGCAAAGCTGGATTAGGTAAGGACGAAGATTAAGTGTAGATCTGTCCGACTCTTAACATCGGAGGCTGGCAGCTGCAACACAGCAGAGACTAAGATCTGTTTGTCACCCCTGTTGACAGACAACGTGTTGCTAAAAATATAATAAATGTGGAATAATCAGTTTAAAAAGTCACAAAAAAAGAAAACTTTTCATTAGTTGATTTTTATTCAAGTTCCACGGTTATGTTTTTATTTACTTTATAAGTGGGTTCACAATTATGTCAGAAGAAATTAGAGGAGGGTGATATGATGATGTTAGATCATGAAGTACTAGAATGTGTTCTGGAAAGTCAGAAAGTCAAAGTTGGTAAAACTGAACATCTGTTGCCACCTGCCTACCTTATATCAGCATGGGATATACTGGCATTATGAATATTTCCTGAAGTCTTAATATTAATCAACCCGAGCTGTGAGAATCTGTTGTCGGAGAACACGGTGATGTTATTCTTTGCCTAAACTCTTTACGTTATTTATTTCTAGAAACTCTGCATTACAGATAAATATGTTCATTTTCAGAAACGAGACCTTTACCTGAAATACCGCTGATCACCACTTGGTGCATATTTTGAAGCATCTCTGGCCTCTTATATTGACTTGCACTTAAAATCTGTAAAGAGGATGATTAAAGTCACAGTGCCAAATTTATTGGCACCTTTAATAAAGACGTGTAGAAAATATTTTTTGTTTAATAGATGTGTGGTAATTTGCTAAGACACGTTTAAAATCTGGTAGGATTTTTTTTTTACAGAAAACCTTATGCTTTTAGTTTACAATATTTGTTCATTTCGGTACGGGATCTGTTGTTGCAATGTCGTTTCTTGGCACCACATGCGGGAAGCGACAACACCGGGCCAAAACAGTTTAAGCTTTACTTCTCAGGAACATCTGTCAACATCCAACTGGTAACAAATCAATTGCATTCATTAAAACTGTGTGACATTTATATGCGGCAATGTATAAAGTTTAATTAAAGCAGTCAGCATCGTTTTACTTTAATGTGAAGACGGACAACAGTTTTTCCATTCATATGCATGTCAGAGCTCAATCAATGTTTTTGAATTTTACTGTGAAAGAAGCAGATATAGAAATACAGTCCTTCGTTAATATATATATTTTTTTATTATACCACAGTTATAATGTGGCAACACTGTGTATATCATAGTATAACTCTGCAAAGGGTATATGACAACTATGAACATAATGCAATGTAATAAGTCTCTTAAGGTTTATCTGTCCTACATTCTGTGATTTCTCTCTTGGCATCCTTTAAAACTCATGAACACTCGATCTAAATATGTTCTCTGCTATGTAAAAATAAATAACATACTATATACTGTGAATATCGATGCAGTAATGTCCAGTTATGACAAGAGCTTTCCGACAATGTCATTTACAGTGCCATTTCTTATCAAATGTACCAAGGAAGAGAATCTTAAAGTCCACAAAGTAATCTCTGTTGAAGCCTGCAATGCTGACAGATAAATCACCTACAAGGAAATATATTATCTGCAAAGGTCGTGTACACCGTACAAATATAGATGTTTTTTAAAAGACACTTGACAATAGAAATGGTCATAACCTGTAGCTAACAGCGTGAGGTTTTCGTCTATTCGTGCACAAAGTTTCCTCTGGCTTATTTACTTTGTATAATTTGCTAAAAGTTGACACAACATACTCCAGTCTCCGTTTTAAATCTCTACTTAAGGTATGTCTGGTTTCCATAAATACACTAGTGTGGCTGTATACGTGTAAGCAAAAGCATCGTAGCCTGAGTTCTGGTTCTGGTTCTAGATTGTATATGCAGTGCAGCAGCAGAAATCTACAAAAACAGGCTCAGGGAAGGGAGCTGCTCTCAGATCAGTCTCCTTGCTACCTTATGTGGCGACTCAAGCACAACTGGGCTCTGACGAACTCCACTCAGACATTGGACTCTATAAACGAGCGTTTGGGTTTAATGGGAGCCATGTGTAGAGCAGGGTTGTCCCTCGTGAGGCTCGCCTGTCTGTGCCGGCCCTCAGGGAAGAGTAGCTGGGAGGATGCGGCGCTTCTGCTCTCTCTCTGATTGGTTCGCTCGCCGAACTCCCGGGCCTGCAGCTGGCTGCTGGAGAGCTGCTCCTGGAAGGAGGCGCGTTTGAACTCGCTGCTCAGCCCCTGGAACTCCATGACGGACATGCCGAAGCTCTCTGCGCCTCCCGGGCCCTGTCGGCTCATGCTGGAGCTCTGCTGGCTCTGGACGCGCACCGCCTTGTCCATGACCCCCATGAAGGGCCGGGGCTTCAGCTCGGGCTTGGCCTTGAAGCTGCCGCTGCTCTTGATGGGACATGGGGCCAGGTCCGGCGCCGGCTGCCTGCCTCCGCCATCCGACAGGTTCCCGCTGGAGGCCTGGCTGGAGCTGGAGCCCCTCGAGCCCGCCGTCCCCCCTCCTCCACCGCCATCCCTCCTGCCGTCCAGTCCAGACCCCAAAGCCAGAGCGAAGCTCTCCAGAGGGCCGGAGTGGGCAGACAGTCTGTCAGAGCCTCTGGAGAAGCTGGAGGAGCGCGGCTGGAACATCTGGAGAGGCCCAGGCGGGGATGAGCTGTTGGGGGACAGCGGGTGGTAATGCTCGGTGGGACTGTGTCGCGAGTGTTCGCTGGCTGACCCGGAGCAGATGTCTATCCCGCCCGGAGGCGCTGGCCTCAAGGAGGTGGAGATGTGCCTGCCTGGTAGGGGGCTAGACGGGCCGCAGAGAGACATGGGCCTGACCGCGCCTCTGCTGCCCGACTGCAGAGAGTGGCAATTGTGATGAGTCCTGCTGCTCTGACTCTGCGTCTGTCTGCTCATGCCGTGGGCAGGCTCAGACGCGTCCACGAACAGCTGGTTTTGAACGAAGTCGTCAGGAGGGAAACATGGAGACTGATCGGGCAAACCAAACGTTACGCCTCCGGGGAGCGTCCGGTTAGGACCGTACGGATTCAGAGGCCAGAACTCCGGACTCTTCCCACAGTGGAGACCCACCTCGTCCCCTTCCTCCCTGTCCTCCTCCCTCTCCGGATCGAGCTGCTCCACTGGGATCGGCCTCTCCAGACTTCCCTGCGAATAGACGTCTGCTTCCTCCTCTGTGGGCTGGTGATGGTGGGCGTGGGGGTCCCTGTTGTAACCCGGCGCCGCGTTGTTGCCGACTAGCTTCTGATGATGTTTGCATTCCTCCTCTACTCGCACCAGCAGGCGCCGGATCTCCCGGTTGGACGGGCAGAGTCGTGCTGCTTCGTGGAGGTCTGCCAGCGCTGCAGCAAACTGCCTGAAGAGGACAGGGGGAACCAAGAGAGGCTTTTTAAAGCAAAATACTTTACAGAGCCACAGAGGATTTTCACATGAATTGCTCTAATTTCACATAACAATACACTTAACGCGGTATGATTTACCTGCTGCTCCTCTTGGCCCGTGCTCGGGCGTAATGAGCCTCATAAGACCGGGGTTTCAGTTCCAGCGCTTTAGTCGCAAACTCCTCTGCGATGCCAAAATCCTGAGTTGTCACAAAGAGCCATCGTTTTAACTACACTGCTGTGAAAATGTATCATCAAACAAGTTGTAGTATCAGACGAAGGTAAGCCTGAGAAAAATCTAAACATATGCCGTGGCATATCATTTAGATTTAAATGCCCACTTTGACTAGGCCACTCTAAAATCTTTGATTTGTTACAAGGTGAGATATTGATCAAATACTTTGTCCAGTCTCTTTCTTATTGTTTAATCGTGACCTCTGACCTGGATTGAGTCAAGTGAGGCCTTTTGATGTAGTTCTTTGGAGCAGCTTAGCAGCCTTCTACAGACTGAAAGTGACTAAGTTTCTTTAGATCAGGCTGTGATGTGTTGCTTTTTGACATCTTT
This sequence comes from Xiphophorus couchianus, assembly GCF_001444195.1. Classification (NCBI taxonomy): domain Eukaryota; kingdom Metazoa; phylum Chordata; class Actinopteri; order Cyprinodontiformes; family Poeciliidae; genus Xiphophorus; species Xiphophorus couchianus. The sequence continues at coordinate 23,236,541 of NC_040231.1, read as the reverse complement.
TAACTGGTTATATTTAATGGCAATAATCAGACCTGATTAAAATGTGGTTAATTGCCGTTCATTTGTGTTTTAACAAGGGACACAGTTATATTTTCACTCAGAGGAACCCACATTTTGTAATTATTCAGGTTATTAGCTGAAGAAAAAAACAAAAGAGATATGTAACGCCTCTAATACAGTCACATGCTCAAGCCTCAATCATTTTTATTGACGAGAGGGAGAGCGAGCGAAACAGGCTGAGAGCTGCTACTTGTTTTCCTACAGGTTTTCTCTGCTCCTCTCATCACTCCCAGGTGAATATTTAATGACACCGACACAATGTGAATTTGTCCTTGGAAAAGGTTGTCGAAACGACGGCGCTGAATTCTGATAATCGCTGATGAATGTTTAATGACGGTATCATGTACACTCTCCCTCGTTGGCTCTTAAAGCCGAAAACCATTTGAGCTACAACGACGAGGATTCAGCCGCCGCACATGTAAATAGGCCACCATGTCGAAATGCACAGAAAGGGAGAGCGCTCCTGTCGGTCGGAGAGAGTGACCTTATCACATCGCATTATTTGCTCCATTATTCATCGGCCGCAGTGACCCTAAGGATGGCATTTTTACACAGTCTGTTAGGACGTCTGTCATCACCAGGGTGGTTTCTAAACCTGGCTGCAGGCCACGCACATCCGTCTCCACGCTAACAGCACGCACATTATGCTTCCACCTGCTTCCGGGTCTTTCTCTCTGTTTATCGTACCAGGGAGACATCGAATTAGGTCTGAAAAGGAGCAATATTTCTGCAGGGTGCCACACCAGTAGCTTTTTATGTTTAGAGAGATAAATTATACATCCGAAGGAAAGCATCCCCCTGAACTGGTCAGCCGTCCTTCTTTCCCTTCCCTCAGCATCTAATAAACCTGCTGGTGTTAAATAGTGCATGAGTGATACGGCTTTTTTAGGACCTCACGTTGGTTTTTCTGCGGCAGCGCGAGAGGTTCAGATAGAGGGAGACTCGCAGGTCTTTGAGTCCTTTCAGCTCGTCTCCTTGGCTCTCGCGAGGGAGCTTCCTCAGAGCGTACTGGTAGCGCTGGCCGGCTTCCTTCATGCGCCCCTTCTGAAAAACACAAAGGATCGCCAGGATCAGGCTTGGAGCGTTTTATTCCAGAGATTCTTCACAACAAACCCTGGATGAAAGTTACCTTGTATAGTATGTTTCCTTCCTCCATCAGTTTCTGCAGCAGGATGAGGAGAATGTCAGGTTTGGAGGAAGCCATGGCCCACGTAGCGTGACCTGATGGAGGCGTACAAACGTTTATCTTCACGCGATCCGGCTCACCACGTCGCTTTTGCGTTTGATAAATCACGTACCCGATCGATCGTGGGGAGCGGTTTTGTAGCCTTCGTCGTTTGCGAAGGAGAGCGAAGGAGGTTCAGGAAAAAAAAAAAAGAAGAGGTGAGAAGGAAATTCGAGTAGATAAGATGAGAATGTAGCAATAAGCTGCACAGCGATGCTAAAGGAAAACAAGTCTAAATCATCTATTGATCAGGGTTTAGCAAAAACACACAATCTTACCAAGTATTTTGGTCTAGATTTAAGTGCAAATATCTTTAGTACACTTGAAATAAGACAAAACTAACTTGCATATCACTTTTTAGTACAATATAGGAGCTTGTTTTAAGTCAATTTTTGCACTGGGAACTAGATAAAAAAATGGCCAAATTTGTCTTTTCGCGGTGTGATGTGAAAATGCCGTCAGCTTAAGAAGACGATTCAGTTTTAACAGCCTGATAAAACGTTCAGTTATTACAACGATAAAATTCTTGCATGTAGAATTCATTGCTGGTGCGTTCTGCTACTCGTTGTACTTTTACTTGTTTTGGATCCTTTCTTAAGCAGTGAAGCAACCAGAGCTGGGTTCTGGCAGCCCGCCGGTCGATCCGAACCTCTGGTACCGCCGTTGTCTGACCGCTCCAGCACCGCTCCATGCTCCACCAGGCTGTGCACCTGAAAGCAGATTCACACTCCAACAGAGCATCTTCGATACCTCAAGTCATCTGGTTGATTGCCTCCTGCCCTCTCTGCTGCAGTCGCAAACACCGACAACAAAGTGCTCGGCTAGTTAATCCCACTGATTCTCGAAAAATGTTAATCATCAAAAAGTTTTAATTGTCTTCCCGGTGATCAAGAGGCTCGGCGTGAAGCTTTGCGACTCCGTGTGATGCGTGATTGCCGCAGTGCAAACGATTTAATTGCGATTCCAGTCAAACAATAATTATGTCTTGCAACTGATTGTCATCAGGCTCTCTGCAAGGCCACGAGGACCTTAATTCATATTTCCCTTTCTAAAACAAACAATTTTTGACACAAAAGCAGGAAACCCACTGTATCCGCGTCCCCGTTGAGGGCGGCCAGGTCGAGCGGAGTTCGTCCCTGACGGTCCGGTTGGTTCAGTTCAGCTCCTGCCTCCACCAGGAGCTGCACCACGCCCTTCTGGCCCTTCATGCAGGCCCAGCTAAGCGCCGTCAGCCCCTCCTGATCGGTAGAGGACATAGAGGCACCTGCCACCGACACATGATGCGAATGTTTGATTTTAGATCAATGGCCAACAAATGTAAATGTAAACAGTGAAAGTTGGGGATGTCTCTCACCCTTCGCCAGCAGGAGCTCAACGGTGGCGGCGTGTCCTTCGGAGGCGGCCAAGATCAACGCGGTGCGCCCCTGTTTGTCGCCGATATTGATATCTGACCCTTTCTTTAAAAGCAGCTCAGCGACCTGGGACAAACAAAAGGGCAAAAAAAAAATGCTTTCATATTTTTCAAATTTCCATGTTTTTCTGCAATTGTTTTGGCTTATTTTTATTCCTAAAAAAAATTACTTGCTACAGATTTACAGTGGACATATTACAGTGGTGTAGCCTACTATATAAAACATTAAAGACTGTTAACGAAACCTGACAACGGTGAAAACAAACAAAAACACAAAAAATCTTAATTTTTCAAATGTGTTTTTATTGCAAAAGTATATTAATTATTAACTTGGCTAGGCTGAAGTAGAGAAGCTATGTGTTTATGTACACATGCTTTGTAGATTTTTAGAGTGAGTTTTTATTTTTGCATTTAATTTCTAATTTAGAAACAGCTGCCATGCAAGTTGCTGCCCTTTGGAGCAACTTTGGAGTTTCCAATCTGGTCCAAAGACATTTCAACAGCTGGACAGGCCATGAATTTAGCTTTAAAACCTGGCACACCTGAGAGACACTCACCCATAAAACAGCCACATAAATCTGTATAAATACATATTTATTATGATTTCTGAATCCTGAAGGCTAAGCTGAAGATTTAAAGCAGCAGATTAACTAAATAAAGCTATTTATTTTAGCCTGGAAACAAAAACAATACTTTCCCATGCTCCATTACACATTTCCACACTTCTCCAGACATCATAAGCAGTAAAAGCAAATTCTATGTTCTAAAATGAGGACATCCTGTGCCTGCGACCGAGGCCCTCCCCTTACCTGTGTGTGGCCATGCTTGGCGGCGCTGAGCAGTGGGACCATTCCTCTGCGGTTTGGTACCTCCAGCTCTGCTCCGTGCTCCAGGAGAAACACACACATCTCCAACCGCCCTCTCCCCGCTGCCGCGCTCAGCACTGATGGAGGGGTTGGCAGGGAGATCAAACGACGAGGAGAAGTAGAGGATGGAATCGGCACATTTGGGAGAGAAGAAGAAGAGGCATCACTCCGACACAGAAAAGGGAGAAAGAAAAAAAAGACTTTTCATGTTGCAATCATTCGAGTGTGCTATTATGGTGAGAGGCTTTTGTGCTTTTAAAGATTTATTTCTGTTCCTAGTATAGAATAAATTGTACAACAAACACTAGTATAGGTTTGAATTTATTGTGGGTTTTCTCTAATCCACAGATGATTACAATTTTACTTAGGGGCTCATATGTATACATACATCATCAGTAATATTTGGCTAAGTGTTGATGATTGATTCTGGCCAAAAATTGCCTTGGTTCCATGACACAGATCCAGATTTTAAGCACAGCTTTAGTTTTTCAAGAGTGAAGGTCAGAGCTTCACTAAACCAATTCCAGAAGCTTAGTAATTCCTGATTTGTCCCTTCAGAAATGAGTTTTAATGTTCTGGGATCATCGTCCTGTTCGGTCACCCATTTGTGTCCAGGTTTTCAACCAGTTGGACCAAACAGTCCCTCCCTCCGACCCTTCTAGATTGTTTAATAAGTGCAGAAACCTCCCAGGCTCCAAACATCTATCATGAGCTGGAAGTTGATGGAGCACAATCTCCATCATTATCCACAGTGAAGCACGTTTTAACACAACTATGGAGTGACAGGCTGCAGACCAAGAAAGAAGCCGCTTTTCCTAAACCAACCTTGAATATCAACTAAAATTTGCAACTGTCTACATACACAAACCAAATGAGAACAACTCTTATTAGTCAGATGAAAAAAAAAAAAGTAGAAAAGATGAGAACGTTTGAAGGAGTCAGGATGAGACATTAAAATCGGTGTGTGACTTCATTGGTAGAGCAGGTGCACCATGGGTAGAGACTGTAGTCCTTAATATTGTTAACCTGGATTTGATTCCCAATTACATTTTTCCCTTTCTCATCCCTTTTCTTCCCATCAAATTACTGTTCATTAAAGCCAACGGGTGCCAATGAAATCTTAAAAATAATCTAACATAGAGCCAACTCCGAAGTATGGTGATGGCAGAATCATGTGGAAATATTTTGCTATCTGTGACAGTGGTGGATTAAATATTTTAGAGGTAAAAAAATATCCATCTCATCTTATATCCTATTTATATTTGATCTGAAATCAGAAGAGAAACGTAGTTGGTTGTTCCAGCAGGATAATGATCCCAAACTTACATCAAAACTCTTTGAAAAGAATAAAGCGAGCTACTGCTGACCAAAACCGGAGCTTTCTAAAAAGGCCCTGAGATCAAAATGTTATCAGTTTTCCTTAACAGCTAGATAAGAATCAGAGGCAGCTTACAGAAGCAAATCTCTGAATAACCTGCACCCTCCTTAACCTTAACCGACTTTTGACAAATGGTGGTCCTTATTTTTGTTACAATCTTGCTACTAATTGAGCAGCTTGGGATAAACGCGAGGTATCGATGCGTTTTAACCCCACAGCGAAATGACTTTATATTTCACACGTCCACATGCCTCAGAGGCCAGTCAATTATACAATGCTGCCTTTAATGAGGAGACATTGTCATAAGGGACAAAGAACAAACAGAGGCTCAGTCTTTGCTTTGAAAAGCTTAGATTTAAATACACACAAGTGAAAATGTTCTCATTAAAGACAACATTCAATAAGCGTGATGCACTCTGTACACCGCTGCCTGGGGTAACCTAAAGAGAAGCTGGAAGGCCCGGTTCAGTAATAAGACCTTAACATGACTATTTTACCTGCACTAATGGACTCTAACCCAATGATGCAGAGATTTCTTATTATATATGTGATTTACAAGGCTTTTTCATGCTCCCACGTTTTCGATCCGAGGACTGCAGGGGACTTTTTAACACAATTACACTGTAATGGTGGGGTAAGCACAGATGCAGGCTTCATCCGACATGGTCTCACAAAATGGACCAAACGGAAATCTGCATCTGTGATGAAGGTGAAATATTACAGCTGAATATAGGCTACTCTTTGTAAAATTGCTTTTGCTCGATTTAGCTTTATTTCAGTAAAACCAAGTGGTTTGATATCAGCCAGAGCAGAGCTGAGTTCTAAAAATTTTACTTTAAATTTACGGGAAAGAGACACAACCAGCCTGACATGTCACACTTGAGCCCTTGAGCGTGACTCCAGCACCACGCTGACGGACAAAAATAGGTGAGAAAGATAAATCTTTGTGACTGATAGGAGAAATGCACCCGTTTCTCCCCAGAGTGAGTCGTGAGCGTCCATCTGCACTGCCAGCTGTTCATCTTTCAAGTCCAGAAAGCTTTTCACCACCTGCAGAAAAGAAATAACACATTTTGACAGTCTTCTATTGCTGCCTTGCTGCGTGCAGAACAGACCAAAGCACTAGCGGAGCTTGAAGTAGAGAAAACAACAATCGGCTTCAAAGGAAATCTCCTGCGTCTGCAGAGGACTTGCACCGTGATCTACATACAGATGTAGTTCATGGTTGTTTTGTTTTTTTCATCTGAGTCGTACCTGCGTGTGTCCCACACTGGCCGCAGCCGTCACCGCTTGCTGGGCTGCCTGTGTTTTCCCAGTCGTCGTCTCGTTGCCGTGTTGCTGCTGCGGATCGGCGGGAATATCTGCGCCCCAATCCTGGCCCAGCAAGATGCCGGTGATTTCCGCATGGCCTTTCAGCCCGGCATGGACCAGCGCACACTGGCCACTCTTATCAGCGTGCCCCACCTGGCAACAGAGGGGAGCACAGAGGGACCCTCAACCCTCAGCCTGGCTGAAGCTGTAATACACTGGCCTAGATCAGTCCTGTTTATTTCATCTCTCTCCCAGAATAGATCTTCAAACTGTGGTGACTGTAAAACCAGAGCAGTCCAGATATCTTAAGAGGCAGAGTTCTGTCACTGTAGTGCAGAATATTACTGTAAGAACCTTTTCAAATGCGGATACAAGCATAAAAATCTGTATGCCCACCCCTTACATCGTATGTTTCTTCTTATTTCCCATTGGCCACATGAATTTCAGTATCATAGCCATGTTTTAAATCGGACAAAGTTTTTGACACCTTTTACACCAATTATTCTCATAAAACGTTACCCATTATTATGGATGAACTTTATCAAACCTGAAACTGAGGACTTTGCTCTTTGTATGTCTCACCTCAGTTGTCAACTGGGAGGAGATGAAGATGTGTGACAGACTGAGAGACAGTTGTCTTTATGGTTAGCTTTAGCTGTTTAGCATTAGCAGAGCTAAGATTCTTGTTTAGCGGATTAATGGAACTTTTTTCGGTTAGCTGTGCTCACCAGAGGAAATAACTACTGCCGATTTTAGTACAAACATATATTCTCCATCACGCCATGGCGGCCATTTTGAAAAATGTCCACAAGAAAAAGGAACTGGCAAGATCACCTATGTATCTGATTTCTATGGCTCAAAGTATGTACGTAGCTATAATTTAATTCCGAACACATTCATCTAATTGATGAGTTTGCTATGACAACCAGGTTGGCCATCTTGAAAAATATAAACATTTTCAGTAAACATGATTTTTATTGGTCCAATCATGTATCACTTGACACCAAAAGTATTCTTCTGTGATAAAAATGGGCAAATTTAGTGGAAAAAAAATCTTCCTTTACAACCATCTTGAAGAAACTTTAATTTTTCAGTAGCTAACCTTTTTTTTTTTCTTTTTCAAAACAGCAAGCATCTCTGCCAAGTGAGGTTCTTGTATCCACATGTGAGAGATTTTGCTGAAATATTAAATTACTTGCTATAGTACGAGAACATTTAGATTGATCTACGGTAAACCCTACAGAAACGACACTGACCTTAGCTCCTTTCTTGCAGAGCAGGCTGACGATGTCGGCGTGTCCCGCCGCAGCCGCCAGACAAAGCGGCGTCATGCCGCTGCCAGTGGTCCCGTCTACAGGCGCACCCATTTCAAGCAACAAAGCCACCATCTCCACATGACCCAGGTGGGCATGAACAGCCAGGATGGGGGCGTGTCCTATCACCTCCGTACACCAGGTCACACTTGCCCCACCGAGCATCAGCAAACGGCTTACCTGCAACATCATTTTCACAAGCAACAAAATATATATCGTTGTCTAAATTATCTCTGTGCAGAAAGATGCTCTGTTAAAGCTCACTGCTGTGTGTCACCTTGATGTTAGGGGTGTACAGGTTCCTCAGGGAGCCCAGTGCAGCTGACAGACTATCTGTGCTGCAGTTTACCCACATGGCCTGAAGAACGCTGGAGGACACGCCAGTCTTCTTACTCAGACCCTGTGTGAGGAACACAAACACAGAGTCAGATAACACCTGCTCCGCTCTGCACGGCACAATCTGAATCGTGTCTCAGGAGTAAATCAACATGAACAGCGTGAAGCACCCACACGGGCGGAACAATATCAGCTGTGGGTGTTTACGTATGTGACTAGTGGTTGATGTTAAGGGATTTTTTTTTTTTTTAAAGTGAGGTTGTATGGAGGTATTATGAGTAGTCAGTGTCTTCTAAACAGTAGAGGTGAACCGAGTATGAAGAATAAAGGGGAATCATCATAGTCAACCAAAATAAAGGCTTAAAAACATCAGTCTGTGTGTAATTAAATAATATGTTTCACTGAATGACTTGAGTCTGAAATGAATTAACCTTTTAATAATATCCTTATTTATTGAAAATGAACTGCATATCACTAAATATTACACATCTCAACTTTTGCATGAGGCAATTATTAAAATGTTCCCACCTAGTTAATACCTGATAGTAGTACGTAATAATAATTAAAACAAATTAAAAATGCACTCAAACTGCTAGTAATGTCTAAGTTTGGGTTGCTTAAGGGGCATTATACGTACTATAAATAAACACCGACTACTTATTATAAGCCCATACAACCTTACCCCCGAACCCCCAAAAAAAACCTGACTTTTACAGACCAGAGGAAGATGTTTATATGTTCAGTAACAGGCCTAAAGTTAAACACAGACTCCTCGGAGGTGTTGTTACTTTGAAAATGTGGGCTTTGAGGATGTGGTGTCCCAGCTCCATGGTCTGCTGACGGTTCAGCTTTCCCTCCTGTCTGGAGAACATGAAAGCCAGCAGAGCGTGGCCACTCCTGTAGACACACGCGTGCAAGAGTTTGATCGTTTGAGCGCTCCGACACCAAAACTGATGTATCATGAATAGAAATTTAGGCTCACCTCGGGTCACAAAGAAAATCTGTGCTTTCTCCATCCGCTCTCCATACCAGCCACTCTCTGAAGGAGGGATGGCACAGCATCCGAGTGCCATCCCTGCGTCTGACCTTCAAATCACAATAATTGAGAAAAAATTAGTCAAATTACACGTTGGGTTGTTTGAGGGGCATGTTTGCAACTACATGGACCCTGACTCACAATTAGATTGATCTACGTCAGTCTAGCAAAGGTTTCTATGATCAAATCCTCACAGTAAATAAAAACCCTCCATATTATTTGAACCACAGAGTTAAGTCCATAAACACCAGATTCAATCCAAACAAAGGCTGAACCATTATAGATTCTTCCATGAAGTAACATCAGGGGTCTTACCGTGAATCCAGCCAGACTGTCTAATCTCTGCTGGAAGTCGTTCCACTCCAGTTCTCCCTTCACACTGCCTGCGTTCAGCGCCCTGAACATTTGTTCATCAGTCAGTGGGTGCAGAGTCGCCAGCGCCACATTTAGCACCGGAAGGACCTGCTCGAAGACGTCGTTATCCGGAAAGCTCGCGCGACACATCAGCAGGTACACCTAGCAGGCAGAGCCAGTCGTTGAGGCTTTACATTTGAAACATGACGTTTTACAAATATTGCCGTACGTTAACTCTGATTGATATCGCGTTGATGCATAAAAAAAAGTCTGCTTGTGGAAACGTATGCGCTTTTTGTGCACAGTGCTGCATTTGGTTCGAAAACTCTTACATGTCAGATGTTTGTCTCATATGGGTTCATTGTAAACACTAATTAGATCATCTGGACCGAGGAAAGCATCTGCTGCGGAAGGGAAACAACAGAAGCTCGTCAGCATGTTGGAATCCATTTTCCCCCTATGATCTCAGCTGGTTCGTGTTTCAGCTATCCGCTAGATCGTTAGACTTCTGATGTCGAAGTCAAAAGTTTACGTACAATATATATATATATATACGTATATATGACTTATTGTAACAAGGAAAGAAATGCTTTGTTTCTGTATTACATGGCTAGTCAAAAACGTATAATAATGCATCCAGTAAGGATTAACAGTGATTATTGTTTTCCACACTTTATGTTAAAAAGTGATTCTAAAACCCATTTGTTAATAGTTTCCTCATGTTTTATGAGAATAGCGCCGAATTTAAACCAAACTTTAACCTTACAGAATCAGCTTTTGCTTTGAAGCCGACTCTCGAGTCGCAACTTTATTCAGTTGATTGGACAAAATACTTAATGTAACAATCTAGTCTAGTCTATATGGGGTTTTGCAGTTCAATATATATCAGAGCACAAACGGGGCTCTGAAGTCAAATGAAATGTCTGTAGATATTCATAGCTGAACTGCACGAAGGCACAAATCTGGGAAAGGCCATAAAATATTGGTAACATTGAATGTTTTGAAACCTACTGTGGTCTCTATTGTTTTGAAACCAAAGAATTCCTCATTATATGGCCTCAGGGAAGTGAATAATCAAGGAAGAAGGTTCTAGGACAAAGAGGGGATCATTAAGACTGAGCTCAGACGCTCAGCTTTTCTTGTGGATGTAGCAGAAAAAATCAGAAGTCCAACCACCAATAACTAATCAGGTCTTTATCTCCCACTGGCGAGGCCTGCTTCAACAATAGCAGATTCAGATGGCTGACTTAGCTCTTTTTTTGCCTTGGTGGTCAAAACCGTCAAGTTAAAAGTACTCAAGTCACAAAACCTTTTTTAGTTTGTTTGATTATTGAAAACAACAAAAACAATTTTACTGTAAAATTGTTTGTTTTCACCCGAATAACAAACTAAATAAACTATATTTTATTGAAACAAAACTGTCTTCTGATTTCTTTTTCAAAGATCTGTGTTGAACCAAACTATAAAAAAGGGAAAAAAAAGTGTTGTTTTTTTAAAACTGCATTAACCACCTGGGCGGATGAATCAAATTTATTCTGTTTGTGAAATGTGGTCCAGGGGCCCCAACAGATCCCAGAGCTACACTTAACCAGATTTGTACAAAATTCTACATGCCAACGGGTAAAAATTTGTTTGTATTTGATTTAATTTTTGGTGCATCGCAAGTTTTAAAACAGTGTGGAAAAAACAAATCTATTTTTCTATAGTAAGTGTAGAAAGGCTGTCCATACTGATTGCCTTTCCCTCTTAGTTTTCTTTTCTTTTAAAGGCAAACATTAACTAGCAATACAGAGAGATTAGTGTAGCATTGTGGTGCCAATATCTCTGTGCGGCATATTCATTCAGCTGGATGTTAAAAGTGCTGATAAGTTCAGGAGCCACTGACAGCTTGTAATTATTCTTTTGAACCTGAGAAGAATGCAAACATCTATACAATCTAGACACCCAGAAAGCTTTTAATTTAGCCCAATTTGGCCCAATTACAGCCATTTTAGACAAAAATCTACAACCTTTCTATTCTAGGAGTTCAAGAGAGAAACCAACACATATGTAACCCTCTATTATTCTCCACATTCATCACAGAATCGCCAAATCATTATGCATTTCAATTTGTGTGAATACAACAAGCCATGCTTCTCTGACATCCTAATTTCTTAACACTTTTGATTATGTCACATCACAATGCTTTTACCTTTGTTGCAGTTTCCTAATTCTGGCATTCTGTGTAAAGTTTCTGATCCTGTCATGTTATCTTTAACAATCTGAGCAGCGTGGGGGTAAGCTTCTTCTCTGTTTTCATAAAAGAAAAGACCAGAACAATAGCCGCCTGCCTGCGTGATTGGCGCGTGGACACTAATTACTTCATCTTCAGGGCATTTTCTGACAGGCGGCTCACCAGGGTGACAGATGAGTGTTAAGACATTAAACTTTAGCCGATAAAAGACAGAAGGGCAGCTTCCAAAAATACACCTACAGAAGAGAGCGCCTCTCTTTCTGTGGTGGGATTGAATGTTAAAGATTATGTAAGAAATAAAACCAGACCTTAATAAAATAAATGTCTGTCCACCTCTGAGTTGTGATCTAGCACACCATATCCTGGAACAGTAACACATTTTTTTCACCACAAGCTTTAAGATATATTATTTGGGTTTTTGTAGGATGTACCAACACAATAAAAGCACAAATAAAAATCTGGAAAGTGTGGTGTGCATTTGTTTTCATCCTCCCCCCAGTCCACACTGTGCAAAGACACACTTTGCTGCAATTAGTCTCTTGGGGTAAATCTCTACCAGCTTTGAACGTCTAGAGAGTTTTCGCTCATTCAAATTAGCTCCAACACAGATTCACAACTGTATTTAGGTCTGGGCTTTGACTTGGCCAATGCATGAATGTGATCTAAACCAGTCCACTGTAGGTCTGGCTGTATGGTTACAGTAGTTGTAACTGCTGGCAGGTGAACCAGCTTGAAATCCTAAAGTATAATAGTTGAAATGTTAACAAATTTTCCACCTGAGCCATGGATCTCTGCAGCTCCTAAGTTACAATGCTCTCCTTGGTTTCTGTGTTTAATTCTGTCATTTTCTGGCCTGTCAATTTGCATAAACAGGATTGTCTTTGTAGGTTTGCAGCTGCGCTGTACCGCTCGTTTCGACTGGTGATTGATGCATGAAGGTAAACTTTATTTATTAGGTAAATGGCTTACATTTGTACAGCACTTTATCAAGTCAGAGGACTCCAAATCGCTTTACGCTACATTCAGTCTTTCATACAAACATTCACACACTGATGTTGGTGAGCTGTATTGTAGCCACAGCTGCATAGCGTATTTATAAAACAGCCGTGGAATAAATCGAGGTTTGTGGTTTTAATGTGACAAAACGGGAAGAAGTTCAGAATCTTTTGTAATGCAGCATCCGAAGATAAACACAAATGTCTGACCTCTGACAGGGAGACGGGCACAACCAGGTAGTTTCCTCCTTTCAGAGCCAGTTGACCTTTGTGGAACAGATCCAGAGTCAGCTGGAGATAGAGGATGGAGCCGTGGCTCCGGGTCGAGAGGTTGCTGCTGAACTTGCTGAGGAGCAGAGGATCAGGAGCCGAGCCTGTCGGCGTGGTAACATTAGCGGCAATCTGGCTGCTGCCGCTGACCCGGTGATGGATGTAGTCGCTCAGGTCAGCTCCCAGATCGCTGCTGTCTGGCAGGATGTCCAGAGAAATGCCAGCGAAGGGAAGGAGCGTGGTGATTTCCTGCACAGGAAGAAGACGGCTTAATACATATACATCAATATTTAGAGAAGCATCTCTTTGGCACTTAAGCTAAACATAAAAGCACCAAAATTCTGGAGCCATTATTCAAATGCTGTTGTCTCTGACTCATGCAGGGCCATGGGAAGGAGTACAGTAAATAGTGTGACAATGACTCAAGCTCCGCCATTGCTCACAGGCATCTCTCAGATTCACATTTCAGCTTCTCTCTTGCCATCTCCAGCTGCTCAGTGTTGGCTAAAACAGGCTATGATGAACAAAAAAAATTGTTTCTCAGTCAATAAGTGCTTCAATTAAAGAAAACTGACATTTAGTTTCAGGAACACACAGTGCATCCTGGTTGCAAACTGTGCTTTGCTTAACTCTTTCACTGCCCTCATTGTTTTTAATGAAACTTCCCGTATATTGAGGATGAAGACGCAAGACTACAATAACAGTCCTATTTTTAAATTTTGCCATCTTTTTTTTTTCTGTCTTCGGACACAGCTTGAGGAAAAGGACTCTAACATGTTTTGTATTCCTCCAAACTCTAATTTAATTGTGTAATCGGCTGGCGAGCTGTCAAGCTCCATGCTCCCAGCAGACTCCCGCTAGCATTACCAACAATTCAGTGTGTAATCCATGCAAGCTTTTGGAGGCTTGGCTTCGGTATAGGACAGATGTGCCTACTGTTTGGTGAGATTAGCAACCAGATTGAGAAAATACATCAGACTACAGAGAGCAGCGGTGCCAAACTCTGAACGCTATCGCCTAGTAACGTGGTGGGAAGAGCACAGCATGCTACCATCCAGCAGTTCAAGCAGTGCAGGAGTAAGACTTTACACAAAGATGAAATTGCAATAGATTTGACACAATTTTGAGACAATCTGTACAATGCTCATTTAACTCAGAAAGATTTCACACACGCAAGGGTCTACATCATTTAACAAGATTCCACTCAACACATTTGAAATACTTTCCCCCCACTAAGTCAGCATTCACAGTGAAATTTGAAAATTATGCACAGAAACTTGTACATTCTGTATAGGAAATACAAAAAGATAAATAAAAAATCCAATCAGTTGATTGCATCTAAGCCTGCCTTTTCTTTGCAAGACAGCAGTGGAATAAAGCTTTTTTTTTTTCTTTTTTCCCAGGGAGGTGAGAAATGCGGTGCACAGAAAGACGATTATTTGTCATTTCGAGATAATCAGCATGGACTATCTCTTGAGGGAAGCACAGAAACAACGGCATCGCAGACAGCCTCGTCAGTGTGAGTAATGTGGAGAAATTTTATTTTTTTCAATTACCTTTTGGTATTTATTTAGCTGACAGGTGTAGAATGGATTTGCTTAATCACGAAGAGGCAACATAGACACAGTGGTGTTGAATGCTCATCTGAGCGTGACTGTTTCTGTCTAACATTATCAAATGTCTTATTTTATCACAGAAACAGCCAGCTGGAGAATTATCTGTATGTGAAATACTATCAAATATGCTAAATATAAAACTTTTTGACAGGAGGCCTCGGTAATAAAAAAAAAAAAGAAGAAGCTATTTTCACTTGTTCCGAGTTTATTCTGACCACAGAGTGGGACTGAGTGGGTGGGAAATGAGGGAAACACAGATGTAGGGAAGCAGAGGAGGAGGAGAAAAATCTTTTTGGCTTATGTGCACAGTGAGCAATATTAACCTTATAAAACAGGCGCCACCTTGGAGTGCATTATTAAGTTTTTATGGGACATGACTGTATGATGTGACAGTCAATGACAGAGCTTAAAATACAGGTAGAGAGGCAGGATTCCCGCACAGTCATGTGCCTCCAGTGTTTGTGGGGGGATATTTTAGGATTACGCAGAGGAACAAAATAGAACAGAGCCATTGTATGCTGCTACCTCCATCCACCACACACCAACTCACCACCAGCCCCGTCCTGACCGTGACCACCAGCTTCAGCCAGTGGGGAAACTTGGAAATTATTTTGGTGATAAACGTAGCGACTGTGTCCCCATAGTCCGGCTTATGAAACTCGGCTTCGTTGAGACTGTCGACCAGTATGATGTAGTCTTCCTCAGGAAGCCTTCGCTCTGAAAACAGGAGACAGAGAAGAAACGGAGAGACTGATGCACAATGACCTGACATCGATGCTGTTACCCTTGTAAACGAGTGAGATGTTGATGAGATTGGTGCATCTTTCTCTAACGGCACAGGATGTAATGAGAAAATGGTTGATGTATCTTCAGCTGAAAGAGGCCGGAGGCCATTGTTGCAAACTGACTTGATACACAAAGTATCCATCATGTTTCACATTATCGAAGCTGTCAAGCCATTTCCACAAGGCTGCGAGGACCAGACAACCCACACTCACTCACACGAGGGCCTCTCCAGGTTTTTTTTCTCTTTTTCTCTGACCTCTTTAATAGAGATGAAATAGACAAAACACTCCTCTTCTCAGACTGTGGAGGGCCCCGGCTCTAATAACACATCCATCTAGCTGACTAACTGCACCATGAGAAAGTGAGCCTGTGGCTAATGAGCCCACAACATCCGAGGCCCCCCCTTTAACATATTTGGTGACCTTGAAATCCCGGGGGAGGCCGATGATTCACCAGGGCAAATATAACACTCATTGTTCCTCCATCTAAAATGACAACACATCCGTTTGAACGCTTTAATGTTTCCAGCCGCTGACCTTAACTAGGGAAAATAATCTATGAGCCATCATAGTATCATTAACAGGCAATTTCGCACAGGAGATGGACCGTTAGCACGCCTGAAAGCTGAGCCTATTAAAAGCCAAAAAAGTTATTTAGATTCCAACGTCACATTGTTTCCCTCGGTACCTTTGCGCAAGCTGACCAGAGGCTCGAGGACGCCCTTTCTGAAGGCAGCGATGGGATCTTGAACGCAGGAACGCAAGCTGAGCTGATTTTGTAAGTGTGGCTCCTGTGCCAAGAGTTCCCGGTACGGGGCAAGCTGAGGCGCTCTGGCCAGCAGGGCGGCGACACTGTGGACGAACTCCGGGACCAGGCAGGTGTAGGTGTTGTCTGCCTGGCAGAAGTGGTAGGCTACCACCTGGCAGGGGAAAGCAGAGAGTGAAACAGTGTAAAACTGAAGTGCAATCTGAACCTCCTTTTTCGCAATATTTAATTAATGTTGCTGGCAATATCTGGTGGAAACCAGAAAGGCTGTAAATATGGAAAAAAAGAAAAAAAAAAAAGTTGGACAAGGAGGGGGAAGGAATGTGTGATTTGCCCATAAAATAAGCAACATGAAGCTGGAGACGCTACTGAGAGAAACATTATGTGAAAGTAAGACCATACAGACTGTTCTGTATGTCTGAATATTTCATTCATCCATCTAGTTTCAGCTACCGTATTGAAATAAATAACAAAAATGTTTTGTTTTTTTTTCTGCTTCTGTTTTCAAATAAAAAATAGCAATATATCTCCCGTAGTCCCAAGAGTTGCTCAAGGAGGTTTTAATTAGGAATTTTTGGTGGGACTGTGAATAAATGTCCTAATTTTTTAACTATAGTGATGATATGATCTAACAGCCTGTCTTGGGGATCACTCCTAAAAGGCTTTTGTTTTGCTAGATCCAACCAGTACAAGCAGCACACTGATAATGAAAGCAAAGTAAAAGTTTTAATAGGAAGTGTCTTGTTAGCCAGCAACATCTCATGTTCAGTTTGCCCATTTACTTATTTATTACATAACTTTGAATCCCTCATATTGTACCAATACCAACGGTAATCAATGTTTTGTAATGGACGTGGTTTCCTGTAATTTTAATGAAATAACAGAAAAAGTGTCAGAGTGCCCTGTATGACAGCACAGATTAATGTATTACAGAAATAAACATATCTAAATTTTCTCATTATTATGTACTGCAGTGTTTCATCTTGTATATTTTACTTTTACAAAAGTATATTTTAGCATTAATCGTCCAATACCAAAACTGAATTCAGCTAACGACAATTTCATTTTTGAGTTTTCGGCCCAATTTGCAATAATTTACAGTAGCTGCACCGCTTTTAAATTGGAGGAGTGGAGACAACACAGCTGTATAATTTAGAGCCTCTGTTTGCATTCCTTTAAAAATACACAGCAGAGGTTCAGGTTAATCTACAATACATGATTTTAAAGTATTGAGTGGTAATGTAATAACACAAAGATATAACACAAGAAAATGTCTGCAGAAAGTAGTGACTAAATGAGCCATAAAGTAGTTTTTTTTGTGTGTGTGTGAATCTCAACCAGAGCAACTGTACATACAGCAGATTAACACACAATTCCTCTCCCAACAAACAGTCAGAGCAAACGCAAGCTGCTTTATTCAGGCAGGGGACGAAAAAGAAAAGTAACGAGAAGAATAAAACCAAAAGAATAAAACAAGCACTACTGATGAGACCAGGAAAAAAAAAATTATTTGCTTGAAGGTTCGCCGTTTCTCTGTGGTGTTTCTTTTTGCAGCAAGAGCAAATACTCCAGGTCTGATTGATTCCAGGTCTGAATGCGAGATATGGGTAGTTCACACACATCATCATCAAAGATTTTGCTTTTGAGCAAACATCCTCACCATCACAAGCAGTCTGACTAGTTCCCATGGAAACTCTTATTGAGGCCAAGTTAGTAAATTTAGAAGCTTCTATGTCATCTATGCATGCACTCTGCAGCGTGTTCCACATGTGCCCAGAAACAGAGACCAACGCTCTGACATTGGTGTCACAAATGTGCAGCCGTGCAACTCTTTGAACATAAGACAAAAAAAAAACCAAACAGAAAAACTACCTCCAACTATCTAAATGTCTTGTATGATGCTGGATACACTCATAGATCCTTCGAGTGCTGTTTAGAATGCCTTATGTTATTGTTATATTAAAAAAAAGAAATAAATAAAACTGGCAAGACTACTGAGAACAAACAAATGAAAAGACACTGAGGGCATTCCTATAATATGAATGTGATTTCTTCCTTTCATCTGGTGTGAAAGGTGCACCAACTGCAGGTGAGTCAGCATTCTGCTCAGCAACAGCATGAGTAACCATATAGACATGTTCTCTGAGATAATACGAGTGTGCAGTTGTGCTTTCTCCTGAATGTGTGTGTTATTCCAGTTCGATTTCTGAGAGAGGAACTGCTGTGAGAAAAGGGGTGAGCTTGGAAACAGAAACTTGGTTTGGGTCCAGCATTGAAATCTGGTTTAAAAGTGTGTCGCTCCAGGCATTAGAGGAATAGTTTCATGATCGTCTGATTGCAAAATATCTCTCATTTCAAAGCAGTGCTGTCTTTAGAAGAAACTGTGAAAAAGGTAAGTCAGTTTGCTTAAACATACAAGCATCTTAATGTCAACCTTCAATCGCCTCTACAAATCACAAAAATATGAAATATAATTTGCTTATTGGAGTAAAATTTCAAATAACCCCTTCAAATAAAAAACCTGCCATTAAGGTGAGAATTTAAGTTTCTTACTTCAGATTAAAAATGTTTCCAGTGTTGCATTTTATCCCTTGAAGAACAAAGAGTGAATATTTCTCTGTGAGTTCAAGGTAGAGAGTTTAATGCACACTTTTATAGGTTTACAGAATAAATTACTGCAATTCTGTTTTCTGGGCTTCCAGAAGAAAACAAAAAAAAAACAACACAGTCCCTCTACAACTACAGCAACATTTATATCCATTAATGCTGACAAAGACCCGAAAGGAAGCTCCCATTATCCCATTTATTTCTAATTCTCTCCTTTGGTTACCTGAATGTTTTAAAATTGATGTTAAGGTACTCTAATGAGTTTTAAAGTGATTAATGGTTAAAACCCTCATATGTTTCAGATGTGCTTTTATTTTACAAGCCACCCATATCCTTCAGATTGTACCTTTGTTCATACCTAAAGAACAAAAACATTACTTTCTTATTTCTACTTTCTCATTGCTTTGAAATATATATATATATATATATTACAATATTTATTTTATCATGGTAATAATTATATCAGCTGTTTAAATTAAATATGAATCTTATTTTATTGCTTATATTTATTACCGATCAGTCTTCCCACTATTGTTACAATTTTAGAATCCGTGACTGTTAGGATTTGTATATCTTCCTTCAGCATCTCTTCATCCTCATCATCAACAACACAATCACAATTTCTAACTGTCACCTCTGTTTCCTTTTCAGTCTTGTATCTGTCATTCCTTTTGTATTTGTTTCTTTTGTCATTTGTTTGATTTTAATCATCTCCTGTTCATAGCAGTCTGTTTATATATATATATATATATATCTTTCTTTTTAAACCAACCAGTTGGTAGCCTATAGCTTTAGATACTAATTTATGAGAAATGAAGAGAAAGCTTTTATTTATTCCAAATAAAAAAAAACAAAAAGAAAATGTAAATGCATATAAATTTTCATATTACCTTGGCAGCCAGGCATCTCACAGCCTCCTTCCTCTGTCCTGCATTATCACTTGTTCCTGCAGCAGAGCTCTGCTTGACGCCAGCTGTAGCAAAGCACAAACCAATATCAAGAAATGCATAGCTGACATAAAGAAAATCAGTAAAATAAATGAATAATTAGAACATCTCTATGCTGGAAAGCATTTACTTCTCCTGGAAGCTGGATTGGAAACAACAAAATCAAGAAAAAAAAAAGCTTTAATCATCGACTCACGGAGCTTCTTTCTTGCCTTGATGTATCCTTTTGTCAAGTTAAAATGAAATGACATTATATAGTAGAGATATCACTAAATAATGCAACAGTGCTGAAAATAAATGCAACCCAGCCTTTTCCATGCTACTTTGCTTTTATCCTTCAACCTGACAATACTCAGGTCTATAAGCAAGACACATCAAGAAAATAAAATTCAAATTTGTCCCTTCCTGCATTTTCATCATTTCTTCAAGATAAACTTTCAGCACGTCGCAGCATGCACCGTGCACTTGTGTGCACAATCCACTCGCATGAGAGGGCTGTCTTCGCATTGTTCAGACAAAAGAACAGTTTCTGTGCCACTCATGGGAGGAAGAAGAGAAAAAAAAATAATAAATCTCCCTCTTCTTACAAAACTGCAATCAGTAGACAAACCTCAGGGGAGAACTTGAACAAAGATTGTGTGACCTAGTTGCTAACTACTTGTCAAAAACTTTTTTTACCCCAATAACTCAAAAGATATTGAATGAATTCAGTTTAAACTAATCTTAAACTAATCTTACATTTAGGGGAGGATTTGGGGCTGTGGGGGTCACTGGCGGCTCCCTGTGGCGTTCGCATTCCGTGGCAGCTGAGCGTCACAAGCCGCCAGATGATGGCAGTCTTGCCCGATCCGGCGTTCCCCACTACGACTGCGCCACGGCCCTCGCAGGTGCTCGTTTTCCTCAAGACTTCCTCCAGCCGTGCAAATAGCCAGTCCCGGCCGACGAAAGGCGTTTCTGCGGTGACCCCGGGGACTTCGAACAGCAGCGGTTTTAGCATTATGTCTGTTTGCTTGAATGGCACCAGTCTCCCTGCACACAATGAGAGGGCAGAGTTCACACAGTTTGAGAGTGGATAACTTTATGCACTCTTAAGAGATGGGGAGAGGGATTTACAGAGGGATTTTCTGCAACCTACTGAATGAAAAAATACCCCAAAGTGAAACCAGAAAGTACCTTTGGAGTCGTCGCTTGTGCGCCCAGCTGTGTTGTGCTTTCGGACGGAGCCCCGGTGCCCCGAAGCCCTTTGGTTGTCCAGATAACTCAGATCCTCCAGTCGAGTGGAGCTTGTTGCTGTGCAGAGAGAATGGGTTGGAAATAATTCAGTGTGTGAGAAACATGCAGGAAATGTGCATAAATAAAAAAAAAACACCTGCATACTGCAGATATGCAAGTCAATCACTGTATCCATGGAGATGTGAGGCATAAACAGATAAAGACACAAGTTCAGTGACCTTGAGGAGACAAGACGGAGAATGCAGGAATGAACATATCTCACATTCAGTAATCTGAATCTGACAAAGCTGTAAAATGCCTTTTGTACCTTTGCCGAAAGGGATTTTGACAAAGGCGTCAGAAGGAATACATCTGATTGTAATGCAAGAATGTGTTGGCCAACCAGAAGCCAACTTGGGAAATGAGAAACGCTTCATTGAAGTTCTCAAAAACAAAAAAAGTAGATGTCTAAACACCCACATTCCAACTATAAACCCACTCACACCACAGAGTTTATCATAGCCTACTTTCTGCAGTTTTAATGATTTTTATCTGAGTCTTCTCTCCATGTTGCAGGAAACAATAAGAACTAAATGGGTCGCGCACCTTTTAGTTTTTTGCAAAAAAAAAAAAAAAAAAAATTTCTGAATTTTTCAAAACATCCAGCTGCAAAACTGAACCAAAAAGAAAGAAAGAACAAGTCGACTGTATATTAACAAAGCTCTGATGACACAAGACTTGATGATGCACATTGGAAAGTGTCTGTTATTATTACTGCCAAAGTAATAATATTACTGCCAAAGTAATAATATTACTGCCAAAGTGTAATGTATGACCACTAAATGTTTAATCACACCTAAATGTGGGCAAACAAGTACAGTAAATTCTAGCATTTATAGTCTAATCTATTTTGTAATACCTAGGTTGGTTGTATAAAAAACATAGCAAATATCTTACAATGTTTAAAATGCAAATCATCAAGACCATACGATACAAAAAAGCTATTAATAAAACTAAATGAGTTCAATTTAACCAAAGCATGGTGCTGCTTCAGCTTTAATCTGAAGTGACGAGTCATGGTTCACTGTTAGCTCTGCAGGTGAGGAGTTTCACATGTCGACCTCTCATGCAGGTGGTCCCGGGAGGTTTTACCTAAAGCCACCTGATAATTCCCACTGTATGGTTCACAAGTTGTCAAAAAAAGTAGCTCTAAGGTTGCTGAGCAACTGAGGACCCTTAACATGTAAGCAGGTACAAATACATCCGAGGTAAGAACTTTTTTTGACATTTTCAAAGTTCATTAGATTCAGTTTCTCAAGACGATAGAGGAGAGGAAAACAGAACTAGAAAGTGATGCTCTCTCTGGAGAGACACAGAAATAGCTTTAATAATAAGCTATAATACTTTTTGTTACTGTGTGATTATCACCATATGAAAAACATTTACATGCTGTAAAAATCAGTTCATTTTACGGTTTAGCTGCTTTTCTGGCTGTTAAGCTCACAGGGGGGGAAAAAAACCTTCTATTCTAGTTTAATCTGTTTGTAGTTCCTCTCTCTCTCTGAGTTTAATCCAAGCGGTTTATGAATCCAAGCATGGCAGAGAACCAGCTAAATAGATTACATCCACTGCAAGTAGAACTGTTTCTGCTTACTGGAATGAAACTTGTTTTTATTATTTTACTCATTTTTAAGTTTTTAGCTTCTAAAGTTTCTAATTATTTGTGTGTGTGTGGGTGAATTGGTGTATTAACTTTGTTACACAATGTGCTTATTAAGATTTTATGTGCCAGACCCAGCAGAAGTACAACAACACTGTAACAGGGAAGGAAAATGGTACATGACATTGTGCTTTGGTGTGTGCCTCTACCAGCGTTGGACATCCAAAGACTGAAAACTGTGCAAACTTTGATATTTTTATAGTTCAAGCTCAGTCATGGTGAATGAAGAGTCGGTGAATAAGTTCACAATTTATTTTTTAGCTCACATAGTTTTCTTCTAGGACTGCTCTGTATTCAGCATCACTATAACTCATTTAAGCAACCAGCTTCCCTTTCCCTACTGTAAAAAGAAAAAAAAAGCATGTCCCACAGTATGATGCAGCCACCACCATGCCTCACAGTGTGGTTAGGATTTTGAAGGAGACGTGTGGCGTGAATTTTCTGCAACAGAAACCGCTGACAAAATGCTAGGCCAGGAATATTTTTTATAACCTAACCCTAAATTACAACTTTACCTCTGCCTTATCTGGTGTTTTCCTTTGTCTTCATTTTGCTGTTTGTTCTCCATTGACAAACATCCGATGCCTTCACAGACACGTGGATTTATACTCAGGAGGATTCTGCGTAGAGTCATTAGATTACTTCTAAAGGCAGCTGGTAGCACTGATACATATATGCAGAAGAGAAATGGTGTAAAATCTGTAAATCTGATATTACGGTTGTCTCTAATCTGCTCAGAGTGAGATGAATAAAAAGGGAGAATCCTTTTGGGCTATAAAAGACCAGAAAACGGGCGGTACAAATTGTGCCAAACTTATGTCTCATAGTTCAATAATCTTACAGTGCAGTGATAGTACTAACATTTTTTTTAAATGTATGTGGCTACTCTTTAGCGATACAAGCATTTTTCATTTCTCATTTATTTCAAACAGCAAGATAGAGACACAGAAATGTATTAAATTACTGTACATCCTTCAACCCACACTTCTAAGACCGTGTTCTTCTGATACATCTGCTAGCCCTATGTGTCCATCATCCTCCAGAAGAAAAGTGTTACTGTGAGAGACTGTGATTGAAGGCTTGTGAATATTATAATTTACTGGGCTGTTAAGAGAGCATAAAACCTGTTCTGTGAACAACATGGGCCTCCCTTATGCGAAACATATCAGTTTGAATCACTATCATGAAACTAATAATACAACTCGATCGGTGTGGTGCAAGCAATATGCAGCAGAAAAGTAAAATAATATATTTAAAAAAAACACACACACACACATTTCTTCCACCAGGCTGCAGAAGGCTCTTAGGACATGGCACATGCATGAAATTACAAACAAGAGTGGAGAATTGCAGCTTGAAAGAACATCCACAGTGAGAGGACGGAGTGCGGAAAAACGGTGTGAAGGAGGTGTGGAGTGGGAAGAGAGAGAGAGATTACTGGCTAAAGACAGCCAGGCCAAATGTCTGAGAGAACCAACGATACAGTGAATGAGTAAAAACATGTTTTCAGCCAGTTTGACACAGAGAAACCAGAACAACTCATCCTTCCACCCGTTCGAGGTCCAACCTATCCCACACTCACTGCCCACCTTCATCCTTGCTGCTGATGACTGTTTAGCTCATTGCCCCAGAACACTTGTTGATCCTTCAACACTTTAAAGGTTAGCTGTTCAGCCCAGGACAAGCCCCCGGCGTCTCTGAGAGGTTAACATAATTTAAAGACGTATTGCAGGTGACGCAATCACTCGGGCTAAATGTTTCTACTTCAGAGGAATTCAGAAAATGGGGTTTATTTTAAAAGTGGATTTGTCACAAAGATTATATTCAGAAATTTCTGACTAATTATGGTTTCAAAATGCGTGTAAAATAAAGAAGAACCAGTACTGTTATTAACGTAATGCCATTTTGAAAGTGCTGTCACTAGGGATGCACCGATTTATCAGCCAGCCGATTTATTGGTGCCGGTTTCCTTAATTTTGAGAGATCAGCAACCAATAGTTGCATGTAAAGCCGATCTAATCCCCCAAGCTCATCTACCTCGGTCTAAAATGTCTAAAAATCAACCACTGTCCTCTTCTGCTCTGCCTGTAGAGAGGTGTGACTTTCGAGAG
Source organism: Xiphophorus couchianus (assembly GCF_001444195.1). Classification (NCBI taxonomy): domain Eukaryota; kingdom Metazoa; phylum Chordata; class Actinopteri; order Cyprinodontiformes; family Poeciliidae; genus Xiphophorus; species Xiphophorus couchianus. The sequence continues at coordinate 23,211,989 of NC_040231.1, read as the reverse complement.
GAGATGCTTTCATAATAAAATGTATGGAATTTTATGTTCACAGGCTCCATCTATAAGCTTTAAATAGCTTCTTTGGAGAAGAAGCTATTTTGCAGTTATGATCTGTGATCTGTATTATCTGGTACGTTGGTATGTTGTAAGCTCATCATATAAATTGTGTGAGTGAATAAACTGAAAAAAAATTTTTAAAAAATAGACCGGCCCACCCGGTCATGTCTTCATGTTTACAGTTAACAATAGTCACCCCACTGTTGCCAACTCAGCAATTTCCTTGCTATATTTAGTGAGGTGGCAGACAAAAACAAATTATCGGAAGCAACAGATTGGGTTTTGTAAGGATTGGTAATTGGTGATCAGTCAACAAACTGCAATCGGTGCAACCCTAGCCATCACTGTTATGCAGCTCAGTGCAGACAGCATGCTGGAGCAGATAGCCTGACTAATTAAATTCCTAAATATTGCTTGGTAAACTGCTGTCGTTCAAGGAGCAGAACTGCAAAATTTTATAACATTGTGCAAAATAAGAATAGTTACTTTAATATCTAGTGTTAAATGTCACTGATGTTTACATATTCAATTCTGTCAAAAAACAACACATATACTGAATAGTTAACATTATTAGAACTGCAATAAACATATTATGAATGCAATACAATCAAAAGCATTTTAATTAAATCCCAATTGGAAAACACAGTAGTCATGTTTAATCTCATTATATCTCTGACTTTACAGCAAAATTTCCTTCTCAACAAGCATTTTGGATCACTGGACAGTACAAAGGATCGAGTCATGAACTCTGATACTGGGAGAGAGTTCATGACTCTCTCCCAGTATGACAGTGTGTTGACAGTGGCAAGGAAAACTCCCTCTTAACAGTGAAAACGTACAGCTGAACCTGCCCAGTGTGACCGGCTATGTTCTATCATCCACTGGGGTTTGAGATGACAAAGCAGATGCTCAAAAACCACAATTAAGTCAGTTAAAAAAAACAACAGAAACCACCCTATAAAGTCGGATTTCCTGCTTAGACAGTCAGAGGTTTCCTACCAACCTCAACTTCAAACCCCAATACAAAGCCTGTACACAAAACATGTGGTAATACCTGCAGCTTATCTGCACTTGTCTCGGTTGTATGTAACTACAGTAAATGAGTCACAGCCGCAGTACTGAGCAACATCTGTTTAAACACATGTTCCTTCATGGTTACAATGCCTACAATGCCGGAAAAGCACTACGTAGCTGAAAATATTCAGCAACATCACCGTGATCAACAGCAGCAAAAGCCCATTGGCTTTCTCTCACTGAAGTTTGGTAAGACGCCATTCACAGACTTGAGTTCTGATTTCCAAGGTATTTCAAAGGCAGTATTAGGAACAGCTACAACTTAATAAAGTCAGCAAAGAGACTGGAAGCAAACAAAATAAATAAATACATCTAAAAAAAAAGAGAGAAAAAATAATAAAAGCGCAGTTAAGGCTAACCAATTAAAATGTCATTCCCACTTTTCAATTCTGTCATAGCTGTTACATTTCTTGAAGGATTGCAGAAGCAATGATTTTGCTAAATATTATTTCATTACACGACCTTACTACAAGAACATTATGACACCAGCTTACAGACAGGATTTAGGCAAGGCAACATTAAAACAAGATTTACTACAGGCTCTGGGATACCAATGGGCTGCTTTTGTTAAACTTTCATCTCCATCCATTCAATAGAAGCAGCAGTTTTTAAATATATAAATTTATCAAGTCAAACCCCCACAAACTGCTCAGTTTGTAAAGCTGGCGAATAAACTTAACTGAAATGAAATGTGTCAGCCAAATAAATTGTTTCACTTCAACAGTAACAATGTGTACCTTGTAAAAATGCCTGCTCTCACCACAGTTCTAGCTGCAAAGGAGCAAATACATTACCAGGGGCTTCTCATTCAGAACAAACCAAACAAAAAGCTGAAGGAAGCTGAGAAATAATATTACACGCTTGTTTTGCAGAAAAACAACACAGTAACCCATTCTGTTTATCTCATTTACACAACAGCAACTGTCACTTTATGGAAATTTACAAGACAAATGGGCCAAATTGATGTCCCAGTTTTAGAGAATCCAAATGAAATTCAAGATTCTGAATCAAATTCAGATACATTCGAAACCTGCAAGAACTTCTCGCCCCCCTCCAGGCCCTGACTTTGCCTCAGGCTCTCTCTCTGCCAACATCTCCCATAAAGTTCACCGCTATCTATAAAGTATGATAAAACATGCATTTTGCATTAAATGAAGAACATATCTGTGGAAATGTTACTGCAACCAGAATCGGATTTACAAGAATGTGGCCCCTGAGCTTGAGCCAGTTTAGGTGCCTTATCCACAACAGAAGAAATTGTCCTGCTAATGCATTAATAGGTAGAGCAATGCAGTTGATACATGATAGGTTCAATACTTCCCCTGAGCAACAGCTACATGTTGTTCCCCCCAAAATTGCTATAACTTATTTGTTTTCAAATACTTAAGTATTGTTTAAATTCATAAAAATCCCAAAATATTATTATAATTCATTTGGCATGGGCCTATACATTTTATGTTTATGTAATGTTTTGCCTTTTAAACAATGTAAAACACACATTCATAAAAAAAAATAAATAAATAAAAGGTCTTTGGGGCAATGAGCTACTGCCCCGGTAAACTCAATCTAAAGTCAGGCCCACCAATCTGGAACTATAATTTCAAATTATGAACACAGTAACAACAACACCTGACTATCTAGCCTTTCAACTGACAGTAAAATTAGACCTCAGCATGGTCTCTGAAACATGCACTAGTTTTAATGTGTGCTTGAGTTTTAATTTAAAGGCAGCATTTTGTGTATTTAAACTGACTCACACAATTATAGTTCTGCTACAACAACGTTTTTCATCCAGCAATAAGTTAGAATTGCATGTGATCTTGCGTCGTTAATCATAATGCGCATTTAGCTGCATGCATTTGAATTCCTAATGAATTTGAAACGGGATTGTTGCAGCCACTGTACATGCGGCTTGGTAAATCTTTATTCCGAAATTCATCAAGAGTGTCTAAATGAAAGCACCAGCTGACAGAAAAAAAAAAACAAAAAAAAAAAAACTGGCAGGCATTACTGTGAATCGGCTCCTTAGGGAATCTCTCCTTTTTGCTTCCACCACAAATGAACTGACATCTAAGGGAAGAAAAAGAGCCTCGCGCACCAGCAAAAGATCGTGACTGTGGAGAGAAGGGGAGGGGCGGCGTTACTTTTATGACAACTGGAGGCCTCCCAGGACTTTTAACTGGTACTGCTCACTGAGCGTACCCAGCCTCGGTGGTAAGTAGAGCACCAGTTCGAGGTGCTCTGCATCGCAGAGATCTCGCAGATTATGCCTCTACTGTATTTAGAAAGTGGCGAATCAACAATCAATTCAATCAATTTGCCATTCACACCAGATTAATTCCTCCATTAATTAATCACCCAGGTCACAGCTGCTACATTTATGCGCTCATTAGCCGACTTCATGTACAGTATAATGGGAGCTTAGGCAACTCTTTCTCACTAATTGTGTCTCATTTGTTTAAAGTTTATGAAGGTGTGAAAATGGGCGCAACGTGGCATAAAGAAGCGTTAAGATCGGGACTATTTTCAGATTTCCTGGAGTCTCTGCTGCTTGATTAGAGGCTTCAACTTAAATGTGATTCAGAGAAATTCATGGAAGTTTATGAGCTTTGTACTGTGCATAAAGGTGGGTCTGACTGCAGAGTTCTAGCTACATCTGCCATTTTCAAAACTCCTCAAGCACACAGCACGTCTCTGTTAAGCTGTACCTGCCACTGAATTTGGACGGGGCATCACGAGCGAGGAGAGGCCCTGAATGTGGTGCTGCGGGAGGGGTCTTTTCGGTGCTGGTGGAGTCCTAGGCTCCATGATCTCACTCCTGGGTAAGACGTCAGGTTGTGGAGCTGCCAGATTGTCTCTGGTTTGCCCGGGATGGCGGTCGTCGCCCGCACTGTCCATGACACCGCCGCTGCCCCCCGGGCCCTCCTCCTTTGTCAGAACGTCGCTGGAAGTGCTGCGCTCCTCATTCTCAGAGGAGCTTGTGATGGTTGCTGAAATGGGGAAAGAAAATCTGGTTGAAATATGCTGAGAATAGCTTGAGTATGGTTGTAAACTTTTTTTTTAATAAGATGTAAAATACAACACGCATTTTACCTAATCAACAGAGAAAAACAGGAGACATGACCTCTTTGATCAGCGGGCCTTCATTGCACTTGATGTGTCTTTTGTAATCAACTATAAATACAAACTCTATTTAAGGAGAAAAAAGTGTCCTATTTTGAGAGAATCAGACCCATACGCAACAAAGACAGCAGTGTCCCAGTTTTGACAGCAGGGAGCTGAAGCCTTAAGGCCGAGGTGGCACAAGCGGCTCAGAAAAACCACATGTGAGGTTAGGGTGTATGTTTGAAGATTTAAAACCTATTTATGTTCAAGCAACTTTAAAGACTTTTAAAAAAAATGTCAATAGTTCCACCATGCATTAAATAGATCAATAAAAATAGATCATATATATATATATATGTATATATAGCCTATATTATTTTTTTGTTTTTACAGCTGACTGTGTTTTCTCGTTTACTGACACTCCTGCAGCTGCTGAAGAAAAATAAAAACATCTGAATGTGGAAAAATACAATTTAAAGACGTAGCATATCCACCTATAATTCCACTATCCTTGCTCTCCAAGGTGGAGGTGGGGCTCTGAGTTGGAGGCCCAGGACTGCTCACAGAGATCAGTCCAGAAGTAGGACAGGGGGTAGGGCTGTGTGCAGGGCTGGATAGAGTCCCACAGGGGCTGCTGCTGGAGCCACGATGAGGAGAGGATAAGGGTAAAGACTGGGGAAGGGACTGGCCTCCAGCACCGGTGCTCAGGGTGGATGTGGGGCTCTCTGTACAAGGGGAAGTGGTACTGCAGGTAAGAGTTGAGCTGGGACTCCCCCCTTGGGCAGAGGTGTCACCCTAAAACAAATAGAAGAAAGAAGAGAAGGAATTTCAACAACATTTTGTATATAATACAAAATGTTGTATTATATACAACATTTTTGTATATAATACAAAATGTATCCGATAACTTAGAGAAAGGTGAAGGAAATGACTACTTCAAGTAAATGAAACGAAAGGGCTTCTACTACTACACATTCATGGGCAGAGGTAATTGTACTCAATTAAGAGTACTTGAACATATTTTTACTCAAGTAAACGTAAACCGCAGCCATCCAAAAAATTACTCAAGTAAGAGTAAAAAAGTATTTTGTAAAAAGTCTACTCAAGTACTGAGTGACTCATCAAATTATCATTTAATATTTACAAATTACACCGTCAGATGGACCGAAATACAAAATTTAATGGAAATTTTGGTATATGAAGGACCAAAATGACAATAATTTATAAAAGTAACAAAAAATAACAAAATCAGGCTAAATATTTTTTTTTCCAAATCAGCTTCTTTCAACATAAAACGTATGTGACTGGTGAGTTTTTGGTTAAACTTGTTTGTTTTTCATTCAGTGGGTAAAGAATCCAGAAATTTTACTCAACTAAGAGTAGCAATACTTCATAGTAAAATTACTGACGTAAAAGTAAAAAGTACAGCACAGTAAAATTATTCCTAAAAGTTTTGTTTTTTTTCAAAAAAAAGTTGCTCACGTAAATGTAACTGAGCAAATGTAACTAGATACTACCCAGTTTTGTTCATGGGTGCACTTAGGTTTACCCTTTGTCTGTAATGGTGTATTTTTTTATGAGATGCTGGAACTTGTTGCATGTTTTTAACACACAAAATATTTGCAGAATGTGGTAAATACCGTTTCGTTTAAAATGTAAAAACTCTGGAACAGTTAAGGAAGCAGCTCTCGCAAACATTCACAGTTTAAGTGGATTTCTTCTATTTCAAAATGACGGTGAATTAATTCCATAATCCATCATCCTTTTTTGACAAGAATCCCATCCTTGTGAAAGCCCTTGCCTTCATGCTAATGCATGGGAAGGAGGAGATTTAAAGAAACAGACAGATAGGAATCGAAATGTATCATTTTCACAGTTTTCATAATGAAAACTAATTTAGTTACTATAGAAATGCGCAATTTACTCCCAAACCAAAGTTCTAACATGCTGCTGCTTCCCTCAGATCTAAAGGAAAATAGACAAATCTGATAGTAAATAGTTTTTATAGCTGCAATGAGGTAATATTATAATTTACGATGCTAAGCTGACATAATTTAAGTACAGGACACAACCAAAACGGAGAATAAATCTGTTAAATAAATACATTTTGAGCACAAAAAGTTTATTATAATATAAAAATCCGCAAATGTATGCAAAGTTAGAACCACAGGGGTAAAAACCCTCATTGCAAAAATCAATAAATAAACGTCCTTATTTGCTTTTATCATACATCCTGGGAGATTCTGGTCCTAAACTGCAGAGTTTTAGAAGAAGAAGCAAAACTAACCCCAGCTGAAGATCCCTTACCCTTTCATTTAATTGAGTGGATTTACAGTCTCCTCATTACTGATGCAACATTTCTGCAACACAGAAACTGTTGGGAGGCAAAGCGGTGGAGCTTAAACAGCTCCTTGTTATTCCCTTTATACCAGAGCCTCATCTATCTTAGCCGGGACAACCCACATTCCTCACATGAACAGTGCTATCTCTGCAAAGCTGACTGAATCTGGAGCTCAGGTGGTGGAAAGAGGCTGAGAAAATGGGCCAAGGCTGAGCAAGGCAAAGGCACAGAGATGCACAGAGGGGTTAAAACCTGTCGGATGCTGAGTAGAAATGGAGCTCTGTGGACGATGATAAAAAAGAAAAGAAAAAGAAATCTACTTTTGTGTAGATTATCTTCATAAAATGACTCTATTAAAAAAGAAAGAAAGGCAAAGAAATCTATATTTTTCATGCTTAATGACCTGAGAGGGCTGTAAATCAATGCACATCCCACCTTCTTTTCCCTCCTATCCTCCATAGGAGAGCTAGCAGTGCTGCCCGTTGCTTCGCCCAATAAGAAGCATAGTCTGGTCATCAGTTCCTGGGTAGAAAGGGAGGAGCCGAGGTGGGGCTCCACTTGGAGGTCTGATAGGGACACAAATCAATACTTTGTTAATAATGGCAAAATGGGAGAACAACAACCAAAAGAAGACAGACGATGCCTGTTTTAGCTCCGTTTTGCTCGTGAGGTTCCCACACCTACAAGATATGTATGCATCCACAGGTCAGTATGGACCTCCCTTGTCACCCGCACCCCCCCACCCACCCAATCCCCCAGCTGCACCAGTTATGCGGGAGGTTGTGTGAGGTTCCCCGCGTTTACGCCTGCCAGGTGCTCTCTGTCGAGAGACGGGCGGCGAATTTCAACGAACTCAGCGGAGAGCTCCAGCTCTCGCCTGCACCGTTTCTCCGGGAGAAACTGGGCCGACACGAGCCATGTGCTGCATTCATTCATCACTGTTTAAGCCTCCCCTCACGCAATGACCCCAGCCCATCCGAAGCGTGTGCTCAACCTCAGCAACAAAAGGCTGTAGCAGAGTTGTTGTATTTGTAACTCTCTGTGCCCACCGTTACGTTACTACGTCATCTTACCACATTTATGTAGTGGTCTCAGCTGAGTCACATGAATACCGAGTAGGCATAACCCCCCCCAAAAAACGAACAAGAAAAAAAAACAAAAAACAGGATGACAGAGCATCACAGATTACAGGAACAGTTCACTCCTCCTCACAAACATCTTTTCGCTAAAACATCACATTCATTTCTCACTCCCTCCACTGCTTCTTTCTCATTCTGATTTATATTTGAAGATCCTGCACCACATTACTTTTTTTAATTCATATATATATATATATATATATGTGTGTATATATATTTTATTCTTTTAGACCACACAATGTGCCAATCACAAGACTATAATTGAAAGACAATTAAGGTTGATTTCAAGGGGAAAGCTTCACCAATTTTGTTTTTGCACGTTTCACACATCAACAAGCAGCAGAAAACTTAGCTGAATATGTGCACTTTAAAGAGGTGTAGAGGGAGGAAAAGTTTCCTTTCAGTTAGCATAGTCCAATCTGGAGTAACATGAGGACATTTCTGCATGTCCAGTACTATTCATCAAACCACCTGGCAGTTGCCAATGGAAACGGGAAGCTGAGAGGTGCCTGGCAACTGGGAAGGGAAGATGCCTCACGAAATCTGCTTAGCCTAAGGGTAGCCCTCTGGTCAAAAACACAGGGAAAAAAAAAAAAAGCTCGAGGAGGTGTATTTACACCACGGAGGCTTTGATGTAGCAAAATCTGCGCAAACAAAATTTAGTGAGGACTCAGAAGACAAAACAGCTCGTCGCTTGAAACCACAAAGACAATTTTTGCCCTACACACACATCTTTGAGAAAAACTTATTTTAAAGCCTTCGGGGTGTAACTAGCATGCAGACAAAACACACTTTCTTTTTTCTATTTCACCTCATTCCTTCCTCTGCCTCAGCCCCCACTCTGACTCTTATTCAGCTTCATTGATCAGTACCTGGGGAAACAAATAAACAGCCACGATGCTAAAAACACACCCATGGGCTCCGGTTCTCACCTCTGTGGTCCGGCTTGCCACGGCAGGAAGCAAAGATGAGAGCTTCTCTCGTACTGGAAGAGCCGTCCACATACTCCGGCTTCCTCGCCCGTCCTTTGGCCACGGCAGAGAGGCAGGAGGAAGAGGGAGGAAGAGCAAGCCAGGGTGGGAGGCAGGGATTGGAGGGTGGAGAAAAGGAGGGATGAAAAAAGTGAGTGAGAGAGAGAGAGAGAGAGAGAGGGAGATTAAGCCTGCCCAGATGAGATCTGCGGTGCAAAATTTTGAATTGTGTCCCAGGAGTATACAGCAGAACGTACACAGAGAGGGCCACGCATGCAAACGTTATTCACACTATTGTGGGTGTTTATCTATGACATATTAATGCCTCTGCTGTGTGGCGGCGTGTGTGTGTGAGTGTGTGTGGTAGGGGAATCGGTGCTCTCTCATGTGTGTGGGTGTGTCTCAAATTATGCATCAGCATCTCAGGGTTGTTGGAAGCAGGTTCTCCTGGAGAGGAGATGAGACGCTCAGGGATGAGGCGTTTGCAAACACGGGAGTGTGCTAATTTGGTATTCTCGGGGGGGAAGTGACCGTTTGAATCGTGTGTGTCGACAGACTGAGGGAAAACTCTGCAGAGTAACACACTGCAGTTATATCTGATTGTACATGACTGCCAAAGAATTTGGAGGCTCGGGCGCTACGGACGTTAACTTACTGTAATTTTCCCTTCCTATTTGCTCAGGCTGCGGCAAGGATTCATGCAATGAAATGTAATAGGACTTCTTTTTTCTGAATGGCTAGCTGGACTTGCTAAAAGATACTGCCACCTACTGTTTCTCCAAATGTAAAGCATCCCTGATACATGCAGGAGCAATCAACATTACTGTAGTTTTTGAACTTGCTCAAGAAATGTGCTCACTTTAAAGTTCCTTCGCTTGCAAACTGTACAGTCTTTTCACTCTTCCAGTTTTTGAAAAAAGGGACCAAAACAATAAAAATGTACTTTCAAAACATTAACATGTTCCTTAAATCCAGCTGCAATCAAGGAGCCCATCGGAGAAGCAAGGGTGCACTTCCTGGAAATCTTTGCAGCATTTGCAATTTCAAACAAAATTAACAGTGATAATTTGTCTGACAGAAGACAGCTGCACGGATTTAGAAATACTGCTCTGATGATAAGCATGATCAAACTGTGCAAGTAGGACTCTTTTCTCAAGTGCTCGCTGTCTCATCTGCTTCACTCTGTCACTCCCTCGGCTCCTGATTTTTGCTTTGCAGTCGGGAGGGAAGAGGAGGAGAAGAGAGGAGACGGGCTTGCAGAAACTAAGAAATAAGAAGATGGTTACATCAAGGAGAGGCTCTCTCTTTGACCTATTTTTAACACATGATGTGCTCCACCGTTTCTTTTATATTCAGGATTCTAACTGATTTAAGCAGAGATTAGGATTATTTATTTAAACTGCACTTTACATCAACCAGGAAAATATTTTTTTAAAGATCTTTCTTCATTAACTTTTTATCTCATGTGGAAAGGAAGAAAAACATGTTTTTAAAAACCCTGTAAAATATCAAAAACTACATCCAACAATACATAAAACCCGTGTGATGTTAAGCAAACTATAGCCAAAACTGTATTTGCTTTGAGTACTCTCATCAATTCCCAGATTATTTAGTGTACAGATCCAAAACAATAAGATGCCTTGACATTGAGCAACCTAATTGGGGGGCATTGCCTTCAGTTGTTTCTCTGAATTATTAACTCTGACAATCTGTCTCGCGTTTTTGGGGCCCGGAGGACCTGCACTTGTGCTTTCTGTCACGTATGGAACAACTGAACGCACTGAAGCTCCCTGCTTAACAAAGTGGAGCCATGCAAAAGCATCTTGCTCCCTTTACGGCTAATCCCTCACGCGCAGCTCTTTATCACTCAGACGTTGCTTTGTGTTGATTACTTTAAAGCGACCCACCTTGGAACTTGACGCAGGACTGGGAGGAAACTATGTCGCCCTGGCGAGGGAGAAGCGGGGAGGATGGTAAAGAAATGGACACGCCTTTAGTCAATCTCTTCCGATTTAAATGGCTGCCATTACGGCCGTGGTGGTGAGTGGCACGCTGGCCGCTGCCTCTTTGCTGAATGCAGGGCATGTGCACCTCGACGCCTGCATGGAATAGATGGGGAAAAAGTGTAGATCAGTCAGAACTTTGACCAGGAAGATGGCCATATCTCTCCTTCCTGCTCGTATATCCGTTCATAATGGTAACATTATAATGTTGACTGCAACAGAAGCATCTAAGCCTAGGCTTGAAACTTTGAAATGACATCAAGCAACACTCTAAATTCTTCTTAAAATTTATAAATAAAATGTTAAAATGGTGCGGGTAGTTTTGTAATAAATCAGTCTTTGGTAAGCCATTAGTGTGATGAGTAAACTAGAAAGATATGCTATAAATAAGTTATTGTAAATCTACAAGATCACTAGAGATAAGACGAGATGAAGTGGTCTTTTTTCAAAAGATTAGAGTCATGCCAGCGCGTACTGTAAACTCACTATATGAATTTAATGAGACTGACACAGTTCTCTGTCCTCCTCTCTGTTCTTTGCTTCCCAGAGCAGCGCAATATTAAATATTAATGAGCAACATGGTTGCTCAAATACTGAGCTCTACTTATGTTCATGTATCTTCGCCGTGCATGCTGAAATCTTCTCTGTACTGCTGCAAGTTGACAAGTTCAGCCCCTGAAAAATACATAGGGCTTCCAGAGCATGCTAAAGATGCGAGCTGCTAATTCACTGACAGCACAACAAAACATTCAGTGTCTGCAGCATCTCTGCAGATTAACCTTATCTGCTTTGTATAGCCACTCACAAATTCTTTTGGATTTCGTTTAGTAGGTCATAATGTTTGCCTAGCCCAATCCAACTTTGACTGACACACTTAAAATAAAATCAGCGGGACACCGTGTGAAGGACAGAACACACTGATGAATTAGGCTAATTGAAATGGCTCCATTTGCCTCACCCAGGAGGAGAGAACCTGAATATTGTCAGCAAATAAAACAAGAACTTTTACAATTTACAAATATATTTTCTTAGCTGAATACTAGATTCAGCATGAAAATCCAACAGAAGAAAGACTTGGAAATTGCAGTGCATTTGTACACATGCCAAGTTTCTCTTCAACTTTTAGTGCATCAGTAGTTTTACTCTTACCTGCATTTTTCTGGCTCTTTTTGTCTCCTTTTTTCCCTCCTCCTTCCTTCTTATTCCCGAACACTGCTCTGAACATAGCTGGAGTCCTTCTCTGGTCTGTACCGCCTTTAAAAGAAACAAAAAGCCACACATTAGATTCGAGCATATTATTTCAGGGAACTCTACTCGTTGTGTTTCTTGTAGAGTATTTTGAGACCATTACCGTCTTTTGTTTTTTGTTTTAAGAAAAAAGGTTATTTTCGCTCACGGATGGAAAACATAACAGAGATATTACACACAAACAGTCCTCTTGTACAATGAGAGCTATGGTTACCTTTATTTAAGTCTTCCTGGATGCCAGCATGCCTTCATATATAACCATGGGAAGCAGCAGAGAGACTACTTTCGCTGGCTGGCGGAGTCCAATTAAAGAGTGTGATGCGCTCTCACAAAATGATCAAGGGAGGCGGGAGCGCGTCTCCTGCGCAGGCATGTGTGCCTCGTGATCTGAATTTGGCGTAAGCATTTATTTATTTTTTAAAATATATTATTTATATTACCAGACTTTCATGTTTTCACTTGAAACATATTATTTGATCATTAACGACTGCTGTTTATATCACTACTGCTGCACATTATCGCTATTACAAATGTTAATATATGATTAACCTACCACAAAATTATCATAACAATCAGATAATCAAGTAAGTAAGTAAGTCAGTAAAAAGCGAGCTTGAACTGCAACCCCTTCTGTGAACACCAGGGGGCGGTGGCGTTAATAAAATGTTTCTTTTCGTCCACAAGGGGGCGAAACGAGCACCAACCAGCAACCTATAAAAGCTGGAAGCTAAGCGCCGTAGCTTCCTTTTCTGTAGCTGGTCGCTGTGAGAAGTCAGCAGGAGTTAACAATGTTTTACAAGATTATCAGTCTAGTTACTTCACATGTCGAGTTGCTCGGTAAGTATTTCCGAACAGTTCTTTTCCCCAAATAGGAAAGTCTTTTGACAGTGATGGTGAGTTTTTATTTCACTAACCAGCAACCACGTGGACAGTAGCTAGCTCCACATTGTAGGAAACTAACAAGACATGTTCGGTCCTGGTAATTAAATAAACGCTGCGAAATTGTACCTGAATATCACGTTTTGGCTAATGTCAGTTTGTTAGCTTGGAGTGGTGGGTTTTTAAACCAATAATGTGTCGATTTGAGGTAGCTTCCTGTAATTACTGTAAAGATGATTGCCTTAATGAACCTCCCAATCTGCTCAAGGCAAATAACTTTTCCGCAGTACATAAACTTGTACAGCATTTAATCTGCTCCATACATATGCAATTGTCACTATAAAAGTATGTAGTGAGAGATTTGTAAGGTTTTTTTTGGGTGGGGTGGACTGTTTCCTGAACAGTTGCTGCAGACTATAGCAACTTCACATCCACTTAAATCACCCATAAGTTACAGTAATCAACCCTCAGGTGTTTCTTATGTGTATAATGTAAATGCTCTTTTTTTTCTTTTACCCCCCAGCTAATCACATTTCATTGGATGATTTCTTCGGACCAGATTTTGGATGATGGCTGTGTCTCTGGCTTTAGTTCATTGACCTGCTAGGTGACTGAAGCAGGCTATTCAAGCATCATGCTTAGATTCAGCAAAATATGCAATGGGTGATCTCAGAAGAGCAACAGTCATTTTTGTAAGTATATGGGGTTTTGTTGATTACTGAGACTCTTTATTTTTGATTGGCTGGTTACGACGTGCATCTTTGACAGCCTGGGCTCTCTGTTGTGAGAGATGCTGGGTTTTATTATTTCAGATGCAACAGTAAACGTCCCTGCGCTTTCTGCGTGCCTGTTTTCAATGGTGCCTCAGATTGAAGAGGGGAAAACAAACTACATACTTTGCTGTTTCTGTACTATAAACTCCATGGGTATACTTTCCATGGGTTTCAGGTCTTCATGCTTTTTGCTCTTTCCCTTGTTTTAAGGTTGCGTTGAGGTGGCGTTTAACGGCAGCAGTGAGCCGCGTATAATGGCAGGTGAGCACAAATGAATGTATTTGAGATTTGGATTTGCATCCACTGATAGACCTGAAGCAGTTTTCTTTGGCTTCTTGGTTTGCACAGCGATGCTAAACTGAGCCTTCCTCATGTTTTCTGACTGTTAAATGTTACAGTAGCCAGATTAGATTGAGGAGTACATTTAAACCTGCTGGGCATGACGCAAGTACTAAAAATTTAGACATTTCATCCAACTGCAGTAAATGACTACGCATTTTGGAGAAATTCAACTTCCAATGTGTAAACATGACCAGTCGCAGAAATGATTGAGTTGAATGTTCCTGAGCTCGCTGCAGGAAGATGACCATTTGCTTCATGCATTCACTGAAAATGATTTCTCTTGCAGGGAACAGGTGAGGCTTTTCTATAGTCGCCCTTCGTCGCTTGGGGTTTATCGTCTCCATCATTCTGAAGACTGATTTTTTTTGTATGTGTGTGTTTTCATGCTTTTGTAATAAAAAATTACAAATCCCTAAATGTGTTTTCATTCTGATTTATCTTTAGCTCATTTCATATAGCATCAGTTTAGTCAATTGTCATAGAGAAATGGCTCAAATTTTACAATTATCCAATAAACATCCTTTTTTATATATATAACATAAAGCTTTATATTTGCTTGTTTTTAAATGTCACAAAGCAATTGAAATATCTGGAGATGCCTGTATAAGTGTAAGATTCAAACTGACATCTTTGATGAACCTGGTGTGTATACAGATGTATCTCAAAAATATTGTGAAACTTGTAAAGATTAATTTTAGTGACCTATTTTCAAGCCTTTTCCTTGTAATTTCATGGCTTAAAATGATAGCCTAAAATTGTCTTCTAGAGTTATAGAAGTGTGTATAAGTCAGGCCTCCGAAATGGGTGCACATTAATACTTTGTGCACAATTTTGCAAGCCTTTGATTTTCATTAATCACCAACAACTGCTCTCTTAATCCAAATTGCTTTAAGTGAGGGTTTGGCTTATCTATATCTGCACAATTATTGTGCATAATTGTTAAACTACATAAACATTAACTTTCTTGCATCTCTTAAGTGAAAATTGGGCCCAAACCTTCCACTGAACATTTGACAAAAATCAGTGACCAGTATAAGCCTCCTTGATCCATAATTGTGATAAGCCCTTCATTCATTAAGTTTGTCATGGTTTTAATTTGCTGACAGCTGCAAACACAGCTTTTCATTTAAGAACTGCCCACAAGGTCTCAATTGCTTCCCTTGTTCTTTGGCCCTAAAGAAGAGAAGCTGCATAATTATGCACACCCTCACTCTACAGGTATACATAACCTGTATGCTTAAATCCATTATGCATTCAAGTTTGGCATTTGAAAATATGACAAGTAAAATACTAACTTGGCAACTATTGTGCACACAGTTTATACTTGATGCTTGGGAAGGGCCTGCACTTGTATGAGTGCCTGCATCAGCCAGTGGCTCTGCTGAGGATGGCTCCTCAGTGCAAGCCTGAATGTACAATGTTATCGCTGTTGAATTTTTTTCTCTACCTCACTTTTCCTTCCACTTAACTTTCTACAGCACTCTGGTTCAGCAAAAACATGAGCTTGTGTTACTTTGCAGGTATGTTACATTAGTTAATTAAGACTTTTCACAATGTTGTAAATTTGAGAGACACTGACTTTAGGGTTTTATTAGCTCAAAGTTATAATCACCAAGATTACAAGAAATAAATGTTTGAAATAGTTCAATCTTTAATCAAGTTTTACTTTTAGAAATAAGTGACAAAAAATTTTAAATTTCTTCACATTATTATTTTGAGATGTACCTGGCATTACGCCTCTTGTTTCCAGAGGTCTAATGTTGTGCTGTTTATCACTCGCATAAGGCAAAATAGCTCCACTGACAACTTTATTACATAAATCAAATGTAAAACACTTAAAACCCAGTAAAACCTCCAGTGCAGAAGATTTGTTCCATCCAAATCACATTTGGATAAAAATATTTACCTGCCACATCCTACATACTTAATTGCTCGCAGTCAAAACACTACAATTTTACATATTATACAAAAAAGGCATCAAAGGCAGCCTAGAAATAAATCCCCAAATTGCTAAGCATTGTTACAGTTCTCTAATGGAAGTCAAGCTGAGGGTCGTGTGTGCAGAAACTGTAACAAAAAACCTCTTCTCACTGCTTCCCATGTTGAATCCTAGCGTAAAGAAATAGGAACTCAAAGTCACAACCTGTGTGACAATACAAGGATTTACAAATTTTAAAAAAACCTATTCATCAGTTTTTTCCTCTGCCTGGTAATGTCTGTACTCCGGCTTGAGTTCCCAGGTGTTCTTGTGTGTTCCCTTTACATTGTAGATGCCAATGTCACGCAAGATTTCCTTCAGGTATGTCTGTGAAGAAAACCAAATATAGAAAACAGTCAAAAATAAATCTTTTAACAGGCTGCAACATTTGTTCGTTTCCATAAAAGGAATCTTCTGGACAAACAAGATTCTTTAAAATCCCTCAGCATTAATGGCTTAATAATATAATTTTTTCTGTCGTGTTCTCACCACAGGCTGTTTGGTGATGTCTACCAGGTCTTTGATGTTGTAGTACTGGTGCTTCTCAAACGCAGAAAACAACATGTCCAGCACCTGCTGTTTGTCAGATCTCGCTCTCTTGCCTTCCTCTTTCTTTTTCCGCTCGTATTCACGCTGCAGCAAAAGTAAGCAGAGCTCAGTTACCAGACATAAACTCGCATGTTTTGCAAAAAGTGAATATATTTCTACATGAGGCCTGAAAATTCGTGCAGATAAACGAAATGAACAACGAGAAAAAAAAAAGAATTTTTTCTTTTTTACATTGTAGTCGTGGTTGGCTACAGGTTTGTAGTTGGTGGTGACAGGCTTCAACAACTGCTGTGACAACCTCGCTGGTTTGGAAGACTCTTCAATTTGTAGCCTGGAAGATATGATGACATGCACAATGCAAACACACCTCAAATTCACAGAAAACTGCAAAGGTTTGTTGAATGGATTAGCTTTTTAACCCTTGTGTAATCTGAAGAAAATATACTCACCGCTTTAATTTCATGTAGCTTTCACTAACAGCAGGTCTGCATTCTGCTCTCTGCACCACCACTCCCTCCAAGGCTATTTTATCTGAAAAACGGCAAAGTTATGTCAAATGTTGACTAGAAACAAACAGAATTAATTAGTTTAAAAATGTTTTAGTCAAAGTTCAGGAAACAGAAAGGACGGGGTGTTAAGAACAGAAGGTTCTTTTGCAACTTGCACAAAAAACACAAAAAAAATCAGACTGAAGTAAAAAATGTGATTAAAGTTGCAATAAGTACTAGATGGCCTCACACCAGCCTATGCAGCAAGGCTTGTAAACCTTGTCATCTGTTCACTACATCACTTGCAATACTGGAGCCATTTTTAAGTTCCACTGATGTGTATTTAACATGAATGAAAGCTGTGTTATTTAGTCATGTCCCGGTTTGTTTACTCTTATCAGCTGTGAAACATGGCAGTGGAAGAGCTGCAGTAGGGCCAGGCCAGAATCACCATCACAGAATACAAAATCAGTTCTACAGTGTATCAAAGGATGTCTGAAGTAAAAGTGAGGCCATCTGTAAAAAACAAAAAAAAAAAAATAACCAGAACTGCAGGATGAAAATTACCCAAACATACTAATTAGTCAACCAATGACTGGTTAACAATTTTGAAACTGAAAGCTCCTGAGCCCAGTAAAAGTCCACCTCTTGGTTCCATTGAGATGCTACAAGACACCCCTCACTCATCTTTGTGAGGTAAACTTTCCTCATATAAATGGTAAAAGCTGTTAGTTGGCTAAATAAG
Source organism: Xiphophorus couchianus (assembly GCF_001444195.1). Classification (NCBI taxonomy): domain Eukaryota; kingdom Metazoa; phylum Chordata; class Actinopteri; order Cyprinodontiformes; family Poeciliidae; genus Xiphophorus; species Xiphophorus couchianus. Next base: position 23,194,306 of record NC_040231.1, on the reverse strand, counting down.
TTTTTCACTGAAGATATTTCTACCAGGGGACAAGACTAACAATAAGAGGGTAGGATGCTCTACCTTTTTCCCCAGCTGCAAAATCCATATTTGTCATTTATTTAATAAGTAAACAAAAGATGACGAATGTGGATTTTTGTTATTCAAGTACAATTGACTTATTTTCTGTTCTAGCAATAAAAAAAGACATATGAATATTTCTTAGCATAGAGCTAAATATTCAAGAGGTTTCCATAATTTTTTATAAAAGTAAAATTATATAAGTAAAATCTGTTTGGAAGGAAAAGCACACATCAAGTCAATGACAACATTTTACTAATGTCCAAAACAAACAGTTTTCTATAAGATTTCCACAACTTCACCGACCATCACACAGAACTGTAACCTGCTCACAATGAGTCATATTTGACATTTGGACTGATTTCTGACCACAACCAAAATCAAAATGTGGGGACCATTAACACAAGTGTATGTCCAACAATTCTTTAGGATAAAGACTTTGTTCTGCTTCAGAAGAGTCTAAATGTTACCACCATAAAAATATTCCAAGCTCCAGTGTTGTCTCTATATGGCTTCATGATGCAACGCCACAACTTCCAAACGTTTCTAAAGATCGCCACTCCTTTCATAGAGCTCTCACTTTCTGCAAAAATGGAGGACTCACCTGGACCTGTCCCCGAACCTGAGCTGCTGCCATCAGATCTTTCTTCTGACTGGCCTACAGGAAGGGAGGGATGGTACACATGAAAACACAGGGGGATGCAGAACGAGGGGAGGAGGGGATTAAACAATAAGAGCCATAGCCAGGGTTTAGTCCCACACGAAAATGTTAAATCACACAGCGTCATTGCATATTTTCCAACAAGCAGAAGCCAGAGAGACCTTAACGCAAGCAAGCAACAGACACTGTGTATCAGCGCCGATACACACCCAAAGGGCTGCACAGAGGCTTATTTGATTAACTGAATTTCAAAAAGGCTTTATGCAGAGCTAGAAAGTGATGAAGGTTTATGTCTGTTTTATAGGCTCTAAAAATATATAGTAAAGTTTAAAAACAGAAGATCCACGTGGTATTAAAATGTTTATTGTTCAACCTGTGTTTAGCCTCTACAGTGTTTCAGTGCAGCCCATCACACACAGATGGACACAGATGTTTGCAGTCAAAGAAACAACTGCAGCACAAGTCCATTAGCACCAAAAGCACATAAAACCAAACCTGAAAACATTCGCAGGGGTCGGGGGGGAAGGCATTTGAAGCCCAGACTTAAACCACGGAAGCCCATGCAGAAATTAAATAAACTCCACACATTGAGTGATGATTTGTGCTGATTCACCAAAACAGTGACATTGCAACAGTTCCCACAATAAAGCCACTCCTTTTACTCTGAGTAGACTTAAAAAGTGAATCAAAACCCAATAAATGACACATTATCAAACAAAGACACGGCAACTCTCACCAAAACAAGACACAAAGCAGACAAGATACAGACTATGATGATTGTTTTCTTTTGAGTGTTCACTTATCCACTGTATGCGGTACGTTACTGGTATGTACAGTTTCACTAATGTGGACAACATCTCACTCAAGAAAAAGTCTGTTCTCGGCACATGGAGGCGAGGAGTACAAGCAGGGGAAAGACGTATAGAGCAAGAATGCACAGGTAGCAGAATGGATGCCTTCACCAGCGAAGATGTTTTACATCACAGAAATCTAAGAATGATTGAGTATTAACCGAGTGTCTCATATTGCCATGCAAGTAATCATTCTGTATTGGAAACTCACCGGATGAAGTCTCCGTGAAGACCGCAAGCATCTGACCCCCCACGGACTGCATGGTGAAAGGATGTTCGCGAGGTGCAGACACCGTCTTGTCCTCGATGCCTTCGATGGTAGTCAGCTCTTCATTTAAAGTGAAAGACACCTGTGGAGAGCAGCCATGTGGGAGTTTTGAGACCACTAAGAACTGAACAAATAGTTTTTATTCAGTTCTTATTTCATTTTATTTTTAGCTAGTCTCTTATTTAAAGGTGTTAAACTCGAGATTGCAAAATGTACACAGAAATATGACTGATTTATCTGAAGAGTTGTAGAAATACAGATTAATGATGTGTACACCCAGGTATAAAATCACAATTTGTGAACTTATTCTTGGCAAAAGCATTGCGTCACCTTTTAATTCGACTACAATCATTCTTACTTTTGATTGTCAAGAAGGAAATGATAAAAGTCTGTATTGTACATTATGTGTTACGTATGCATTTGTTGGATGCTGCATAGTTCTATAAAACATCACTTACCTCTGGTTTTCCTTGGTTTCCTTTTCTTTAAAATAAAAGCAAAAGACAATATTTCACTGAGCTATATTGGCAAGGAGATATGCATCGCTTATGGCATCATAAAAGCCCGTCTACATATTTCAGTTTTAATTTCCTATCTACTTAGTAAGTGCCAATCTTCTTTCTTCCTGCACTTGTCTATGCCACTGTGCTTTCAGGAGTTATTGTATCTGAGAATAATAATAACAACAACAACAACAACAATAAACAGCATTGTTTCCTATAAAGCATTTTCTGGTTGGGATATAGTGGAAAAGCTTCCATAAGAAGCTTGCAGAAAAATCCCTAGCACACACATTTGCATGCCTTGCAGACAGAAGCCTAATTTCACATACTTGCAAATTCTGATTTTCCCGACCTCGCCTCTTCCTGTAGCTTTTGCCCATTGCTGAGAGAGGTACTTCGGCACCTGCAAAATCAAAAACCAAAAACGAGTGTTTATCAACCAAGATGATTTTTTTCTTTTTTTTTGCAACTTATGTGGTACAATTAAATGTGTATATATGCCCCCTTTTGTTCAAATGGAAAATCTGAGTTAAGAAATTATGACTATTGGTTTGAGGCGCACTTTAGTTTTCAAATTCTGGTTGAATTCAGTTGAATAAGTGAAACCCAGAGTAGTTCAATTTAGCGTCTTCATCAGCAATTAATCCTTCTTATAAAGGTATGCAAAACAAGTATTTCACTCTATTAGGCTTAGATACAGTAATAAAGTCTTTAAACATCCCTACTTCATATTTTGAGGCTTTTAACTTATGTTTTACTAAATCAATCACATTAAAATAATGAACGTGGCTTCATCATTTTGAATGTAATCTTCAAAACGAAGATCTTGTTAAATTAAGCTTTCAACAAAAACATTACATGAAGCAAACAACACAGCTCATCCAGATGAACGCATTAATTAAACTGTAAATTCTTAATTGCCATGGTAACGTGTAAAGTCCACTGTAACAATGAACACACAATACAATTTAAAGCTTTCACGTAATTAGTCTTTTATTATCTAAGCTTATTTTTTATTAGGGCAGAGCTTTATTTTTTGCAATGCTAGTATGTTGTCTGTTAATAACATGTAGCGCTAATAGGCTAAGCTAACATTTAGCTTCTGCTATCTTTAATAATTAGTCTTTAGCTCATTTATGAACTTGCTTGTGGCTGGCATATACTCACCTTTACGAGCCAAACACCAGTATTCTGCTTGGCACCTGTTAAATCTACTTCTCCTTTCTCTGACATGCTGTAAAATAATGCTAGCTTACTATAATAACTGCCACACGCGTACGCAACAGAAATAGGATAAGTAGTGAGTACGGAAGCTCTGATGGGTCTTTCCAGTTTTCGCTTCCTCGTTTTCATGTAAGAAAATATGAATTAAAAAATAGGAATAAGATTATTCAGTCATTGTTTTGGGATAAAAGTTTATTCAATCTATAAAAAAAGTTTTGCAAAAGCTTAACCAGACACATGAAAAACGTCCAAGCTGTTTTACAAATGAAACGTACTGATATAAAAATGTACACAGGTCACTTTTACTAGGAGTATAATCTGGTTACAATCTAGTATAATCTGGTTCTGGTGATTTGTTGTTTTTTTTAATGCCATTTTTGTAGTTTTAATTTCCTATTCAAAATAAACTCACATTAAAAATGATTTTGTTTCTTTCAGAATTTCTTTGTTTTTACTATTTACATCCATCAATCCATTTACCTGCCGATCCTTTCAAAGTTGTGGTGGGGCTAGTGGAAGAGGCAGATTAGCAGTCCATCACAGGGCAAATACAGAGACACACACAGTACAAACACACTCATACCGCAGGGCAATTTAGAGTGATCGATTAACTCAAGAGTTATATGTGTAGTCTGTGGAAGGAAGCTGGAATACCCAGAGAGAACCCACACATGCATGAGAAAACATACATGCTCCATGCAGAAGAATACCAGGCCTGGATTTGAACCCAGAGACTTCATGCTGTAAGCAATAGTGCTACTATTAACTATGCCACCATGCAGCCCCTCCTATTTACATGTACCAAAAAATAATATCCATAAATGTCATGCTGCTAATTTGGCAGGGTTTATTACATACTATTAAAAAAAGATTTATTTATGCAGAGATCAGAGATCCAGCTTTCATTTAACACCATTTGTCACTCTGTTGCATTCACAACTGTGAACGGATTCTTATAAATCCAGAATAAAAACATCAAACAAAAATACAGTCACCAATAGTGTGACAGAATGGATATAAATAAACAAAATTTCAGAAATGCCCTTTATGCTTTATGGGTATCTGGTATCCACAAACAAGTTATAAGACGGAAAAATAAATCTGAACATTTGTACATATTACCAGTCCTAAAAACCTTCTTAAAAGTATGCAAACTTCACCACACATGTTTTTTTTGTTTTGTTTTTACAATAGCTTAAGTCAGTTGTCCTTTACAAAAGTATGGTCACAACCTCATACAACAGCCAGAAAGCAACATGAATTTTGATCAATTCTAACAAAATGCTACAGAAACATTCGATCTTTGCTGTGTGAGAAACGCGTGTTCAGTTCCTGAGATTTCTTCAGCAGCCGCTGTTTCTGGGCCTCATCAAAGCGATTCACCTGCAGGTCTTCGTCTCTATCAAACGGCCTCCTCTCCACTGGCTTGTCCGCTGTCTCTTTGGCTTTTTCCTTCAGCTTCTTTGAGTGTAAACTCATGAGAGACTCACCCCGTTTGGAGTCCTTGAAAACAAGAAAGGTATCACTTAATGTGAGAAAATGCGAAAAACTTCAAGAGGTATGAATGCCTCTAATAGGTACTGTAAAGGGGGGTATTTTGTAATAATAGAGAACAGATTCTTACATTATATTTTGATACTTTTTCTGCCATTTCTACGTCCCTTCGAGAAACCTGTGGGACTCTATCATTCTTTGCCTCGCCAGTTTTCTTTCTTTCAAGTCGTTCCTGTTGGTAAACATAACTTTTTGGGATCCGACCAAGAGTTAAATTGAACACTACTAGAAACTACTACAAATGGTAAAATATTTAAAATTTAAAAAACTACCTGGGCCTTGCGCTCCCTGTCTGCCGGTGTGTCCGTCCAAATCGATCGATCATTGTTCTCTGGACCTGACCTCTTCTTGAAGGTTCGAGCCCCTAAACCAATGTGCTGCAGTTCTGGTGGGAGCTCCGTCATCCATGTTTCTCTAGACACCACCTCAGGGGCCTCCTAAGTACATAAAAATCAGAGAGAGCAGGGGAAATTTATTTAGAAATGACAATTTATAAATGATAAAAGCCTAAAGGTCATATTATATGGGAGAAGGACAACCTCCCCAGTGAGCTTCTCTTTCATCCTTAGTGCTCTTCGTTCAAATTCGAGAGCCACTGAGTCTTGAATGGGCCCTTTGGCGGGCATGGGCCCAATCACATCCTCGTCCTCTCCTTCACTGCTGGAACACTCGGCCTGGTATCCTGGGGGCAGCGCAGGCCCTGGGAAGCCCTCTCCGTCTTCCCCATCATCGCTGTCAGATGCTGCTCTGTGGAACCCGGGGGGCAAAGCTGGTCCCAGCACAGGGGGTCTGAGGAAATAACACACATTCATCTAACTTAGGCCTTTCAGCTCCTTTACAGATTTCTTCTTTTGAAGCTTTTTGTCACACCTTAATGTAAATATTATTTAACACATTTTCTTTAAAGGTGCCTAAAGTAATACAAGATGTTTTTGCTCACCTTTCTGGTGAACTTTGTTTTTTAAATCCTGGTGGCAAAGCTGGTCCAAAGAAACCATCATCATCATTATCATCATCATCATCTTTGGTCACCCTGTATAGACACACATGTTACTGTTGTGCTTGTTGGATCACTTTCCATGATCAAACATTATCGTGGCCACCCACTCTGCAGCTTCTCCAGTCCTGGATCTTTTGAACGCCACCTCCGGCTCACTCTCATCCGAAGAACCGGACGGCTCCCCCCGCTTATAACCGGGAGGCAGCGCGGGACCAGCGACTGCAGGGCGTAAAGAGAAAACACAACAGCTGGAATAATAATAAAAAAAACGGAAGCATGTTGTTGATCGCTCAAAACTAAATATCTGTTTCTTACAATCATTTTCACTCTCGTCGCTTTCAGATCCATCCTTTCTAAACAACGGCGGTAAAGCAGGCCCAATTAATTTATCAGAAGACATATTTGATGCAGCTGTTTCTGTTTTTGTTCAAATAAGAAGTCAGTCTCACAAAAAACAGACCTATGCTTCGGGAAATATTTGTAACCTTTCACACAGGAAGTAAACACCGGAACGACAGGATTTCTCGTTAAGTGAACAACCACCAACGTGGTAAAACCGGAAGTAGGTGCAAAGTAAAAGCACACAAAATTAAAATAAACGGCATTTTGTTCTGCTGCAGTGAATATGCAATGAATATATCGTGGTCAGGTCACGACGTAATAATTATTATCATTAATATTGATAATTAGTTTAGTTTAGTTTAGTTTAGTTTAGTTTAGACAAACCTTTCACCGACAGTGTAAACGACACAAAGTACATAATATATTTCTTTAAAAAAACCACAAAAAAAACAACACATCACATCGGTTATTATGAGTGTGAAAAGGAGTATGATGAAGTATAACTTATGTAATCATACCCCTTTTCCAGCTGTAATTTATCACAGTATTTTCAATGTCCGATATCCTTTCTGACAAAGGAAATAATAAGTATAATAAAATTTCCTCAGCTAGATGAAAATAGTAATAATAAAAAAAAGTGATAATAATTTTTAAACTAAACTAAACTAATTATCAATATTAATGATAATAATTATTAAGTCGTGACCTGACCACGATATATTCATTGCATATTCACTGCAGCAGAACAAAATGCCGTTTATTTATAATAATAATAATAATAATAATAATAATGATATTATTATTATTATTATTATTATTATTATTATTATTATTATTATTATTAGTGGACAATAGTAATAGTGGACAAATCCGATCTCATTTCGTTTTATTTCAATCTGGGAATGAACTATAATCAGACGCTTGTGATTAGTCATGGATTTGGCATGGAGTGATTCTCAGCAAGAGACACTCAATTCCGCTCCTACCAGGGGCTTCTACGCAAAAAATACACAAACCTCGGGGAAGTTGTATATTTCATCACGCAGCAGCTGTGAGGATGACCTGGATAAGCTATGCTCCGTTCTACTGGAACTTGTTTTTAGTTGCTGGTAACTCGTATAAACCCCCGCTTCCTCTCGGTGATTGCAATATGAAACTGTACAGTGGAGGGCAGTAAAAGGCCGTTAATGTAAGCATAGATTTTATTTTGAAACCGAAGACCGGAAGATGCTTCAGTGGTACTTTAATTCTCCTTTTTCTACATTAAATTCATAAGTCAAGTCCATCTCAGTAACGTTTCAACAGAAAAATGAGTTACTTCTAATAATTTTTTGAGTGGTTTTTACTCTTTTGCCCGTTTAATCTTTTTAAAATGGGCAAAAGGGATAAAGGAGATAGAGGTAGGTTGCTGATGGGTTGTGGTACTTTAGTTAGCTAGCCATTGGGAGCTAACTATCATAACAATTCATGTCTGGCAATAATTTAGTTCGGTCCTTAAGCGTAAATTGTTATTTCACTGTATATTTGTTAGCTGTAGTGATACAGTATATGGAGACCTATATGTTTCCAATATTGTTTCCTATCTGTTATTATTATGATTGTGTTTAACTGTAAACATGATGCTTTAGAAACACAAAAGACATTAAAACAAATTAATGATTTTAGTGTGAAGCGCTTTGGGGTCCTCTGCGCTTGAAAAAGCGCTATAAAGGACAAACCGTTTACCATTTAAATTTTTGTGCCGATGCTAAGGACAAACTATTGCCTAAAATGAGAACATTTAAATAAAACCAACACTATGCAAGCGCATAAAGACATATTCCGCTACCTTGAAAAAGTATTCACACCCCTTGAAATGTTGTGATCCACACGTTTGAATATATTTTGGGGGAAATTGGTGTGATAGACCAATACGAAGAACACAATACATGACTTTTGAAGTGGGAAAACATAATACACGGTTTTCTAATTTGCTACTTTGCTTTATTAAAAGATTCTCAAAAGTCTGGTATTCCCTTTTATTCAGCCCACTTACTCTGATGCCCAAAACCTAACCGGTACTAACTGCTTTTAGATTTGAACAAATTATAGTAAACAAAGTACACTGTGAGTGATTCGTTGCTAGTAAAATTCAGCTGGTCTTCTGAAGGCATCAGAAGTTTGTTGGAAATGTTAGGGAACAAGGAACACAGCAGGCAGAAAAAGGTTGGGGAGCAGTTTAAGAGGAGGGATAGGTTTTAAAACTTCGATCCCAAGTTTTGATTATGTTACAGAGCACTTTTTTTTATCAATCCATCCACCTAAACTATCAGCTTGGGTAATTAAAGCATTAATTGGATAAACAGGCAAGAGGACTGCGGTAATCCTGAACAAGCTGTAGAGATCCATAGCTCAGGTCAGACCGTCATGTGACAGGACAAGTATTAGTCATGCAATCTGAAAAACTGACCTTTTTGGAAATAAAGACACCAAAAAATAAATAATAATAATAATAAATGTAGAATTTTCCTTCCAGTTCACAATTACACATTAATTTATGCTGGAATGTAACAGAAAATCCCAATAAAATAAACTGAGCTTTGTGGTTATAACAATAAAAACATGTAAAGTTTAAATACTTCTTTCTATTAAAAGAACACAGGAGCATCCAGTGGACATTCATCAGACAAAGAACATTAGGCTTTTTGGATAAATTTGCTCAACCACCAACTATCGATATTTTTATATTTGAAACTAGGATAATTTATATTTCCTAGTAGTTTGTAATTTTTTTTTTTCTGCTTGTCATGGTGCAGAGAAGAAATCCAAGAAACGTTACTATGAGGAGGAAGATGATGAAGATGACGTGACCGGCAGCGAGCCTCAGGAAGCCATACCAGCTGCTGCAGGAAAGCAGGTGGACGAGTCTGGGACAAAGCTCGACGAGTATGGAGCCAAAGACTACCGCACTCAGATGCAGCTCAAGAAAGACCATTCTTCACGCCCACTCTGGGTGGTAAGAAGCTCCGTTGCTGTTGACCTCTTTTCCGTCTTTAATCCATATTTGTGCATGTGATTTTGTCTTTCTAATCCCTCCAGGCTCCAGATGGACACATCTTTCTGGAAGCGTTCTCTCCGGTGTATAAGTATGCTCAGGATTTCTTAGTGGCCATCGCAGAGCCTGTGTGCAGACCTAACCACGTTCATGAGTACAAGCTGACCGCGTACTCGCTCTACGCAGCGGTCAGTGTGGGGCTGCAGACTTCAGATATCGTGGAGTACCTGCAGAAGCTCAGCAAAACATCTGTACCGGATGGCATTGTGCAGTTTATCAAAGTAGGACAATGAAGTAGTTTTTATCGATTTTTCAGCTTCATTGTGTTGCTCATTCATTCACATTCTAATCAACCTTTCTCTCTCAGCTTTGCACTGTGAGCTATGGGAAAGTCAAGCTCGTGCTTAAGCACAACAGGTGAAATCAGTTAAGATAATTCTACCTTTTTTCTCTTTGTTATTCATTGCTTCAGTGCTATTTGTCTCTCTTTCCTCCTCACATTCCCAGGTATTTTGTAGAAAGTGCTTTCCCTGATGTCATCCAGCATCTCCTGCAGGACAACTTGATCCGTGAATGTCGCCTGCGCGGTGCCGACGGATCGGACCCTGAGCTCATTACTGAGGTCATCCACAGCAAGTCAGCGGTAAGCAAATCAGGACTACGTTTTTTTTCAAATCAAAATTGAATGTTTGCTGCTATTGCTGCTATAGCCTGTCAAATTACTCCAGAATGTACCTCATCTTATTTCCCTGGCAGATTTCTAAGGCTGTCCAGGACAAAGGAGGTACCTCCACCTCACAGCAGCCCATCGATGGACAAACCTCGAACCAGCAGGTCCCCGAGGACATCTTCAGCTACTATGAGCAGATGGATAAAGAGGAAGAAGAGGAAGAGGAGACTCAGACGGTGTCTTTTGAAATTCGCCAGGTAATACTTTTGTCATGCAACAAAAGGGAATGCATCCTACTCTGAACTCTGTCACTGTAGCGTCGCCTGATGTAATGCAGGAAATGATAGAGGAGCTGCAGAAGCGTTGTATTCAGCTGGAGTACCCCCTCCTAGCTGAGTACGACTTTCGAAATGACACCGTCAACCCTGACATCAACATTGACCTGAAGCCCACCGCCGTGCTGCGGCCCTACCAGGAGAAGAGCCTGCGCAAGATGTTTGGAAACGGCCGAGCACGATCGGGAGTGATAGTGCTGCCCTGCGGTAAGAGTCGAGATGACAAAACGTTGAGTGGCCATTTTGTTCAAGCATAAATAATGTTTTAGTTTCATGTTGCTTATATCTACTGTCTGGTTTCACTTTTTATTACTTGCAGGAGCAGGCAAATCTCTGGTGGGTGTGACCGCCGCGTGCACCGTGCGTAAACGGTGCCTGGTGCTGGGTAACTCCTCTGTCTCTGTGGAGCAGTGGAAGGCCCAGTTCAAGATGTGGTCCACCATCGACGACTCCCAGATCTGCCGCTTCACCTCCGACGCCAAGGACAAGCCCATTGGCTGCTCAGTGGCCATCAGCACCTACTCCATGTTGGGTCACACCACCAAGCGATCCTGGGAGGCAGAGAAGGTCATGGAATGGATGCGGTCGCAGGAGTGGGGACTTATGATCCTGGATGAGGTCCACACCATCCCTGGTGAGTCCTTAGTGCGTTTCATTTTAAGAGGACAGGCAGTGCTGTATATTGAACACTTTCACAAACAAGTGTCGTTTTTTTCTGTAGCAAAGATGTTTCGACGTGTCCTGACCATCGTCCAGGCCCATTGCAAACTGGGACTCACCGCCACACTGGTGAGGGAAGACGACAAGATTGTGGATCTCAACTTCCTTATTGGTCCTAAACTGTATGAAGCCAACTGGATGGAGCTGCAGAACAACGGTTATATCGCCAAAGTTCAGTGTGCAGAGGTAAACACACATGACAGTATAGTCAGATAAACGCTAAACTTTGAGTTTCTATCAAATAGTCTTGGTGGCCCATTAAGTTTATTTTTAAACCCTATAAATTGTGCTGATAAGGTTTAGATGTGAACTCAGTGTGATCAGTTAATACAGGTACATTCTTGGCATTTCTTGAAGTTTGCCTGTAAAGATGCCAGAAAATTAACATGAAAATAAGGCAGGAAGAAGTCACTTTATATGATACTGATTAACACAGTTACAATAATTTGTAATATACTGTATTTATTACTATTTTGACCTTAATTAGCAGACTTAAGCAATAACATAAAAGTCATATATCGGTGGTTTTGCTTTAGTTTCCACATCATGACTCCCATGTTCTTTTTTTCAACAAAACATAATTATGAAGAGCTAGTTTTGCATTGTTTGTATCGTTAGGGTCACACTTTTAAATGATGACAAATGCTACTTATGATTAATCTCCAAAAATCTGCTAATTTTCAGATTGAGCAGCAATAAATTTCAGTGTTACTGAGTGACTTCGAACTGCAGTGGCAGATATTTAGTTATTATACAGTAAGCAGATGCAGATGGCTTCATTATCTCATGCAGGAATGTCTTTCAAAACTAAAGAGGCGTACCTGTGCCTGTGTTTCAGGTGTGGTGCCCGATGTCCCCGGAGTTTTACAGAGAGTACGTGGCCATTAAGACAAAGAAGCGCATTCTGCTGTACACGATGAACCCCAACAAGTTTCGGGCCTGCCAGTTTCTCATCCGCTTCCATGAGCGGCGCAATGACAAGATTATCGTCTTTGCTGACAACGTCTTTGCCTTGAAGGAATACGCCATTCGGCTCAACAAGTTTGTTTCTTACGAAAAACTGATTTTAATTGTTGCATTAATCTGCCTCGTCACTTAGTTTTATATGTCTTGTTTTATGTTTTCTCTCAAGGCCTTTCATCTATGGTCCCACTTCTCAAGGGGAACGAATGCAGATTTTGCAGAACTTTAAACACAATCCAAAGATCAACACCATTTTCATCTCTAAGGTAAAACTCATCTTAAAATCTTTGCTGCGTCTATGAACTGAAATTAGCTGGCAGACACTAAAAGATGCAAATTTTCTTTACATTTGTTGTCTCTTAAAAGCTCTGCTGAACTTTTCTCTTTATGTGATCAATAAATAGATAAAATTACATTAATGATATTTAAATATTATTTATCTCACAGCTCACTCTCATCTGCACGGTGACTAAGCATGTGCAAGCAATGCTTAGTCGGTGTTTCTCTCAAGAGCGTGATCTGGTGCTGCCAAGGTTGCTCAAAAGGCAGTCTGAGTTTACGTCGTTCTTATTTCTGGCTCCACATTGGTGCAATGAGCTACTAACTGCATCAGAGCAGGGGTGTTCCTTTCTACCCTGCAGAACTTTCTAAAAACATCTTACCGCTTGTGTCCTTTAAAACCCTAACAAGCCTAACCATAACGTATTTTACACTTGCTGGAGCTGTTGCACCTGATCTAATTGGGTCTTTTAAATAGATTTGAATATATTTAGCACCTAATGCTTTTGCTGCGGTTGTTCCCCACTGGCAGGTCACTTTGGGTAGTTGTGTGTGCTGAGACATTATCATGAAAATGCTAAATTTAGTATGTAAATTAAATTAAAGTGAGCACTACACGAGATTCAATTATTAGGAAGCAAATTAGGCTTAAAGTATCACCTGGATGGGGTCAGTCACTCTGCAAATACCTTCTAAGTACAGTAGCTGCTAAAAGATCACACATAGTAAAAGGAAGACCACCTTTTGTTACTGCTAATAATCTGTTATTTAAAATAATTTTACAAAATAACCAGCTGTACTGAAATAGCTTTGGCAGATACATTTTGAAATGAATACCACATGATATGGAAAACTGTAGTACTATTAAGGATAATCCAAACTAAATAGTCATGAAAACATAACAACCAATCTATAGTTTGTTGTTCTTAAATCTCTATATAACCACCTAAATGGCTCAAATTTTCTTGGCCTTCTTTTTAACCTAACATTGCGTCTGTCATTTCTGTAGGAAAAGCTTTATTAATTAAACTCTTAGAAGAGTTGTAAAGGCTTTTTGATACTGTAATCTAATTTCTCCAACTAAATTTTGTTGTAAAAAAAACCCAAATATGTTATTATGGCTTGCTTACCCCCAGCCATATGCTGTGTAATTAAAAATAACCATTTCAAGGCTCTAAATCACAGAAGGTTGAAAATTTCAGTGCATAGCAATTCAGCAGCAACTATGTTCAGGTTCTGCTCCCTCAGAAATTGCCAGGCGTCTTTCTCTCTTTCTACTGTCCATATAACTACAGCCTAAATCCCATCAGATTAGATCCACATTTCTACTAATTCTTTTGACCAAAGTTCCTGTTTTTTTTTTTTTACCTTACTGACGAATTTTGAATGGATAAATACTTTTTGCACATCTGAGTACCAAGTAATAATTTAATTTTTGTCAAAACTTAGTTTTAATCTTTGCACCTTAAGAGGAACGATCAAGGCTCAGCATGCAGCTTTAGTTATTACAGCTTGAAACTAGCGGCCAGGCTTCAAATCTGGGTGTAGTGATGGACTGAGACCTGAACTTTCAGACACATAAAAACAGTTAAAAAGTCAGCCTTCTATCGCCTTTTCCCAAGTGAAGAATATTTCTTGAATTAAAAGACTAATGTCACCTTCAGATCTAGAGAAACTCATCCATCTATTTATCTTTAGTCACACTTATTACTGCAGCAGTGTCTTCTCAAGCTTGTCTAAAACTTTAATCAGACAGCTCCAGCTGATCCAGAACGCTGTTGCTCACACTCCTACTAAACCCAGGAAAACAGAGCAGATCATCCCAGTTCTAATGTACTTGCACTGCCTCCCTGAAGCTCAGTGAATAGACTTTAAGATACTTTTGTTAGTTTATAAGCCACTGAATGACACCAGAATACATTAAATATCTGTTGTCGTATCAATCTTCTAGACCACTCAGGTCTTCTGGTTCTGGTCTGGTCTGCATCACCAGAACCAGAACCAAACATGGAGAAGCAGCATTCAGCTTGTACGCACTACAAATCTGGAATGAACTTCCAGAAAACAGCAAAACAGCCGAAACACTGAATGCCTTTAAATCTAGACTAAAAACCCACCTGTTTAGAGTTTCTTTTGAAACATTATAAATGAAACATTAATCAGCATTCTGATATAACGAAGGAACTTGACAAAATGTAATTTTTTCAATTGTTGACTTTGTTCTGTGATTTTGTATGTTTGTGTTTTTATGGTATAAAGGACTTTGAACTGCCTTCTTGCTGAGATGTGCTACACAAATAGACTTGATAAAGTGATTGATAGACAAATAAACTTTGCTTTTTATATTTTTATTTTTCCATTCAAGTTAGTAGATTGGATTATTTTTGATTGTCTGCTTCTATTAAAGTACGTGTCTGATTATCTGGACAGGTTGGAGACACTTCTTTCGACTTGCCAGAAGCCAATGTTCTGATCCAGATCTCCTCCCATGGTGGCTCGCGCAGACAGGAGGCACAGAGACTTGGCAGAGTCTTAAGAGCCAAGAAAGGTTAGCCTGTCCTGTCTGCCTCTCAGATTATTTTTGCTTGACGTGTCACAATTGTTAAATCCACTGTCACCCGTAAACAGTCATTCATCATCATTCTCTCCCCGTTTAGGAATGGTGGCTGAGGAGTACAATGCATACTTTTATTCCCTGGTCTCTCAGGACACCCAGGAAATGGCTTATTCCACAAAGAGGCAGAGATTCCTTGTGGATCAGGGATACAGCTTCAAGGTATGTCCAGAGCTGCAGCCTTTTAGTAATTTGACCCCGTCTCACTCATGTTAACACCAGGACAAATGATGATTTTGATGGATCTGGGTCTTTTTTTAAAATATCATTATAATGTCAAATACATCAATAAAAGATTGCACCTTTAGCTAGCAAGTATACAAATACATTTTATTTATATAAAAGTACTTGACAAACACAGAGGATCGAAATAATTTTTTTAAAGTTTAATGATGTAGAAAGTCAGATAATATCTAAAATAGAAGTACTTTATTCATCCCAGCAGGGAAATTACTTTGCAGTTACAGCATAGAGACAAGACACAATAACAACTACCACTGAGTAGTAGTTGTAGATAAAATAAAAAATAAGATATAAAATGCTATAAATTGTAAAAATATAAAATGCTGTTAATATAAAAAGCAACTTAAGAGCAGTCCTTGCAAAGATTCAAAAAATGGAGATATGTATATGTAAATATATGTACAGCAAGTGTGCCACAGTGCAGTTGTGCAAAATTGGACTGATTAGTGCAGAACAATGATTTAGCTTTTATTGTACAGTGAGATGGCATGTGGCAGGAAGGATTTCCTGTATCTGTCCCTACGACAGCAGAGCTGGAGCAGCCTATGTGAGAAGGTGCTCCGCTGTCTGTCCACTGTGGAGAGGGTGCTGATTATTGTCCATAATAGACAGAACCTTCTTCAGTGTCCTCCTCTCCACCACAGTTTCCAGGGACTCCAGCCTTAGTCCCAGTACAGATACTTATCCAATCAGAGATCCTCCTTCATCCTGTTATAAGGAGGATGAGGAGCAGTGCTTATTGAGCTGACATACCATTATTTTGTGTAGTTCAGAGTTTAGCTGGGCAAGGAGAAGTGTTCACAGTTTTCTATTTAAGGAGCAGGTACTCTGCAGGAACCAAAGTATTTGGTGGTTTCTTTGCTCTTTGCCCTTCTGTTGGAGAAATGTGCTTTTTAAATAAACAACATTGTGTAAATTTCTACAATCCTAGTTTCATAATGAGAATTTTATATTAAAAATAAATTGTACTTTTCAGGCCGGTAAGCCTCGGCCTTTAGAGTGCTTTTCATAGTCTTTATTTTAACATCGCTGGCGTGGTTCTGATTTCATGCAGGCTTCAGTTATGGAGCAAACAAGAGAATTAAGTGGAGAAGAGGTCTATTAAGACATAAGACGTTATTTTTTTTCTGAGAGATTTTTTTTCTCTCGTAGTTTGCCAGTATTATGTCAGCTTGTGAACATGCGTGTTGGCTGTTATAACTTACAGCTGTACCTGATTTTTAGTGCACTAAACTTTCACTTTTTGTTAATGTCAAACACAGAACAGCAATAACAGTTGCACAAACGAGTCCTGGCTTGTGACCTGATCTCAGTTGCCTGCTGTATACACACATAGACACAGCAATAAAACTGTACAGCTAAAGAGAAATCAGGAGAGGCATGAACATTAGTCCACAGTTAGAGAAACACCCACTGAATCAAACAGATGGGAGCTATTAAACCTTTCGAGTTCGTTCATCTTCAGATTTGTCGGAGGGTTGCTTTGAAAAATCTCAGTTTTGCAAAAGATACATTATGAGCAAAATTCAACAACATAAAAGAATATTGTTGATTTATTACAGAGCTCCCTGTAATACTGTCAAGAAACTTGAGAGCCACTTAAATAGCCAACATGTTCAAACTACGGCTCTCCTGCCTGTTTGAGATTTTAACAAGCAGCTGGTCTGGTGTATTATGATTGCATTCACTTCTCTACTTAGGGTTGACTCAGTCAATTCAAAAATGGATGTTCATGCTGACAGGAAAGAGGCTCTTCTAACAAATATAACAGCATGAGTCTGCAGAACTCAAATGGTCTGGAAGAGACAATAAAAGTCTGAGCAGGTCCTCAAGTCGAGTCAGAGCTTAATTGATTTAGACGCTAGCCAATCCCAAGTACCTGGCCAAAAGGTGAAATGAGGACACAATTGTTGCCATGTTTACGTTGAGTTCTCTCATGTAATCCGGATTGGGTAACATCAATTGGATTAAGGTGATTTACACATCTCCTGAAGTATCCATTCAGACTAGTGGCTTAAAGCTCGTAGGATTCAACCTTACAAGCCCTCTGCTTAGTGTGATCATTCTAATCGAATTAAGTGCACTCATGACATCTGACACAGACATTCTGTTTTTTTATGCAGATATTTTATTTACCATTTACCATACCATTTCTTGTGGTTATAGTTTTAAATTAGGTTTAAAAGAAAAGATTTATGGTTTCAAAATAAACTTTAAAAAAAAAAAAAACATTGTTTCTATGACAGGCTTCTTCAATCCAAATCAGGCCTAAAATATATAAAGTATTAATATGTTGATGCGCTGATCTATGGGAAACAATTTTCTACTATTACTTCTAAAAACTAACAACAGTTTGTTAAAAGGTTGGAAAGTTAAACATTTAAGATTTGCAGCAATATAAATTAAGGCTTTAGTCAGTGCATGCAACATTGTCCCATGTGTAAATGTTCTCGTTTTATTTTTGTTTGACAGGTAATTACAAAGTTAGCAGGTATGGAGGAAGAGGACCTGATGTTCTCCAGCAGAGAGGAACAGCAGCAGCTGCTGCAGAAGGTGCTCGCTGCTTCAGACCTGGATGCTGAGGAGGAAGTAGTAGCAGGCGAAGTGGGAGCACGACCACAGGTAAGGTCTTTCACTAAACCCAGAGGAGACAAAGTACTTAAGCAAACAATTTCCTTGTTGCTTTTAGAAATGCATATTTTCTATATGTTGTCCCTATTGCCTAAAATGTCTACTTGATGAAGAAAAATGTAGAAAAAGACTGGATTTAGTCTGAAAGCTTACGGCAGGTCTTATATTTTTCTAGTACTGATAAAGTCTAATTTTTAAAATACACGTTCAGTCAATGGTGAGGATGTTTGGGTGCATTTGTTGTTCTGACAAAGATTAAGAGCTGGAAATTCAGAAAGGGTTGCAGGCTACTCTGGCGTTTTTTAAGAGTGCTGTGAAAGTAATACACCCAGCATACAATGATGCGGTAAAAATTCTCGCACATTGTTGTAGGAACAAGTCTTGATTTCAGCTGTTAATGACTCTAATATTCCTTCGTTTCTCATCAGTTTTCCCGGCGAGTGGGCACCATGAGCTCCATGTCGGGTGCAGACGACACGGTCTACATGGAATATCAAAGCAGGAGCAACAAAGCCTCTGCGGGGAGCAAGAGCGTTCACCCACTATTCAAGCGCTTCAGAAAGTAGATCCAGTGAAACCCGACTCTTGGAAGACCTGCTCTGCTGTCACAGGATAGAGAAAAGGGAGGAAAAAAAAGAAACAATGGATTTGCAGGTTCAGAGGATCCATCATCCGGTCGGGCGAACAGGAGGGACTGAGTTTCGAGGCTTTTGAAAGCCGGAGATATCTGTATGGAAGATGAGACGCAGGGTGGCTGTTTGAATGTGTTGTATCTGCTGTTTTTGGTAACTTGACTGAGAAGCCTTTCACAATATTGTTTTGTAAGCTTTGCTTCAAATGCTACTTAGTTGGTTCTGAATTAGTAAATTAGTTTAAGTTTTAAATGTATGTTATGTTATACAATTGTCTCCTCTTTAAATTGTTCATAAATAAATTTTGTTGAAATAAACTGTTTTGGCATTTCTTCTATTAATTTCTGCAACAATGTGATGGTCCCCCTTTTGAGTTGTCAATAAAAGTCAAAATAAACGACTAACAATTAATTGTGTGACTAATTACTGCTCAGATGACTAAAGTAATTTAATGGACATGTAGCTTTATTTACTGGGTTCTTTTCTCTGGCCAATGAGGGACAGGAAAACACTTGAATGCAATCCAGCAATAGAAAAGGGGGGAGTCGGGGTCTGCCTCCTTTGGTTCTTAAACACTTGAAGCTTCTCTGAATAGAAAATCAAGAACCTGGTGTGTTGTGTAAGCTTCAAAAGAGTTCAAGTGTGGGAACCCATCTGGGACTGGCCACCGTTTTACTCAGTGACATGGCACAGTTGCCTCATCAGCCATCTTTTGACTTGCGGTCGGTATGCTGTGTCCTCAAGGAACCTCTGGCTTACGGGATCTGAAAGAGTGAAAAGCCTTAAGGCAGATTTGAATCAACGTGCCTGTAGAGAAAAGAGAGTTGATGATTAATCCAGTTGTAATACTATTACTATTTCTTGAAACTCAAAGAACATTAAGATCAAAAACGTGATGATTGATGCTCTTAAATGAGGGGAGCTTTTATATATTCCTTTATTTAATCAGGTAAACCCCGTTGAGATCTAGATCTCATTTTCAAGAGGGACCTGAGCAAAAAATTTGCAATACATAGCAACCTGGTTACAAGATAAAAACAATTAAAACTGGAGCTGTCCCTTTAAGATTAATTCTACTGTTTTAGCACAAATGTTTGAATGGGAATCAAATACTGAGCTTTAATAGTTTAAAAAAAATGCAAGTTGGGGGAGGAAAACATGCAATTAAAGTGTAGTAAAAGATTAACACCTTATGCTCAGCATAAGCTAATAAATGTTAAGATGTTGCAAATGTTTAACTTTAATATGTCAGGAAAAAAAACACATGAATCTCATCCTCATGTGAACCACATCTGTATAACCCTAGATTGTTAATAGTAATTTTTGCTCAAGGATGAGTGCTCACATTTGTGAGCGTGTACACAAAGCTGATACAACTGGCCAACATCTTTTTTGTACTCACATTAGTTGTGGACGGGGTTTATATCATATAATGTCCCCTGTGACACCAACTTACGGTGCCTTCCTGTATCAATAGGGATGAAACTGCTCTTCCAGTTGGTGAAAAATGTTTTTTTTTCTTTCTTATTATTAGTGTTAAAGTCTGACGTTAATTATTCGGATGAGGTGGCCGACGTGAAAGTAAGAGGCTTGAGAAATGCGTTGCCTTAACACGGTGTCCCGGGGGGAAGATAGAAACAAACGTCAGCGTGTGTTCGCGCGCGCGTTGCATGCCGGTGCACGTGCACGTACGCTGCTTAATTGATTAGTGTGATGTAACTTAAATGGCACGTTGTACTGCACCCCCTTTTGCAACGACAGGATGGACTTAAAACTTTTTGGGTAAACGCCCACAGCCGAATACAGAAGTTATTCCTCCCATAGTTCGCAGCGGCCATCCAATAGACGCGCGCCGAGGCTGCCCAAGTCACTATTTAAAAGGCTTCCACAATACAATTCACTCTGCGTTTTGCATGTGCCAGGAAGGTTGCACACTTGCATTTTTATCGCTCTCTGCTTTTTATTGAAACTCTTTCAACAATGGCAATGTTGAATCGCTTCTCGGTCGCATGCTGGAAGAATGCCCCATCCGGGCTGCTGACCGAGCAGCTGCTTCTCGTCTCCCGCGCCTTACACAAGTCAGCGGCCAGCGAGGCTCTGGAGATCTCCGCAACTGGGGAGGAGGCCATGCCTGCCAGGCTGATCGAACCGGCGGTGGTCCGAGAGGCCAGTAAAATCAAGAGCCTGAAGGAGATGCCCGGACCGAGCACTCTTTCCAACTTGATTGAGTTTTTTTGGAGAGACGGCTTCGGCAGAATCCACGAGATTCAGGTAAAGACGTCTGAATAATGACTGTTTTTTTTTCTTCTGTCTTTTCTATCTGGGCTTTACCAGAAGTTATTTATTTGGATTTTCATAGCTGGCAAAGAGCCAGTTTACACTCAGCCTCAGCCAGATCTGCCACCTATACGCAGAATGGCACTGACTGTTGCGTAAAAGCGCATCCGGAGCTCGACCCCTGGTCAGTTTTCCGCTCCACGGCTTGAGTTTTGTAACAGTCCGAGAAACGGGAAATACTAAAATCCCCCCCCTGGCTATTCCATTCTTTACATAAAGGAATGAGTTTTGGTTAAGGAACAAACCGAAAAATTAAACTTTAACAAATCAAGACTGCTGCTGAGCCTTCACTTGCTGAAATAATCACAAGTTTGATTCCTACTTGTAGAAGTTGTTTTTTTTCTTCTGCAGATAAGGATGCACATTTATAGCCATTCTCAATACATTTTGTTGAAAATATTGCCTATGTGTCTATCTAAACTTCAAGCTTTACCTTACACATTGATTTTTTTAAACAGTCTAAATAGTAAACCAATGTTAAAAAAATAACATTTCATCTTGATTTAAAGTGACATTTACTTAAATGTGTTATATGTGTATACTCCAGCTCTTTTGGCTTGCTTTGAACTTATAAAGTATTAAGGTTGTTAGGTGACCCTCTTGCAAGTAACATTATTTTTAATGTTTGAAGTCATTTATTAGAAAATACATGTACTTGTCAGTTGATTGATTTCATTACATTTTCTTTTCAGACATTGTTGTTAGTAGCTGTTTGAAATCATTGCTGAATTGTAAGAATAGAGTAGAAGAAGAGCCTCTATAAATACTGTCATCCCTGATTTATAGGAAGAGCACACCAAGAAGTATGGAAAAATCTTCAAGTCTCGCTTTGGACCCCAGCTGGTGGTCTCCATTGCCGATCGTGAACTGGTGGCAGAGGTCCTGCGGGCTGAGGGTGCGGCCCCTCAAAGGGCCAACATGGAATCCTGGCATGAGTATAGAGACATGAGGGGCCGTTCCACTGGCCTCATCTCAGCGTGAGTAGTGACGCCTCAACCTCTCGTCTTCGAATCCTGAAACAAACTCCTAAACAAGTACCATGATTAGAAACAGATTGCATAAACAATATTATGCTCCCATGTTTAGATTTCAGATTAAAAGTCCTTCGGATTTTCGAAAGTACACTGGAAAGCTTAGAATGACGCACTCTAACTTGTTTTTCAGTGAGGGAGAAAAATGGCTCAACATGCGCAGCGTGCTCAGACAGCTCATCATGCGTCCACGTGACGTAGCAGTCTTCTCTGACGATGTGAACGAGGTGGTGGATGACCTGATCAGGAGAATTTACAGCCTTCGAGCCCAGCAGTCTGATGAACTTACTGTGTTCAATGTGAATGACCTTTTCTTCAAATACGCCATGGAAGGTTGGTAAAGAGTAAAAGCCAATCCAAGCTTTGTAAGAACAGAGTTTTGACTCTCCCTGGTCTGGGAGATCTTGCCACTTGTTCTTGACACATGTTCAGAGCAGAATTTATTTTCTTTTGTGGTCTACAAAAATATACTGTAAGTAGTTAGATATTTGAAGTGGGCATAGTATATATGCTGACAAAAGCTGTACAGTGGGATTGTTGGGAAGTCCTACTGTTTTAGGACTTCTCATGAGTTTCTGTGACGTAAGAACTTCACAAGAAGCTCTGCTCTTATCGAGTTTAGGCCTTGAGATTCATTGAATTGATTAGGGTAACATGAACTTTTATGGGATTTAAAAAGTTAGAAAACAGACAGAAGAAGAGGTACTGGAGAGAAAAGGGAGCTTGTTAAATGTCTTCTTGTTCAACACAAATCAAAATTGTTCAAACAGTCTCCATGAATTTAACCTCCAAATTGCTAAAAGAAATTGCAGATTATCGTTCTATGCAAAATTCTAGAAAACCGCACACTAAAGAATAACTTTTGTCCTTTACAGGTGTGGCTGCTATCTTGTACGAGTGCAGACTGGGATGTTTGGAAAACAATGTCCCCAAAGAAACCCAGGACTACATCTCTGCCTTGCATCTCATGTTCAGCTCCTTCAAGACCACCATGTATGCCGGAGCGATTCCTAAGTGGCTTCGTCCCATCATTCCCAAACCATGGGAAGAGTTTTGTCTCTCCTGGGATGGCCTGTTCAGATTCAGTGAGTGCTTCGTCACCGGCGAACTGCATGTTCATGTGACTTCACAAAAGTCATATAAAAACGAGAATGCCAACAGATGTAGAGTAGTTGAGATTGGAAAGCAAAATATGGCAACCAGACTTCTGCTTCACACGGAGTGTACTTTTGTGGTCCTCAACTTTTTTTCACAAAACAGTTCTGTCATAAAGATGAGCATCTCTCTAGTACTGGTTGAAATTCATAAATCACCAGCAAACTGGCATTGTCCCCCACATGACAGTGTTCAATGATCAAGCTGGCATTGCTTAACCATCGACAACATGGTTTGCTGGGGATCTCTCACACCAGCGTGCAGGAAGATTTTTATGACCACACTCACTGTTTGTGGTGTGAGGGCAAATACTCCCAGTCAAATTGGTGGTACAAGAGTCACAGTTACTGAAAGAACGATAGTTGGCTGAATTCCAGTGACATGTTCTGTCTTACTCCAATTAACAACAATTGTCCAGTGTGTGCAAATGGCGTGCTTACAGTACATGAAAGCACACCACAGTGGACCAGCTGTGTTTTCCCTGAAGTCTCGTGAACACCTGGTCACACAAATGGTCTGTAATCACTACTTCAGATCTTCAAGCTGAGAAGCCAGCTAACTCGTACATAAGCTTCACTTGGTGGCTCAGAGGCATAAATAACTTTAGCCCCCTTTGTCATTTCAGAAAACACACAGAGGGCAAAAGGCATCCATGTGTTTTTTTTGTGTGAGAGGCTTTAGATTTTCATTTTGTTCTAAGTTCATGGAAGTGACTGGATAAAGAAATGTAATTTTAAAAAAAACAGGGTTTGGGGCCAAAATCTGAGTTAATATTGCCAAATTATATAAAGTAAGTGCTGCTCTCCATGTTTCTGATAGAGTTGTCCATAATTTATCGAGTTTATACGAAGTTTTATGGTCTGAAAGTTTTACTTAAATCTTCTGAGTTTGAAACCCGGAACAGTTTTATGGCAAAAGCATTAATTTTCTATTAGATGGTCTTAGATCAACTGAAAAGAATGTGGATTTGTATATAAATCTTGCTTAATTTTGGATTGGGGATGGTGTTTCTTTTTTCTCCCCCTTCCCTACACTCCGCTGCACTCATTCCACCTTTTTTTTTTGTGTGTCTCTCTAATCTCAGGCATGATTCATGTTGATAAAAGATTCAAGGAGATCAAGGCCCAGGTGGAGAGGGGGGAGAAGGTGAAAGGGGGCCTGCTCACACACATGCTCACCACCATGGAGCTGAGCGTGGAGGAGATCTACGCGAACGTGACGGAGATGCTCCTGGCCGGGGTCGATACGGTACGTGTGGTTGTGCTGTATGTGTGTGGTGTGTCTGGAGTGTGTGTGTGGTGTTATTATAATTACTCCTCTTGAAGAAGTTGGAAGGGCTGGGACTCTGGGTGTGTCTGAGTTATTGTTTAGCTTGCATGGTAAGGTTACTGGCGCCACATCTGTGCCTGTGTAGCTGTGCCAGCGTCTGGTCAGGGGAATGAATCAGGAGGTTACACAGTATCCCACTGACAAACATGTTCTCACTCTGGTTTAGTTTCTTGTCATTTGTCTCTGTCTGCTAGCTCAACACAGGGGTCCCTTTGTCCTTTTTTTTCTGTGCCAGACATCTGCGTTTTACGTTTTTATGTTTCCTCATTAGAACTTAATTAGACGCACTGTTCTACTTGACAGTAATTAAGGCTGTTAGTTTAACTAAGTTTGAACATCTGTGGTCAAGCATTTTTGTTTCTTGATCGGAAGTTGGTAGAAGGGTTTGTGTGCTTCAATTTCACATATTTGGTCCATCAATCCAAGTGGTGGATTAAAGGTGTTTACAGGAAATATTTCAGAAGTTGACTAAGCCAAGATTTTGTTTCCTGCGGTTGTCTGTTACAAATTAGGCTGTAACTGTTCGCAGTTACAGCCTAATTTGTTTGGGGTACTGTCAGATTAATGAGAACTAAGGGGGGATGGAGTGTTTTGTGCTCTGCTTGAGGCTACAGGATAAAAGGGTGTCTGTGTTTTTGTTAAATTTGGTGAATTGGCCGCAGCCCTGTGGGGTGGCAGGCTTAGTTATGCCATTACCTGACCCCGAAGTGCAAGTTGCCTTTACTCGACAAACACAAGAGCTGTCACGACGCATTAGCTACGGCTAGAATTATGGCACAATCCGGGCAGAGGTGAGATGATGGGAGGGGTGGGATGTTAGGGAAAAGCTGGGAACTGGCGTTAAGAAGTAAGGGAAGAAAGGAGAGGGTGTATGATGGGTGTTAGGAGAAGAGAAGATGCACGGATTGGAAGTAAAAGGCTCTAAGCTTCTCAGAACTGGACATGGGTTCACTTTTGTCATATGATTCTTTTTTGGCAAAGGCAGTGCATTAATCTGTGCCATCTGAAAATGAGTAGAAATAATTTCCATGATGGGTAGACTGCAGAATAATAGTGTGTGGTGATCAGAGGATTCTGATATGAGCTACGCAAGGATGCATGCTTTTTTTATCTTTAGCTACCCCATTAATGTCTATTAGGTATGCGAAAACAAGGGTGCCATTTTGATATCTGTGTATGTAATTAGTGAGGGGGTTGGATGGGAAAGTCAGGCAGGAGTGTCAGGAAAAGAAGGAATAATGTGGGTTTGGGGGAGGGCAAAGCAGATGTTGCGCTCTACAGTCAACAGGAGAGGGAGTGTTAAAACCCATTTTCATATCATTTGGTCATCTACCCACCTCATTCAAATGAAAATGTCAGTGAAATGTGAGTCACACAGAGGAAGTCGTCTGTTTTATGGAGAAGGGGCGGGGGGTCAAGTTTCATCTCTGTGACATTTTGACGTCTGTGGAAATTCATCAGAAAGGTTATGTGAAGCAGAAATGCGTGGTTATGCTGTTTCCACTTGTGCAATTCGGTAATGTTGCTTCCATTTAGAAGACGAAGTTAGGACTCATTGTGATGGTGTAATACGAGGACATTTAATCAAGATGGAGATGGATGAGAAGTGATAAGGATAAAGAAAATCCAGCTTGTGCGGAAAACATGAGTGTCTGTTCAGCGTGTGGAATTAGCTCTCCTCAAACCCCCCTTTGTCTGTTGCGCAACATACAGAAGCTCTTATATCACCTATGTTACAAAACGTCTAAAAAAATCCAACATTTTTTTAAACCTCTCAGTAGATTAGCAAATGGCTTTTAAAAAGTGATCTATACAACAACTTTCTTCAATTGTCTCATTGCTGGCATTTCAGACATCCTTCACCCTCTCTTGGGCCTGCTATCTGTTGGCACAACACCCTCACATCCAGGAGCAAATCTACACAGAAGTCACACAAACTCTGGGACCTGGAACTGTCCCCACAGCCGAAGATGTCCCTTGCCTGCCTCTCATCAGAGGGCTTGTGAAAGAGACTCTCAGGTACGTTCTGTTTAGCTTTTCATAG
Source organism: Xiphophorus couchianus (assembly GCF_001444195.1). Classification (NCBI taxonomy): domain Eukaryota; kingdom Metazoa; phylum Chordata; class Actinopteri; order Cyprinodontiformes; family Poeciliidae; genus Xiphophorus; species Xiphophorus couchianus. The sequence continues at coordinate 23,167,826 of NC_040231.1, read as the reverse complement.
CACACACATTGTTTTTATCTCGCTAGACTGCAAGCAGGAAGACATAAACAGTTCAGCAGTATTTTATTAGACTTTAAAACATTGCTTACATTCTTTAGGAATCTTTACATGGACATGTTTAGTTTGGTAACTTTCTTTCTCAGCTTTTCCTTCTCCGGTTGTCTTAGAGAAAGTCTTTATGAACAGCCTGGTGCAGTGTGTAGTGCTGCTGAATAACAGTCTTTGTATGTCTCTCCTGGGAGCAGGCTTTTTCCAGTTCTCCCAGGCAACGGCCGGATTACCCAGGATGACTTGGTGGTTGGTGGATACTTCATCCCCAAAGGGGTAAGATGCTTCCAGGGTGTGCATGTGCTGAAGGAAAACGTTTTTGCGTATGTCAGCCAAAAACATTAAAGTAGGACCAGATGTAACATGATATAGCACTACTCCCACATCTCTTGTGCATAAATTCATGTACAATAGTCCATCTGTTTTCATTACACAACTTCCACTTTTTCTTCTTCAGACTCAGCTGGCCCTCTGTCACTACGCCACATCTCTGGATGAGGAGAACTTTCCCAGTCCCTTGGAATTCCAACCAGACCGTTGGGTACGGAAAGACACATCTGATCGCGTTGACAACTTTGGCTCGATTCCCTTTGGTTACGGCATCAGGAGCTGCATTGGCAGGAGAATTGCAGAGTTGGAGATGCATCTAGCTCTCACCAGGGTAGGGTATTTCTTAATTCTTTGAGGATAAAAATTTGTCTGTGAGTGTAATGCGTGTGATTAAAATGATACATTTTAATAGAAGTTAATCCCATGCATAGAACTTTATTACCTGCAATTTATTCCAAATTATTTTAATGGGTTGATAATTCAGATTTTGCTAGAATTTATTTTTAAAAAAAGACCAATGTTTGAAAGAGTAGTTGGTATAATCCCAGGTTTTTGGACATTGAGCAAGAAATTTACATGGGTATGTCAAACTAACAGATGCTTGTCAGCGAACCCATTGAAAAGCAAATTTACACTATCTAAATAATCCCTCTTGCATTTATAGTTTTCTCAGTCAAACTATTCATGTTGATATGCTACCAAAAATACTGAAGTATCCTTTTACTAATCAAGAATTTGTAAAGTCTCTTTAGCATTTTGTTAAAGATTGTTCCTGTATAATCTGCTTAGTGGATATAGTATCTCTCTAAAAAAGGGAATTGGAACTAAAGAAATTAATGCAGAAGGCAGAAGGGTCTTCCCAAATGTTTTTGCATATTTAACCTGTAAAGGTGCCTTTTTGCTGTCCAGCTGTTTTGTGGAAGCAAGGGGTTAGGAGTCAGGAGTCCTCTGACTCGCCTAGTCATAGTAAAGTATGACAAACTAATACAATGCAGGTAAAACAAAACACTTTTTTATTTTATGGCATCATTGAGTTGTAGCATTTCCTACTTCAAATTGGATTTTCACAAAAATCCCCCCTACTTCTCTATTATCAAAAAGCTGTTGCAATCTCTGTTTAACCTTCAACCTCAATGTCCTATAATTTTAGCCATTTGAAATAAGGTTTGTTTGTTTGCCTTGTTTGCAGCTCATTCAGAAGTTCTACATTGGGATGTCTCCTCTCACTACTGATGTCAAGGCTAAAACCCACGGTCTGCTTTGCCCTGCTGCTCCCATCAACCTGCAGTTCATTGAAAGGGAAAACTAGGTCCAGGCTGTTCTCTATAAGGTCTTTCCCAGATGTTCAACTGGGTGCTCGTCATTCTTGGAGCACTTAAATACACTGCTTTTAGAGTTTCTACTCAGGCCAGGAATGTGTCTTACATGTTTGTCATGACACAGAAACACTGTGCATATTGTAAGCTATGAAGATTGTTTGTTGACTGTATGTCAACGGAGGGTACCACTGCAGCCCTTTTTTATTTGACTGTTACTCTTTTTATCCATCTTGTTAAATTTGATGTGTGTGAGGAAAAGGAATTTTGTCAGTACTGTAACTTCTCATATTAATGTTTCTTGCTGTATATGTGCACACATTATATTGTGTGCTGTTTTCACTCTTTTTTTTCCCTCCTTGTCCGAGAAAGCAATTTACAGATATTTTGAAGGGCTCTGTTTTCAAAATGAGAAAGGTGAGGCAAGCTTTGCCTAATAATTATGTTGTGTTGGTTTCGAACCAAAATATTGGAACTGGTTGCTTTTTCTGGGGTGGCACAGTTTGTCTTTGTTTGAGTTGTTTTTTCATACTGAGTAAAAGTTGTTACATGTACTGTATATCAAAACATAAAATACATACAAAAAAATAATTTCAATGTAAACTTATATTAAGTATAGTTTTTTTTAATAGTGCTAGTTAAATGTTTAAGAAAATGATATAATGAATCACATAGGTAAGTATATAAAATATTTCTTTTGCTAATTTAATATGTATTTGTTTTGCAGAATGTAAGTGGGTTACAGAATGTGTTTAGTATATGTGGTTTAAGTGCTGCTGGTGTGAAAGGATTTCATCAGCGTTTGTTTCTTTTTAAGAGGGTAAATGTATGTTGGGGATGGTTTGATGCTAAGAAAAATTACATGTTAAAAAAAGGAAAATGCTATTTGGCTGGGTGGCACATTGAAACCCTTTTTTGAATTGGCTTGTATGTCTTTAACTTTTATTTGTAGTTTGAGTTGGAAACAATAAAAACTGAATTTTATTCTGAAGCACAACAAACTGTCTTTTGTGAAGCTTTTTAGCTGTGTGTTACTTCTGTGGTGGGTTGTTGTGAGTTGGTCTGCATTATAAACAATCCAAATCCATTTTTTAAAGCACATAAAAATGTTTAACCAAAGTGCTGTACAGTACTGACAGACTAAAGCAGGACATTACTAACATAAAATGAAAAAAAAAAAACATATAGAGCAGAATAAAGACAAAGACTGTAGTAAAATAATAAATGATGGCACATTTGGTAGCCACAGTCAAGGGATATTGATGCATGTAGGTGTACTTTCTGCATATAAATGCTGCCTACTTGTTATACAGAAAGTCAGATAAAGGAAGGAAGTGCAATTATAGACAAACTGAACATATAGAGTAAACAAAAATGAGTAGACACCAAAAGAATGGACTATTCCCAAATCGCAACAATAACTACCACATTTACTCTTGAAAGTAATGGACTACACCAATAAAATTGTCACACGTGATCAAACATGCCATTTAAAATCTACTGTATTTTCTGTCAACTATGGTAAAACATTTTTCTTTACACGAAATAAGTCATACCTTCTAGTAATTAAAAATATAAGCCCCATTGAATTAATTTTCAAAACATTGAACATTACGTTCCAATATTAAGAGTATTACTGAAAAGTTAATTTATTTCAGTAACTGATTTCACAAAGTTAGACACTTTTCTGGCAGCTATGAGGATTTATCGCTTAGTTTATGAAAACACAAAATTTAAACTTAAAAATTCTTACTAATTAAAAATATGTCTAAAAAGTTTAATGAAAAGTATGTGAACGCCAACTTAAAAAGTTATTATTTTCAAAAGGAGCGTCTGTCTGAAAAGCCAGCCTCATTGGAAGACATATTCTAAAAGAATATGAACGTACGCTAACTTACTCTCTTACCGAAATATAATTTGTAGGAGACTGAGATTTGACTTTTTATAGCAGCTGTATGATAAAAGCATTTCTTTTAGCATCGCTAACGCAATTGAAGAGTGCTACACTTTGCAGAAAGAAAATGACTCACAAATCAATGGCGCGGACAAATCTCCATCTCGCGATTTTTCCGGAGTTTTGTGAACGTGAATACGAGCGGAAGTAAATACTCGAAGGCGAAGTAGCAACTAAACGTGGATGCCACTTTATTTTAACAGATTAAAAAGCAGCTACACATTACGGCTTTGATTAGTTAATCGGTACAATTCGTCATTTTGCTCTCTTTGATTTTAACAGTAATTTTGTTGGTCCCGAAATTGTTTTTGTGCGCGTTTAGGGCCTGCAAAGACACATATGCTAAGACAACTAAGCTATCGAACGTTATCGCGGTAAGTTAGCTAAGGGCGCTGTTAGCATCAAGGTTTCTGAATGCCAGCAGGTGAACTGGAAAGTTTGACTGGTGTGTGCGGGTCCTGCTTTTAAACTAATAAGTAGCCTCGATTTAGCAAGCCTCAGGTCGGGCCGCGGTGGAGGGAAAGTTCAGGTGGATTGAAGATGTTAATTGACAACCTCGATGCTTTAAAAACATGGCTGTCTGAAACCCTGGAGCCCATGTAAGTACTGCTAGCATTATTAGCCACGCACATTAACTAAATGTGCGTCTGACCACGCTAGATGCGAATTACAAATCACAATAGTTAATAAAATACGCATATTGATTGCACTTGTTTTATTTTTTATTTATGATGGACATAAGGTATCCAAACCGTTGTTAGTGTATTAATACAGCTGTTTCCATATTCACGTGTACCCACTCTTTTCTATTCTGATATCCAGTTGTGATGCTGACCCCTCTGCTCTCGCAAAATATGTTGTTGCTTTGGTGAAGAAGGACAAAAGTGAAAAGGAACTGAAAGCCCTGTGTATTGACCAATTGGATGTTTTTCTGCAAAAAGGTTAGAGCTTTGTGTAGTAAATTTCATAATGTTTTACATACTGGGAGCCATTTGACAATAGACAGAGACGAATAAATTGATTTTCAACTTTCTTTCAGAGACCCAGCCATTTGTGGATAAGCTTTTCGAAGCCATCGACAACAAAAGCTACCTCCCACTGCCAGAACAACCACAAGTCAAAGTTGAGAAGGAAGAGCAGAAGAAAGATGAGGTTATTTTTTTTCTTCTTCTCCACTATCATCAGTATTTACATCAACACCTTTTAAATACTTTAGGAATGCACCAGGGTGCACCGATTGCAGGTGTCTGGCTGATCATCGATCTTTAAAAAGCCTGGTCTGCTGATTTCAGTTTTGATAAGTTTACATGCAAACACCTGAGATCTCATCCAACACTTTCAAACAATGACAGTCAGTTATGTAGTGATCTCAACCTACCTTTTTTGCTTGTGAACTTGAATAGTGTTCTCAGTTTGTTGAAGGATGATCCTCAAGATGTGCAACATTTAGATAACATTCAGCTGACGTCCTGTTCTGTAACTAATAGGATATGCTTGTCATTGAAATACTGATCCTTAAGGTTTGTGGAAACGGGTAGCATGTGACAAATAATTTTTGTATCCTATTTAAGTATTTTTAATAATGCAAAGTCTTTTTGCCTTTTTCCTGTCTGTAGTGCAAATACAAGCAACCTATGTTTGCAAAGCAATTTCTTCTGTTTTGCCAGATTGTTTTGGTCATCAATGTTTTTCAGATTTTGCACTTTATAGCTGACAGGAGGAGACATTTCTACATTACTTAACCTTTATTTCTCCTGCTCAGATACAAACAAATCGTGAAGAAGAAAAAGACAAGAAGTTTCCTCGCCGGATAAATCATAGTCCTCTTCAGTCAAGCTCACGCTACGGCAGAGATGGCAGGTGTGTATGCTGTTAAGTTGTACAACTCTGTCTTCTTTGCATAGAGTTCTCTTATGACTTAATATTTGACCTTGTTAATGTCGTTAGGCGAGGAGATGACCGCAAGAGAGACGATCGCTCCAGGAAGAGAGATTACGATCGTATGCCACCAAGGAGGGACTCTTACCGTGACCGCTACAACCGCAGAAGAGGCCGCAGCTACAGCCACAGCCGAAGTCGCAGCCGAAGTTGGAGCAAAGAGCGCATCCGAGACCGTGACAGAGAGCGGGAAAGAGACAGGGACAGGGACAGAGATCGTGACCGCAGTAGGAGCCGGTCTTTAAGCAGAACTCGGTCCAGAAGCAGGAGCCGAGGTAGGAATATAAACTTTTAAAACACCTCCAAGAATGTGTTTTTTTATTGTAATGTCATGTTGGTTTTACTGGTTAATCACTTTTTTTGGTTTTTGAACATTTAATTTTTGGAAAATTTTGATTTTTTTTTTACTCTCCAAATCACTTCTTGGGTTTCCATAGTGATGTCAGTGCACCAAAGGCCAACCATCTTGTTTGAAAAATGTGATCTACAGTTTCTATTTACCTGGACTTTGAATTCAGATCAACTCTACAATGGAATATTAGGGCCAGGTTAAAATTTGTTTAGTTTTTTTAAAATTACGAATATAAAGTCATAACATTTCAAGAATAAAGTTGTATTTTATGAAAAGTCAAACACACACACTAAAAAAAGAGGTATGTTGAGTATCTTGTGAGTTATACTCCGGTATAACTTCAGAAATAATACTTTATAAATATACTTAATTTTTTAACACGTCAGCATCAAATTATCAATAAGACTTTGAAACAATCATGCAAACAACTGTGTCTATTTTGAAGAAAAAGCTTCACGAGTTGTTTACGTCAGATCCTGGTAACTCTATCCAAGCTTTTATCTTGTAATTTTAAGATGTTTTAGGGTAGATGTTTTGCTTCTGTAAAAAAAAAAAGCTGCACCTTTATTTTGCTATTACTGAGACTATATTCTCATAATTAAATAAATATTATTATAACCAGGCCCTAATACTCTGTTGTACAACTCAAAGAAGCTATGATTAAAATCCGAGCCACTTTTTAAAAATATTTTCTGTCATTTGTAATTTAATTTTTTAGAAATATAAATGAGAAAAAAATAGATTAAAATCAGAACTTGGGTCTGGTATGAAAAAAAAAATTAAGATTTTATTTCTAAGCCATATTGCCCAGCCCTGCACTGGTAATTTCAGTCGGTAAATATTTGCATTCTATAAGTGATTTTCTAAATGGCTATGGTTGCATTTTCACAGACAGAGAATCAGGGAAGCTGAAGTACGACCATGAGCGCCCTGACAGGCCAGAGAGCGCTGACGTCTACACCCCAGCAGTGCTTGTTTCTACTGCAACACCTTCCCACTTCCCCAACCCGACAGTGAGCAGCACCATTACGGTCATCGCCCCGACTCATCATCATAACACCACCAACGAGAGCTGGTCAGACTTTCGTCCCGAGCCCCCTGTGGATCGTGGACCTTTCAATCGTGGTCTGCCTCTTCAAAGGAAAAGGTGTAGGGACTATGATGGTAGGAAAGCCAATTTACTTATTTTCTTTTTATAATTTAATCTATCACAATTGTTTGTTTTTTTTGTAGTTTGATGATCTACTGTGTTTTGCAGAAAAGGGGTTATGCATGCGAGGGGACATGTGTCCGTTTGATCATGGGAGCGATCCAGTCGTCGTGGAGGACGTCAATCTGCCCAGTATTTTGCCCTTCCAGCCTCCACCAATCCCAGGCGTGGACCAACCACCCCCACCAGGCCTTCCACCCCCACCACCATTATTGAACCCCCCACCTGTGAACCTTCGACCCCCGGTACCCCCACCAGGTGCTCTTCCACCGAGTCTTCCTCCGGTTGCAGGTAGGAATTGGGATTATTTTAGAGAAATTTTATTTGGATTTACATACTTGAATCCAAAGACCGAATTACTTCCTCAGCATGCAGTAAAAATAAGATTGTGTAATAACTTTTTTTCTTTTTTAAACAAGAGCTTGAGGTAAACATGCATTCAATCAGTTGAATGGTTTTTATTCACATTTCTTTTGTTTGTATTTGTATGAATAAGAGATCTAAACGTTTATACTGAAATGCACACACCAGCATTCACCATAGCTACATTTGTGTTTGACTCATATCTCTTATTGAAGTACTCTGCAAGATTTTAAATTACGTTGTGTTTTCTATTGGACAGGTCCTCCTCCACCACTTCCTCCATTGCAGCCTGCAGGCATGGATGCTCCTCCCATTTCTATCACCAGTTCTGTTCCCACCATCGTCACGTCTGGGATGCGCCCGTCCCTTCCTCAAGCCTCAGGGCCACTTTTCGCCCCTGGTAGTGACTTCTAAAACAAGAGTTTATGTTCTGAGTTATTTATTTTAATACATCAGGCGTTTGAGTCGTGTTTTTCTGAGCTATGCGCCTCTGCTGTGTCTAATGTTTGCCAAGCAGATCACTATGACACTGACGTGTACAATCCTGAGGCTCCCAGCATCACCAGCACCTCCAGGCCGATGTACCGTCACCGGGTCAACGCTCAAAGACCCAATCTGATTGGCCTCACAATGGGGGAGATGGACCAGCCATTGAGAGGTATTGGGCACAATTTATCTATGAGCCAATTACTTTTAGTTCATATTTTTGTCTGAGTCAAAGTTTAGTAGTACGCACTATATAACACACCATTTTGTCCCAAATATTCAATTTCCATTTAAGTAAATCCATCTCAGACGAGTTACTGCTTGTGTTTTACCAGACAAGATTCCCAACAACAACATGAGGATCGTTATGGAATCTGACTCGAGGAAGAGATCCGCTCCCTCTCATGATGGAGGCCCATGCAAGAAACCTTGGTTTGACAAGTAAGTTTTCTAAAATCAAGGTCTGCACTTCCTGCTTCTATTCATACATATATATATTTTTTAATGTGATAAATGTCTCTTCTCTATTTAGACCCAACTTCAACAAACTAAACCACCAGGGCTACCATAAAAGAGCTCAGTTCTCCCCCAACGCCAAGCTGCTTGTTCGGCAAATTCCACCTGAGCTCAACAACATCAGCAAACTCAATGAGCATTTCAGCAAGTTTGGCACCATTGTCAACTTGCAGGTTAGTGCCTGTGTGATTCTTAAGCTTGTCGCAATGAGCAAAAAGTCAATTGATTATATGACAAATTAAAACAAACTCAATAATTGCAATCTGCATGATTGGTTGTTTTTCTCGCCTTTCTTTCTACCAAAGACTGGATGACAAAAGTCTTCAGTCTGATGCTTTTGTCTCAACTCATAGTTTGAAGGGCAGTTTTATTTGGAGAGACTTCATAACCCATTTTATTTGTTGTTTCGGGTGTTTTGTTTATTTCTTTTGAATATTTAAAATGTTTTCCAGTTCTAAATGTTAGATAAAAATTAAAGTTTATTGATCTTTGACAGTACTTGCATTATTATGCCTGTATTATTATATTAGCTGACGATAGTCTCAAAACAACAATACTATTGTTTATCGCAATAACTTCTGGGACAATTTATCGTCCAACAAAATTTGCTATTGTGGGGATCAATAATAAATTTTATGCTTTCCAAAATGCTTGTTGGACTGACTAGTTGTATAATAATTTTTATTAGACAGAGTGAGTTTCTTAAAAATGAATTTGAAGATTCTGACTTCTGGATTCCTGAATTGCGTTGTGCTGATGAATTCTGCCAGGTGGCCTATCAGAATGACCCGGAGGGAGCTCTGATCCAGTTCACCTCTCCTGAAGAGGCCAAGCGAGCTATGCAAAGCACCGAAGCTGTTCTCAACAACCGCTTCATCAAAGTCCACTGGTTTCGTGATGACATGAGTGACGGACTGGGCCAGTCCCGGCCACAGCAGCTTCACCCCCAGCCGCAGTCATCCATGGTAAGAGCTCACTTCCAATCTATCGTTGGATTATTGTCTACTGTTCTTTCACAAGCAATAAAACTTCACTAATCTAATCATTTTTACGGTATTGTATTTTGCACAAACATGATGTTTGGCAATGAACATGTGATGACTTTTCAGCAACATAATGTGTGGTTATGACAAAAGTGATATTAGTTTTGGAAGTTTTAAGGCTTCTTGAGCAGTGAAAGTTTATAGCAGTTTTGCTTTTAATGTTTGAAGACTTTATTTATCGGACTACAATCCTCTTGGATTAACACAATAAGCCAGAACTGAAATAATAACCCAACATTTTGTACATTCTTCTAGTGATGTGGATTCATCTTTGTACCTGCCATCTTAGAAACCAGATTAAATGAGAATATGTCCACAGATTTGGACATTACAAACAGGTTCATGGTCCAAGATAGAGAACATGTTTATAGATTAAAAATTAGTGAGATGCAAAATCAAATTATCCTAATCACTGGGACTTGTAAGAGTATAACGTCTTGTGGATTATTTTTCTTAAATGTAAAACCATCTTCCAGGCTTTTTTTAAAATATATATCGAGACATGAATGTGTGCCATTTTTGCATTTAAGAAAAGAAAAAGTGGCTTTTCTTCAGTTAAAGTAAAGCCACTTTGCTCCCTGAGAGTTATGACTGACTCAAAGAAACGTGATGCAAATGCTCCGATGTTTTAAACACTAACATCGAAGAGAAAAGTGCTCCTTCTTTAAAATCTGTGTTGTTTCCGTTGCAGTCGTCAGCCACAACTCTCAAGCAGTCTGTGAAGGATCGACTCGGACCCCTAATGCCTCCAAACTCAGAGCCCACTCAGGATTCCAGCGTAGCCTCTCAGGTCCGTGTGGACGATCTTCTTTTGTAGATGTGGTTTATTGCATTTACACGTCAAAATCTACACTGGATGTTTAAGAAGTCTCTTTTTTTTCTCCTTCCTTTTCCAGAATGCCTCTAAAGTGTCAGTTAAAGATCGTCTAGGTTTCTCTCCCAAACTTGCTGCTCCTGTGGAAAAAGTGAATCTTCACTTTGTTCAGAACTATAATTTCTCACTTTTCAGATCAAACATCTTCAATATGCTGTGTTTTTTTTTGTTGTTTTTTTTTCCTTCAGGTGTCTGCAACATCGATGGGGATCACAAAGACTGTGTATAATCCTGCTGCTAGGAAGCCTTTCCAGAGGACCTCAGAGGAAGCTCTGAAAAAGAAGCAGGTGAGAGCCGAAGGAGATGATGGAAAAGTTGGAGTGGTTGAATTGGATGTAAAAGGTCATCTGGAAACCGACCCAGTGTTTGCTCACACAGGAGGCCCTAAGACTACAGCAGGATGTGAGGAAGAAGAAACAGGAAATATTGGAGAAGCACATTGAGACACAGAAGGTAAATTAATTCATTTAGCTTTTTGTTAAGTTTTAAAAAAAAAAAAAACTATTCTGGAAAATTTTAACACCTTATTTTACAGAAGATGTTTCGTCTTAGAAAGTGACATCCTTTCTCTTTCGCCTCTCTGCATTTACTCATGCATTCTTTAATTACAATGTTCTTGCAAAGTGAAATCTAACTCACCTATGAATTATCTGAGAAGGTTTTAGTTGTAGTGACTTGCACAGAGGAGAGTATTTAGTAACTTTGTAACTTTCTGTCTCTCCCTACTGCAGCTCCTGATTTCCAAACTTGAGAAGAACAAAACAATGAAGGCAGAAGATAAAGCCAAGATCATGGAAACTTTGGGCACATTAACCAAAAGCATAACAAAACTGCAAGAAGAGATAAAGGGAATCTCCAGCAGCAGCAGCCTTCTACGAACCGCCAAGAGCAAAGCTCAGGTATTGATTTCCTCCCTGCTGGTCTCAAAAATCCATGATTCTAACAACAAAATGGATACTTTGTGTTTAGCTCTTCTACCACATTCTGGTTGCACTGTATTTTATTAACTGAAAGTAAAATGGGGTGAATGCATGCCACATTTTTTTTCTTTTTTCTATAGAAAAATATAAAGTCTCATTCCACTTTGTAGTCGTGCATTTGTATTGGTTTATCAAATAAAATCCCAGTTGGATAAATTCAAGCTTTTGTCTGTAGTGGGACAGAATGTGGAAAAGTTGTAGATGTGAATATGCGTTTGCATTCTCACCCCTCTTTGCCTTATAGTTGGATTTAAGTTTCTAGAATTGTATCTGTTAATTCTTATATTTGTTTATAACTCTCTCAGGCACAGAAGGAGCTGCTTGATGCAGAGCTTGATCTGTATCAGAAGACTCAGGCTGGAGAGGACACAGCTTCTTTAAAGCGGAAGTACACCCTTCTTCAAATTGAGGTACTAACGTAAAAATAAAATCAGATAAAAAACCTCCCAACATTTCTTCACAGCAACCACATGGGGGCACTGCTGTTCTCATCATTTGAAACGTTCCACATGAGTTTCCTCTCTGCATCATCATATTTTTTTGTGCGTGCTTTGTTTGTCTTCCAGGCAGCTAAAAGGGGGATTCTGTCACCAGGACGAGGCCGCGGCGTCCATTCCCGGGGACGTGGCACTGTCAGAAGCCGGGGGAGAGGATCCAGAGGTCGTGGACGGGGCGTTCCGCTGCATGCAGTTGTGGACCATCGACCTCGAGCGCTGGAAATTTCTGGTTTCACCGATGCCGACTGTGTGGACTTACTTCCCCATTTTGCTGTGAGTTGGTCTAAAACTGGAGAGCCTTGACTCTTTTCTAAGTCAAAGGTCAGAGGACTGCTGGGAGCCTAAAAGTCCTTGATGTTGCTTCTCTGCACTCTGTCACACTGACTTCTGCTTGATTTAGATTACAATTTATTTCAGTACTGTTTTTTTGTTTTATTTTTTTTATGGAAAACTAAAAGTATTCATGATTGTATTTTGATGGTCAGACAGTATCTGTTCAGTGAAGTACATCTTTACTAGACTAAAGAGATAATTGAATTAGTTTTTAAAATTTTCATAAACATACAAATTCTGTTAATAAGGCTTAATGATTAGCTCACGCTGACTTTTGAGTTAATTGACTTGAATAACTAGATTTAAAAATCCAAGCTAAAACAAAGAATAACCTTTTGTATTTCCATGGGGAACACAAAACCGACACTGACAAGACAGTTGAATACTATTTACAAAGACAGAATGTTTCACTAATGCTTTCTAACTCATATTTGTCCTGCTTTTGAAAATATATGAAAGCTGCTTGATGGGGAAGAAGAACCATATAAAAATATTTCTCTTCCCATGTAACTCTTCCCTGTTAGTTCCAGTTTTATGAATCCTTCAGAAAGAAGCAAGTTAAGTTTGCTGACCAAGACAGATTTTTTTATTATTATTATTTGTAGCAATTTGGAGAGATTGAAGATTGCCAGATTGACGAGAACAAACTTTCTGCAGTCGTCACATACAAGACGAGAGCGGAGGCCGAGCAGGTGAGGAACCACTCGATTTGTCCTTCATTTAAATACCGCAGTTTGACTTTAGATCCAACTGTGTACGAGTTGCAGTTAACCAGGAAAACTTTGTTTGACCCACCTGCAGGCAGCTCTGCACGGACTGAGATTTAACAGCCAGACTTTACGCCTGGCCTGGCATAAGCCTGCCACCACTCTCGGTACAGCAGATGCAGAAGAAAAAGAGCCACCGGAAGATGAGGTTGGTGAAATTCCTTCAATATCTGCAGTTTGGCGCTTTTCGTGATTAAATATTTACTCTAATAAAGTTATTTAGATGTTCCGTCTTAAGACATATCTCAGGAAAGGTTCTTTAATAGCTGTTTATATTGCATTAGAGAACACTAGAGGGAGCCATCACATGTTACAGAGAGGAATTGCCCTCTGGTTTTATTTGGATTTTGCATGAAAATTTTTGTACTTTCATTAGGCAGTTGGAAAATGATACTATAACATAGTGAATTATTCCCTCTTTGAGACCTCTTAAAGTGATGCAGTAAAAAAAAAAAAAATCTACATAATTTTCCACTTTTTAATCATCCACAGTAATATTGTCTTCTTTTATCAGTACCCGGAGGAGTCGCTGAGTGACGATGCATTCCTGCAAGACGACGACGAGGAAGAAGACGACAACGAGCCTCGTTCCTGGCGCAGATGAAGCTCCCTCCGACGCTCACTGGTGTGGACGAAGAGCGATGATCCAGCATAATTTCAGTGCTTGTTCAGGAATTAGAAAGGCACATTTTACTTTGGATAGACCTTTTTCCTCTAACACATAGCTGACTAGCAGAAGAAACTTGTGCAGTTTGATTTTAACATGTAAACCAGATAAACGGTGCAGTTTCTTTTAGTGCTCTTACAGTAGATTTGTTTTGGTTCTCAAAGTGCATTGTTAAATCTGGCCACTCAGACACATTAGTTGAGCGCTCAATAAAAAAAAAAAGACTTGTGTTGTGATTTAACTCAACAGATGGTAGTTTTTCTGCAGAATAGTATTAAGTTGCTTTTGTGTAAATATTTTATGTCCTGGTTTGTAATTTGTATGAAAGTTTGGCTTCTTATTTCTTGGCTTTACTTTGGATTGTACAAAAAAAAAATAAAGAAATTGAAATGGTCTGAAATCAACCTGCCAGAAAACCAAAAGAAAAAATACAAAAAAAATACAAAAAACCCCCAAAACAAACTGGCAGTGTGAAAAAAAGTATGCTCTACAAAAAGAGCTGAAAAAAAAATACCAAAGACCATTTCAAGAAAACAAAAAAAACTTCCTCTTCACCTTAAGAGCAAACTTCCTAAAAAGGTTCATTCAATGGTAAAACTAACATTTGGACCGGTAAGGTAAATCAGATTGCACTTTCATGCAAAGGTAAGAACGTAATTACAATTTTGGTAAGTCTAAATCTTTCATATTCCGCTAATCAAACATTTTTTCTCTTTCAGAGTCATCGGGGTTTCCGCTCACAACACTTTGTTTCCAAATATCTTCAACTTTTATCAGATTTCATCTTGGATTTGTCTCGATCTGTTTTGTTGTGGAATCAAGTGTTGCTGTGATGGCAATAATATTTTTGATAAATGTTTATTCTGTTTACCAAATGTAGAAAGTTGCCTACATGGGTTGATGGAAGCATTGTTGCGTACAAGAAAGTTCTATTCAATTTAAATGTACAAAATAATATACTACTAGATATAAACATAGAACAAATGCTGAACTGGATTGTTTGGTATGAAACAATATCTTTTTGCTGTAGATGAGGTAGAACCTCCAATTTGGTACCAAAGGGCTTGGAAAAACTGGAACTGGTGCATTTCCAACAACAATCTGGGTGATTATGCAATTATTTATCAACAAGTAAGATTAATTATTGAAACAGTCTGAAATGTCTTTTGTAACTTTCTTCTAATTCAGCAGTTTAAATATATTTGTTTGGTATCAGGGCTGCTATCTAGTTTATGAAGTATACCAGTTCCTCCTGCAGGAACACAGGCCCACAGCATCATGCTGCCACCCCTCTACCTCACAGTCAGCATGGTACAAGCATCCCTGTTTTGCCACCAAATGTATTGATGGTCATTATACCCAAACAGTAATTGGTTACTCTGAATTACTCTTAGGTGTGAGTGTGTGTATGCATGACTGGGAGGCTGTCTCTGTGTCCTTTGTAAATTGTTCAGAGCGATTGGCACCTTCATCTTCCCTGTTCTGACTCTAGTGTCCAAGTTTCCATCCATGATCTACTGAAGACCTACTACAGGAATTAGGGAGTTGGATTTTACTGAAACTTCTCATTCTTTCACTACGTTTAATTGAAGAAAACACAGCTAATGTATAGCTTTCCTGTGGACAGTATGGCAGTGTTTTTGGAAAAAAAAAAACATTCCTATATGTTAAAATTAACAGTTCTGTGGCAAGAATTCATTCACCGTAATCCTTAAGTAAAGGCAGCTAAATTACCCTAAACATGTATTCTCAGCTCATTTCCCTTTCTCACCTCACATGGTTTGGGTCATTCCAACTAATGAACCTATGCTTTTTTTGTGAACTTGAATCTTGGTATTTGGCTAAGGTACAAGTCTATTGCATCTTTTTCAATTCCTCAGTCTTGAATATGAAAGGAAAAATAACCCAATCAGTGTCCCCCAGTTCACTGTTTGTAGACTCCCCTTGGCGTCTGTCAGCCATGCAGGGATAATTGTGAGAAATCAGTTTTGCTCTTGTGAAATATCTGCTGTTCATCACCTAAACCATTTCCTCCTGCAAAGCACCAAAAATACCTCCCCTCATCTCTTCATCTGTTAGTATGTGGCTGTGAAATGCCCCCTCCTGTTGTCTCATTTACCTACTGTGGTGCCACCAAACTCAAACAAGCATGATTTTTGGTTGCCTCAACCGTGGCGTTTTACCTGCACACTTTTGTTTCCTTTAGTCTGAGATGTGACAAATTAAATGGACTTTTTTTTTTTTTTTTTTTGGACAAGCATGCGCAAGACATTTTATGAATAGCATAAATAAATGTAAAAGCTTCGGTGGACCTTCAGCCAGCATGCAGGAGTCTTAAGAGCTCGGCCACCCTTTGTGTCTCAGCAAGCAGAGAGTGTTCATTGGCTCTGCAGGAGCTCTAAAAATACAGGATAACAAGTTTACAATGTCTGTGTCATCAATTATATAAGTCTTTATTTTCAGATTTGTGTCAAGGAGACAAATGACATAAAAGTTGAAAGGAGTTGCTATAATGTTGTAAAATACGGATTTGAAAGGCAGAGTAAAGGTATGCGTCCAACAAAAGTCGGGCTGGACCGATTCCAAGTTGATGTGAAGATGAAACAAAAAGGAAATTTATTAAATATGGAAGCTCTTGCTCGTGCGTTGGAAAATCATCTATTGGTTCCTTTTTCTAAATTCAAAGAGAAGGGACCAATATTTTCGAAAATCTCACTTGTATTTGCTTGGAGATTGTTGTTTTCACTTTCTTTTTGAAGCCCTCGGGGGCTCAAGAAATCGGTCACAGAGATGTGTAACAACAAGGAAACTGCATAACGTAGTACGCTTTATAATTTATTCAGAATTATTTAAATATTATTGCTGCATTTTCATAACAAAAACACAGCTTTGTGCCAGTTAATCCCAATTACTCCTTAACTAGTTCCTACATGTACAAAATCCACCCCAATAGATAAATAGTGTCTACACCAGTTTATGCTGGTCATTTACCAGTATAAGGTGAAGAAGGTGTTTCTGATGGGAAACTAGCAGTGACTCTCCCCTCACCAACATCTTGGTGCTTTCGTATGCCATGCCCCCACCCCCTTCTACAATGCCAGCTCTCTGTGAAACTATTAATATTTTATGTGATCATGGGACTCCATAAGCAAATTTCAGTCCCCAGCAAGTTGAGCCAAAGCATGATTAATTTAGTATTTATACCCCGACAACCCTTTAAACAACACAGGGCCCTGGCCACAAAGCAAGGCACAGTTTGAAACAAAGCTAGCAGCCTTTAAATCATAATCAGCGCATCGTTATTGAGGATTATTTCAGTTCGGGGACATATTTTCCTCCATGTAAGCCCAGTGGCAGGTGTGGAATTGCTGCAAAGTTGATACTGACAGTTCCAGCTGTAAAACATATCCACTAAACTCAATATAATTATTCAGATGCAAGACAAAACACTTGTTTTTTCCCCCCCTAAAAATCTCTTTACATCATTCTCGGTTTGTCTAGAAAAACTGGGGTGTTGTTCAGCTTCATGAAACTCTTTAACCACTTGTGCTGACCACATACAGTAGGTGACTCCATGAACTGCCAATTAGCATCAATAAATAAATACAGGTTACTTCTGCACCTTCTGTTGACAGTTTACTTCGTGGCAACAAAAGGAAGTGCTTTTTTTTTTTCCCAATATGTACCTATTTCAATAACTAATTGTACTCAGAAGGATTTATGCACTATTGAAGGACTTAAAACAAGTAATTAGATTTAAACTTACTTGATAATATGTTCAGATGTGTAAGGATGTTAGTGAGGAATGACTGTTTTTCTCCAATATTGAAGAAAATTTAGCTAATCCAGTAACCTTCATCAGAAAAATGGCATTAAAGTGAACATTGTAAGGTCACGAAACATTTTGATATCCCACAATGCAACAACAAGGACTTTGATATTGTGGGTTTAGACCTTTATTAACACCTGTGTGATACTCGGCAACAACTATTTCCTCTCCAAACTGACTAGAAGACTTCCAAAGACAACCGGCTCCTTTTAAAGCACAAAAGCAGCCATTCTTACCAAATGGCTCAATCATTACTTGAGCCATTTGGTAAGAAAAACTCGATTAAACTTTACAAGGCTTAACTCGTGTCTAAATTTGCACACTAAGGCTTGTTCTTGTTAAGTTTAGTTGATCTTCTATTGCTTAGTTGGATGTTTTTTCACAGATACTCCAACTTCCTGCCAAAGTAACGTGTGGTGTTCATTGGTGATACAATAATGTTTTCCCACCATACAGGATGTTTCATCTTGTTTTGTATAGGCCCTATGATGAAAAACTCTTATTTGTTCAGACTGTGATTCTCCCTATTAGTCTCTCACAACTGTGATGTAGTTTCCAACACCACATCAACATTGCTAAGAATCAAAAATCAGGTATAAAACTAAATTAACAAAGACACAACTATCCAGAAGTTAGTCGAACAGGAAAAGTCCTTTAACTTTGTTTCTCAGACTAATCTAAATATGATCCAAACAATCAATTCCTCTTAAGAATATGTTGTGATTGGAAAGGTTTCTCAGCTGCAACAAAAGTTGCTCAGACATTCATAAACGTTCTGGACTTTTGCTATGGCGAAACTACATAAACACTGCCAGCAGCTCCCTGGCGGTTCATCTGCAACACTCCTGTCATTGCGAGGATAACCGTGCGTAGCATTCATCCGAATCTAATTAGACGGTACACTAACATGATCACTGCTCAGTTCAGCTTCATTAAACACAATCTCTTTGCAGACACCACTGGACACAGCGGGCCCCTCCTCCCCCTGCCGTCTTTTCTGCCATTGATTTGAACAGTGATTTGCAGCATGCAATCCGATGCGCTGTGACAGGTTGTAACCGAGGTTAAAGATGGCAATTTAATTATGTGTCAGAGGTCACATTACAGGCTGACCCCTGACCGATTTCCACGAGGCTTTGCTGATTCGTGGTCACCCTATGTTATTGTTTAAACTAACCACCATGACTGAGAGATGCACGTGTGTTGGATTAGTGGGGAACTGGAGGAGAATCAGAGGAACTCTGAAGCATGCTGTGACAGCATGCTGTTGGGATGTTGTCTACTGCAGATGTGATTATATAATCTTACTGTGAAAATGTTCTTCTGATAGGAATATTATAAAGAAGCTTCATTTCTTTTTATGATGTTACTTTATACTTAAACAAAATAATTATTTCAGTGGAATAATTTATACTTTTAATTACATGCAATTAAATCGACTCAATAAGAGCTCTAAAATGCTGATAAGGCCATAGAGTCTTTATTAGGCCCTTGTAAAGCACAAACGAAAATAAAGAGTATGCACCTTTCAGCTAGTTGTCCAACTTATTGTCATTCTGAATCAGATGGTGTCATTTTGTAAGAACCTTTTGGAAGTTCTTAAGTAGTATCTTTAAGTTTGAAGTATCTTTGACATAATAACAGCCATTTTTTTCTATTTTTAATCAATCACACTGTAATTAACACCAGTAAATAATGTTATTTCAGTCAAATCAAGTTTTTATCTTTTGCAACCTGAACAACTTGCTATTTAAAATTGAGAAAGTGTTCAAAAGAAGTGCCCAAAGGCAAAACCTCAACACCGTGACTTGTTTCTTGATGTCGCTTTGCTACGTTCATTACCTGAACCGTTTACTGTAGATGAAGGCATGAATTCTGCTCTCTACCAGAACATTCCGATGGCGATACGGCCATCATTTCGTCACCCACAGCTCAAACCTGTTTATTGCAGAATACAATCCTACGATGGCTCAACGGCTGAAACAAAATGAAGATTTTCGAATGGCTTTGTCAAGACGCCGTGGCATGATGCTAAACAAGCAGTTCATTCTTAAAAACCCTCCAGTGTCTCTGAAACAAAACAATTTTTCGAGGAAGAGTAGACCAGAATTCCTCCACTGTGATGTAAAAGACTTGTTGCTATTGAAAACCATTTATTGTCATGTGTCACATTTTCTTTATCTGACGTTAAGATGTCTTTCATCACCTGACACATTTAAAGCTACAGTATGTAATTTTCTAAAATATCTAGTATGAGACAGGTAATCTGGGAAAAGATGAAGCTCCTCCACTTCCTCCCTGAGCTGTTTCTGCAGAAACACACAGCTCCTAATCAAAAACAACCAATCAGAGCCAGAAGGAGTGTCTTAGCGCTGTCAACCAACCTCGTGTACATGCTGATGAATGTGGAAATGGTGG
The DNA here is from genome assembly GCF_001444195.1 of Xiphophorus couchianus. NCBI lineage: Eukaryota > Metazoa > Chordata > Actinopteri > Cyprinodontiformes > Poeciliidae > Xiphophorus > Xiphophorus couchianus. Next base: position 23,147,905 of record NC_040231.1, on the reverse strand, counting down.
GGCAACAACCTACCATTACATGAAAACTGTTTATCTGCAGTCATCGGTGGCTGTGTCGTTTATTTACAAGAAACAGATGAAGACAATCTACTGCCAGCATCACAGTGTGTATAGCCAGAGCTAATTCGTAACACACGTCCCTAGAAGGACCTTTTTCCCATCACTGTGTTTCATCTCGGGCTGCACAGTGGTGCAGTTGGTAGCACTATTGCCTTGTAGCAAGAAGGTCCTGGGTTCGATTCCCGGCCCAGGGGTCTTTCTGCACGGAGTTTGCATGTTCTCCCTGTGCATGGTGGGTTCTTTCAGGGTTCTCCTGCTTCCTCCCACAGTCCAAAAACATGACTGCTAGGTTAATTGGTCTCTCTAAATTCTCCCTAGGTGTGAGTGTGTGCGCGTGGTTGTTTGTCCCGTCAACAAGGGTGTTAGAAAATGGATGAATGGATGTGTCTCATCTCCTCTCAGCAGGTCAGAAAGTATCTCTAAACGTTGCCTTTCATTTATTGTGCTTTACAATGTTTCATTTTTTTATTGTACAACAGCTTAGATCAGTACAGATGAGGTCATATGAGACAAGAATAAAAACAGGCTCTCTGTTTGTTCTGAACAATACAAAATCACATAAAATGACAATAATTTACCTCTGTAAAATTGTTGTTTTTGAAGAAAATAAACACGACAGAGTTGTTTATTATTCCTAGAATAAGTGTAGAGGTATTCTGTTGTGTCACAGGACCCCGGAGTATGAGAACCATCTAACATTTCTGTAGGCAGCCCCTTATGCAAATGATAGGGCAATTGTAGATATACAAATATGTACCCATGGTCCGGGCCGCCTAATGGCCTCTCTCCCTTTGGCTAGCTCAATGGCTCATTTAGATATCTGCTTGGTTTATTATGTGAATAAGTCACGCCTGGCTTGTTACAACCCTCCAGGTTGCTGTTTCTGCTGTGTAGCTGAGATGTGTGGTGCTCAATTAGGCTGCCTGCCTGGCAGAGTTAACCCTTTACGCCAGATAAGCTGTTTTTTTTTTTTTGTTTTGTTATTGTTTTCACAAACCAGATGGGGTGCTGCAGCGAGTGTGTGCGTGTTTATGCGCGCGTGAATGTGTATAGGGGGCGTTCCAAGCAGGGATCAAAAGATCAATCCTAATACAGTGCTACCACGCTGACCTCTCAAATGTAATAAAGGCGCCATCTCTCACCCTGGGGTCCTATTCAGGAGCCTCCCACCACATGAACAAACCTGGTATCTTTAAATTAGCTGACTCTCTTGCCCTGCAGGTAATTGCATTAGTTTATCAATGTTCAACACAATTTATTACTTACTCAGGCACTAGAAAAATCCCTGTGTTGACTTCGCCTTACACGGAGGCTGGGGATGCGGGGGTGAGCTTGTGCGTGTTTCTTTGCAAATAAAGAAGAGTAAACACAATGACGCAGAGAAGTGAGGCATTTATTTCGCCACGTGGGTTTTATTCATACAGGTGATGTGTTATCATCAAAAGACGTGATGTCTGGACCAAATTAAAACTTCACATTTTACTTTTCATGAGCCTGATTTCACATGCAGCGCCCGTGTTATTTATTGGTGTCCGTGCAAAAAAAAATCTTCCCTCTCTTTTAATGCAACTATTGTCCAATCTTTCATGGCCATAGCTCCAGTGCTTATTTTAAAACTTTATATGACAGCAGACTTATTTGCTTTAATAGGTGCTTAAATCAGATTGCCTTTCATTACACTAAAAACAATATTACTGTCTTTTCTTCTCAATAGAGTCCTCTGGCTTCAGGCTGCTGTGCCTTCTGCACATCTGTATGCATTATGGATCTGTCTGAGGTAATAAACAGACCCTGCTCTTATTCCTGCTTCCTGGTATCATTATTCCTTGCCCCTCAGATGGATTATAGCCCACTATGCAACATGTAGATGAGTGGCGCTCCTCTGATTGCCTTATGGCCATCAGGCTTTGCATATTTACTGCCCATGAATCACAGTGCGCGCGACAAGCCCACAGAAACATATTCTGATCTTTCTCCCTCCTCCTCGTCCTCCTTCTCGTCTCCTCACCCTCTGCTCCGTTTTCCATTTTCTCTGTCACTCGCTTTTATTCTTAGTTCCTTTTCCTCCATCGTCTTTCTCCCAACTCCTCCTCCGACTATTCTTTCATTGTCTGTCTTTCCTCATGCCTTGATCCTGCCCGGTGCATTCCCAGCTGCTTAATTAAAGCATGCATTATTGATACAGCTATATCTTTGTCCATCTCTCTTCCCTGTTCATACGACTGCTACATTAAGTGTAAATTGTTTCGCTGTAATTCCCACATAATGTTCCCGTTATAATCAGTGTTTCTGGCGCGTGGCAGCAAGGGGAGGACAGGAAAAGGGAGAGGAGATCATACAAGCTTTTACTGTAACTTACTGTTTGATGTGTGGCTTTGCAAACTGCCGGCCCCCGATAATTAGGTCTGTTTTGCAAGTCAAATGTACAAGGCACTAATATAGAAAATATGAGATTAATAAAAGAAGGTAGTAAGGCTTGTGTGAGTGAGATTGTTTCTGCTGTGCCTGAGGGAAAGAAAAGCACTCTTTAGCGCTTTGTAGCATTTTTGTGTGTGAGCAGTTTGCCATTGTCCTGTGAAAACTGAACTTAGTTTAAGTTTAAAAAATTTTGCAATAATCTCCAATCCAATTTGACTGTCTTCCTGCAGAGGTCGCGTAAAAGTTGCAAGTCTGTACAGTTGGTAACTCTGTTGACTTGAAGCAAGTAGGTAATGGATTCAAGTCCTATTCTGAGAGTTGCCCTGAAATACAGAGGCAATCTGTCAAGGGTGTACTCCGCCTGTCATTCAATGACTACTAGAGACACGCAACCCCTCCGTGACCCAGCAAGGAAAAGGACGTATTTTACAACCTTACAACAGAGTCCTTGGCTTGAATCATTGCCAAGGTTTTTCTGAATGAAATTTGCATGTGACTGCAGTTTGAGACCACTAAACTAAACCATCCTAATGTAGTTCTGGCTGTGAGTCTTGGATAATTGTCTGACTGGTTTCTCTGCTGAACTAAAGCTACCTCGCAACATTGTGCTACCATCTTCAAGTTTTCTTTCTGTGTGAATGGTGTACTTTGAATTGTGTAGTGTTCCCCTGGTAAGGGGATGAATTGTATGAATACTGTATGAATACAGGTACATATACACCTGTGTTCATACCTGCCTGTACACCTGCACCTGTATGAACAGCACAGGTGCAGGTGCTATGTTATTATAAAAGAATGTGATGTTCCAGCCAAATTAAAATTTCACATTTTACTTTTCGTGAATCTTATTTCACACGCTGCTCCCGTATCATTTCTCTTCACTGTTCATATGACTGCTTTATGTTGGTGTAAGCCAAAGTACAAAACATATACAGCACAAAGAGAGCAAAATAGCAACAGGGGCTTGTTAAATTATGTTTCTATCACTCAAAAAGCTGCAACCAGTAGACATAAGTGACATTATCAGAACATTATCAGTGACATTATCTTTATCAGGTTGTTGAGCGTCTTTAAGTCTCTGGCTCTGATGCCGCTACACCAACAGAAAACGACATAAGACAGTGCACTCTCCAGAACAGACATATGGAAGATATGCAGCATCTTCCTGCAAACCTTGAAGGACCCAAGCTTCCTCAAGAAGTCCTGCCTTCTCTCTTCCTTCTTAAAGACAATTTAGACAATCTGCTAGCAGACTACTCTATATTATGTGAACCTCTAAACCAAATTTCAGCACACACTCATGCCCATTTAAGAGCATATAACTGCCAAGCAAAACACTTGTCATGTAAAGTGATTATCCCAGAGGAGTTTGGAGTACAATATTTTTGATGAAGAAACTTTATCCTTCCAGTATCACATGACCGGGACCTTGGAAAACTAAATGTCTATTAGTCTAATCACTGTTTCCCGTTCAATAAACCACACTCAGAGAGCAAACACACTGACTTGGTAAACCTCCATATTCAAAAGCAGAAAGTTGACAAATGTAGAAGTTAGGATTTAGTCAGAAGTCACATTTTGTGCTGCTATCATTATTGTTGCTGTTTTGTAACAGAAACTCAAAGTTGTTTGCTATAAGTCATACAAACCAAACTGAAAGGATGCTTGAAGTCAGTTGACTTTTATTGCATTTTGGCATTTTATCAGTTTTAAATCTCATTAAGTCATATAGTTTTCTTTATATCAAAGAAGAAAACACTGTACTTTTGGTTGTTGGGATTTCTGCTCCTTTCAAAGGCACTTCCTCTTGCCCTCCTCCAACCATCACTCCTAATGAAACGGTGTCGATGCATTACCATTTATCAGTCACAGAGTGCTTGGTTTGCCATTATTGATCTTAGGGAGGCCAATTGGCTGGAAGGGTGCTGTAAACTGGGCAATTTAGAACCTGCATCCTTCATTGTCACATTATGGCTGCAGAATGAAATAGTTAAAGGCTGAATGAGTGCAGCGGTTCTAAATAAAAGAGGCGGAATATAATCGAGGAGACAGACAATGGCTGTCAATAAAATCTGTGCACATGCTGCAATCAAAGTGATTATGGGAGCAGGGATGCTGCAGAGTAAAGTACTGTAAAATATCCTTGGTGAAACAGAAGTTGCAGATGGGTAATGGCACAATGGCACAACTACTGGCCCACATCTCAAAGGCAGGGTTGCTCCATGTGGAGAGTAACAGACAAAAAGAAAAGAAAAGTGTGTGAGGGCCTCGTAAGACCATAAAGCAGTACTTAAATATTTTAATTTCATTTGTCATAGAGGCCCCTCCCTCCCAGTCTATTACCCTGACAACCATCCTTCATCAGCTGAATGAGTGCATTATTCATTAGCACTAATTATTTTCACATAATGTCTGCCCCGATATATTTAACCTCCACATTACACCCGGGATAATGGCCTTGTAAAATTGAATTGTGAGAAAGAAGTGGAGTTGGAGAGCTCATTTAAAGAACATAAGAGGGAAGGAGAAAAAAAAAGTGAATGAGGTGCAGAAGGGTTTTTGAAGCAAGCTAGGGCAGGGAGGGTTAAGAGGAGTGTTAAACACTTTGGGACAAGGAGCCCCACAAGTGACAGGGACATTTGTTCTCGTCTCATTTGCATGTTAAGAGAACATTCTGATGGTTCTCTGCTGGACTGACAAGATACCTAAAAACCCTGTAGGTTGAAAGTGGCCTCAAGGTGAGGAGCTAAGATTAGTCCGTCCTGTTGAGGTCATGCCGAGGCCTACACAGTGATGAAGATGAGCTGGGACAGCAGGAACAGAAAGTGGAAAGTCGAATCTTAATGTCATCACCTTCACTCCTGTCTTTACTTCAGCTGTAATTCCATTTACTAAGCTTTAGTTCCCTTTTTTTTCTTTTTTTTTTTTTTAACATTTCACATTTTCTGCTGTCCTATAAACAACTTACCTGCACTGACGCACTGGTTGAATCACCCACTTTGCCTGAATCCCGCTGAGAAGTACCGGGAAGTCGCATTCTGCAGACAAACTTCAAAACAAACTGTGGTCCAACGAAGACTTTGTTCTTGTTTTGATTATTCATGAGTCTGACATTCACCGGCATGTAAAATGTAAAGCCAAACAGGGCTTGCTGTTAAACCTGTTTCATCTCTGTGGTCTTCTGGGTGAGAGCTGAGAGCCCCTGCTAGTAGCAGAGTCGGAAAACTCACCCAAAAACAAGTAAACCTATACAAACACTCGCATGCAATTTAGGATGCCGTGCAATTTATTCAATACGTCAAGCCCAGAGATTTGCACCTTTCTGAAGAAATGGCCTCCAAATTCAGACTGAACCCTTTCTAACTGATTCAGGAGGAATATATGGGATTTTCATCATTTATTCATGAAATGATCTAACAAATTTTAAGCAGATTAACTTGTTTACTTCCAGCTAACAAAAGAAATAAGCGTGTACAGTGCAAATTCCCTTAAATGGCAAATTATTCAAAGATGTATCATATTTCATAAAATGCATTACTTTTATAAAGGACAAACATCAAGAATTATAACAAGTACTTTATAAAAACTAAATTGAAACTACAGACAGACAGCCGTGGATTGATGTAAATCTTCATGAGATCATTGTTTCACAAGTTAGGAAAAGAAAAACAACATTATCACGGATGCAATATTGAACTCATTTGTTATTCCATATTAGCGCACAGACTTAGTTATATAAAGAGCTGTGAACATTAGAACTTTTTAAATTTGATTACTTAGCTTGGAGTCTTCCTCGCTGACCAGTACTTCAAAAAATCCAGAAAAAATATGTGTCTCTTAAATACAGGGAATACAGAAAGATTTAAAACCAATAAATAAACCAACTGAAACGTTGTCACACCAGTAGTGATAGATATTCTGAAGTGTCATTTACCACTATTTCTGGAGAGTTTTTCTAAAATAATTAATTTATTTGTCCTTTTAAACATGTTTATCAAGAACACAGTCAGTAATTAACCAGGCCTGTATGTGGCAATGTAAAACAGTAAAAGAAAAATGTCAAAAACAAATAAGTAGGTATACAGAATGCACTTAAGGCTCACTGCTGTTGAGTTTAACATGCTTACAATCAATGGTTAAATTAAAGGTGGGGCTATGAGATGAGTGTTTTCAAATTGTTTGTTGGTTGCATACACTGAAATTCAATAAATTAAAACACTTCAAAGTTACATGGGCTTATAAAATATTGGATTTGTGAATCCGTTTTTCATTAAAAAAAAATCTGTCAAAACAGTCAAGCAGGGTGCAGCTCTGTGCTACGGCACCGGCTAAAGTTCAGCCTTTATGTCAACTTCTTAGAGAAGCTAGGAATAAAACGTATGTGTCAGTATTTTAATGAACCTAATTAATAATCTCAATATTTTCCCTTCCATTTAATTACAGCGTTGTATACATTCCTCTGTTGTGTCATGAATCAGAAAAGGAAAAAACATAAATATAATAGCATGAAGTGTTTCATTTTATTCATGGTAATTTTGAGCCACTCTTTGTCTAAAAAATGCATAAAGATAAAAAAAAAAGTTCCTATCTCACTTTGTGTTATATGTTTACCATTATGTTGGAAAAAATTTACACCTCAGAATTTGGAGCTACTCCTTTATACACAATAGTTTATAAATAAGCTGTCAGTGGATTTTATTATCTGACTAATCACTGCAACATAAATCCAGTAAATCTGATCTTAATAACACTCCTACATTGCTATTCCTGAGTCTCCTTTGTGTGATTTTGCAAACAGTGACCATGTTCCTCTCCAGGCTATGAGAGTGCAAACACTCTGCTTTGTATGTTTGATGACGGGTAATTGCAGTTCGCTCCAACTGGGAAAAAATATTATTCTGAAGATTTTCTGCTCGACGCCCAGAAGGCAGCGCTCTCTGTGTATCTGTCTCTCTGACATTTGGATTCGCCTTTTAAAGAAGACATTTCTCAAAACTGTTTGTTCATGTTTTCCAGACAAACATTTTTCTTCTGACCTTCAAACAGTTCAAGGAAGTGTGCAATTTACTAATCTTTAAGATTTGTTAAGCAGATGACAATAGGTCAAATGATGTACTAACTTGGTCTTTGTAAAAATGTAACCTGTTTCCTCTGAGTGAATTATGTCATTCAGTGTTTAGTTTTAAATCACATGGCTTTGAGGCGTGGTGTAGAAGCTTGAAGTGGCGATGATGGAAAGGTGCTGGTCTCATCTGTAGAAAAAGACACAAAATGCACATTAATGGCATTTGTTTACATGTCATATTTACACAATATATGGCACAATTAAGAGAATAAGTACACAGCACGGTAGGTTTTGCCATCATTTCAGTATTTTTTGGGGTGTGTGACTGAGTATTAATGGCACACTGATTTTGCAGTTATTGAGTAGACATGCTCATCTTTGAATAATTCCTTTGAATCACAGCAGCTTTCCAATTACAGCACTCTGGTGACTCGCAATGAACCTTTATCCATTCTGCAAATGAGCGTGCTATCCCTAAATAATTTCCTCTACAAAGATGGTGCCGTGCATTATGAAATATTCAGAACTCAATTTTCCGGCCCTATCAGTCTTTGGAAAGATCCATAATTACATGATAATCCATAATGTAATTCATTTTGGGCACTTTCGGAAACTGAGTTCCAGTCGCTGCAAAAATGTTTAATGCGTGGCTGAAATTGGATAAAGTCCGCTTTGTAGTATTTTGTTGTGATTGTTTAAAGGGATTATATTTCATAGTCCAGTTTTGCTGGATTTCTGACAATTACAGAGGCCTTTAGGGTCAATGGGCGATACTGAGATACTCTCGTCAGGGTGACATAGAATTATAAAGTGCGTAAAGGACCAGAGGGACAAGATTATTGTCAAAAATTCAGAAACATACACCATCCAGTCATATGGCCGTACCGTTCAAACTGTGATAGAATTCAGAAAAAATCTGAATTCTATCATTTTACATTGAATTCAGGTACATTTTGGTTGTAAACAGCATTAGAAACTTAAAGGTGCAGAATCACATCTTATTAACCAGAAACGTGGGGTTACAGTTCAGTTATTATGAGGCGTTGCTCTGCAACAGAGGCATGTGTACAAAATATTGTCATTTCAAAGTTGAACACGAGACGCTGATTGTGTAAGAGACGGACGGATATTTCACCAAGACCCATTTGTGAAAGCCCACAATAGCCTATAGAACGCTATCAACACAAGATTTCCCATTGAATCGCGTGCCATAAAAAAGTGAATGTGTGCTTTATATTCCCATACAACCGGTGCGGTGTACTTGTGGAAGTTTATAACATATAATACAGTTTAGACAGCAGTATCTCACTGTAAGGTGCTCAAGAAAGTAGCCCATAAAAATCTGTAGCCACTGGCTTTAAAACTAATAAAGTTAAATGGCGTTGCTGACATTCTTTTGTGTAGCGTTATTGGAAGAGAGGCCTGCTGTCAGTCATTGTGACAGAGAACTCAGCAAGATGATGGCAATGAAATGCCTGTTAAAATGTGAAGCTCCTGTGATAACGGTGCTAAGCTTAAAGGCCAAAGCTGTCACAGCAAAGGCGAGACGCAAGAATGAGAGCAGTAGGACTTTAGAGCAGTGTTGTCAAGCAGCTGGAATTGAAGCAAAATTACATCAATCTCCTTTGTTTTTGGAAGTGATTGGGATAAAAGACTAGATATTGGATGAATTCTTAATGTGTATAGTGCGGACCATTCATACACGGGAACTGGTGTTTCAAAATTTATTTTTGTGATGGAAAAACTGTGATTAGGCTGTCCCTTTAAACAGAAATTATTGATGGACACCAAACAGAACAAACTGTTGTAAGCTGTGCAAGAATTTACACTCAAAACTATTTATTTTTCCCAGCATTAAAGCATTAATGTTTAGGTCGGTGTATTCTAGTGTATTGTGTTTGTCATTGCTTATTCCTTCCTTCAGTAACATAATAAAAACAGACAAAAAACATATTGACATTTTTTGCAGCTGTTTATAGAACCTACAGTATATGGGTAAATTGACAATGATACCTTTAACTTACTGGGAATTGGTGACAAATGACTTCTGTAACAAGGTGGCCTTTTGCGGTTGGATTTTACAGTGAGGATGAAGCTTTGAGGCAGAGTCAGGTGGAAACAGCAGTGGTTTATTCTTCTTAACTAGATTATGGTGAAATAGCATCTATGAAAAAATAATCTATGTAAGATCAGGGGAGGAACTCAGTGGAGGTAAACTTTTCAAGTTTTGAATGACAGCTTTTGTCACAGTTTTTGTGCTTTTTTTTCACTACAGTGAACTACAAACAGGCTTGCGACACCCAGCACATCAAATCTCTATGTGGAGTGCTGGGTGTCCACGCTAGTGCTGTAAGGCAATATTTTCTCAAGACTTTCTCCTCCCCCTCACAAGACAAATTCCCACTTAAATTTAAATTTAATAGTTCAAATCTGTAATGAAGAGTTTGTTATAACAACTGTCCTCTGGCAGCCACTGTTGCGCTTTAGGGCCTGTGTTATTAATTGCCTTTTGCTCACTTCTTTTGTTTAACACCTTTTTTTTCATGTTTCTCACTTTTATACATTTAAATAAAATGAACTTTAACAAATCCTGAACACAGCGGAAAAGGAAATGCCTTTAAATACGTGTTTACATTATTGATTAGGACAGTGCAGTCAGAACTTGCTTTGGGTTGAAATTGTCACAACAGCTGAAACGTCAGAAAGGAGAAAGAACTTAAAGGATCTGAAAACATTTTACATTAGATTGCATTTACTTTCCTTTCTAGATAGAAGCCAGTTTTCATTTTCTATTTGCCAGTAGGATAACATCCACCATAAGCTCACTTTAAGTCATCTTTTACACATAACATATTCCGCTTTTTACTGTCTTTTTTGTGTGATGACTGTTTCCAATAACATCATTCACTTCCTTTTAGAAAATAATTAATTTTTTTGCTGGAGCAATCAAGCTCTGATGCCCCTCATTTTCTCCTTGACATTTTGTGATGAATTCCCATCTGCAAAGCATTTCCAAATGCTTTGCCCAAGGAGGTGTAATTTAAAGAATATCAGTCACTGCGGTGCTGCCAGAATGAGAATTATGGTCACATGGATGTCTCATCTGACGAGCAGCAGAGGACAGACTCAAATAACAAGAGCGCAATAATTCACTCACTGTTATTATCCACCTAATTATAACACAAGATCCAGCCATGTCGCTTTTCCTTCTTGGATTCAGAATAAATGAACAAATTGACCTCTTGTTATAGTCATGTTTCAAATGTGTACATGCCTACAATTGGTGTGGTGTGTAGTTTTCTGTTTGCCAGAATGTACATCCACAAAGCTAAAGCACCCATTAGAAGGTTACCCAAAGTTGTCGTGCGCGGAGCAACCACACACTAAGTCATCAGTTTTCACAGGCAAACTATTATAATTATAGCACTATAACAAGTTTAATGAGAGCAATCAGCTCAGAATATCCGTGCCTTCAAGGAAGCAGAGGTCTAAGTCAGTCACAGAGCGACTCCTTGGTCATTCTCCATTCGCTTGCAGAGGGTGTTCTCTGGGTGTCAGGGTCTTGGCAATGCTGCTCCCCAATGAATGCTACCAAGTCCGCTCCTTAGTGGGGGTCCCTAATTAGATTCTCATGTGAATTTAATGGACTCACTGCTTTTGGTCCTGCAAGAGAGAGCAAAAAACTACAACATCTGGAGGGAGAAGACCCTCCTCATGCACAGCGGATCTATCTATCTATCTATCTATCTATCTATCTATCTATCTATCTATCTATCTATCTTGAAATTAATAGCTAGATCATTAAGTTGATTCATTGGATTCTCGGGGGGATGAGTTTTTTAAAAATATGTTTTTTAATAAAACCTAAAAATTCAATTTCTGAACTAGCAACTTAGTTCCTTAATAAAACACCAAAAATTTGTTATGGGTTTTGGATTTCATATGGAACCACAAAAATATATCTGCCTTCTACATGATCACCGTTTTTAAAAACACACATTGCTCTTGTTACACAGACTTATTGCAAAATGGTATTTTTCTGCAATATATAAAGATTATTATTTCTCCAGCTGCATGTTTTTTTGCAGTGAAAAATCTTATAAATTTACAACAAAACAGGCTCAGTCTTTTTTTTCCACATCTGGAGATGGGTTTTAAGGGAAAGCTATTTGCAAACAGATTTCAGTGCAAGACTTGCAGGTCAACGGAACTAAAGAGGGTAACAGGAAGGATCATCACTGACAATGCTGCACTTGACTTGTCCATTTGAACATTTGTTTACCAGGATACATAATCTTAAATGTTATGTACATATGTTTTTTTTTTTAAATTTTATTTTGCACATACTGATCACTCCTTCTGAGACACCATGAAATCATCATGGTTGTGGATGGAAAAGAGGCTGTTTAACTCAATCCCATTTCTGTCTTCTAAATCTCTCAGTGCTGTTCTAATGAGCACAGACATCTGGACCCATCTCACAATACGAGGCTGTGATGAATATGACCCCCGTGGTCAGGCCCTGCCCTAAACCCCACCAGGGCACATAAAGCAGTAGCGCAGGCCTGTTAAAACGCTGAGCTGGAACATAAATCGGTCCGAGCGCTTCTTAACTGTCCAATTTGCATGGCCCTTACACAAAGAGGCTAACGATGTTTTACAAGACAAACATGAACAAACACGAACACGGCGCCATGCGTGCAGGTAGGTTGATAGGGTTGAACCTGTTTGTTTTACGAGGACATTTCACAGTTTGAATCTGTTAAAGACGCTTGACGGGACTCGTTCCCGGAAATGGTAAACAAAAGTTGCGGTAGACAGAGCAGTCTGCAGGAAAGATGGAGGCTCTGAGAGGAAAGAATTCGAAAGTTAGAGAGAGAGAGAGAGAAAAGAGGAAACGGAGCAGAAGCAAGACTGCCGATGGGAAAAGGCAAGATGAAGAGGGTGCTGAGATGGGAGTCTGGGTAGTTTTATCTAGTGGGCAGGCTGACGGTGGCGGCGGGATCTGTCTCTGTTAGCAAGAACAGAGACCTGTTATTAAAGCCATTTATCACTGGCTGAATATTCTCCCTTTAATAGGCGCTGTCGTTAATTACCCAACTTTGTCAAGACAGAGTGTCAAGGGCTCTCTGTTTTCTCACAGACAGGCTTACACAGGCACTGTGATGCATACTGAAGCTTGACCATGTCATCAGGCCAGGGTACTCATTTTTATAAGTGCAGGGGGCAAAACGAGGAATCCGCACAGGCACACATCAGAGCAAGTTTTTGATGCTTTTCAAGACACAATAAAATGACGCAGTCCTCAACGAAAGAGATCAAATTATCTAATGAAGAACTGAATTACGCAACTCTGCTAAATGGACAATAGGAAAGTCATATTATTAGTATTTTATTTTATTTTCCTAGGGTTCTATTGTGTTTTTTTCTGTTTTTGTGCATTTTTTAACTTTATTTTTACTGTAGTTTATATATAAATATAATATTTATCTAACCTAATGGAGGGACAATCCAAAAATATATCAGACAATAATGTCATCTTCTCAGTTTTATATAGCATTGTAAAATGCTACATAAACATGCATGCAGAAGTCAGAATAATTCATGTTTAAATACATTTTATACTAGACATTATGATTTGAAACCAATATTACAAGACCGTGAGCATTTTTATTTTACACAAATTAAGGTTTTTGGGAATTTCTTTAAGACAAAGTTGAGGTTAATGTAAAAATACTTAATAAAAGTCTCAGCTTTTAGATGCAGGAGAAAAAAAAACCTACACAGCATTTTCCAGTTCAACAATGACAAACGGACTGCTCTTTACAAGAACCAGGGAACTTTAATTTATATTTAGTTGATTGTATCAGCTGCCCTGTGTAAAAGAAAAGTGTGTGGGGGGAAAAGTCTCCTCCTCTCCTCCTCCCTGTCTTCATTCCTAATTAGACACTTTTGTTCTTCTTTTATAATTAGCCACTTAACTAGCAATAGAGCTGCGGCTGTAAAACATTTACAAGGATACTCGACAGGACACGCCAGCACCTTTTGTTTAGCAATTAGTTTCTCTTTGAAAGGAACAATGCACAACATCTGCTGGTCTTGTAGAGCTCAGTGAAAGAGGGAGGCAAACAGAGGCAGCAGTACGGATTGTACCGCAAGGACTTGCCACAAGGGCTGTGAAGTTTATAGTCTGGAGAAGATGATCTGGAAATGGAAGAAAAGCAGCTCTGATGGATATGATGATAATAGAGTAAGAGAGGGATGTGTAATAGGGACTTGTTTTTCACATTTCATTGATTAAAAACTAGAGTGGCGTAAGCGCAGATTCCCATGTGAACAATGAAGCAGAGTTTTAGCGCGTGTCCCAGTATGGCTTCTTTTAGTACCCAGTCATTTACATTGTAGTTATCCAAAGACAGAAGCAATGAGAGGCAGAATGTCCATTGATCCCTTTGGCCTGATTAGCTCACCAATGTGCAGTCAAGGCGAACTAATCAGATGCATTGATCATGGATTACTTTTTAACGCTTCAACAGGCAATATTATGATTTTTATTTTTTACATCCAATTTACAGGCCAGTTATCTTCTGGGATGCAATGCCAGACATTTGGGAATTTGTTTCCTATGTATCAAAAGAATCCATGATTGCAATCTCTGGACTTACTTTTAAACTTTTTAAAACATTGGTCACACTGTCATAACTTCAATCAAATTCTTTATTTCTTTAAATTTTCTCTGAATTGTTTTACTGCAGCTTGTTTTTGATTTGCAAGATTTATTTAATTTTCTGCTTGTTTTACCGTTTGTCCAGAAGAGGTTGCTGTGTTCACTGCAATTTACAGGGAGTGAATGTTGAGGTCTGATTCTTATTCTGACTTGTATTTATTAAATAAATGAAGTAAGTTTGAAATGGGAGCTCAATTTATATCTTTTCATTGCAAGCACATAAAATCTCCAAATAAATATGAATTGGACAATCGCATAACATTTCAATGCCTTATATTAAATTTATCATTGCTGGTTTTTGGGTCCTGCACAGAAACTGTGCTCCTAGTAAAGAATTGGTATATGGTAATAATAATATAATTATGGTAATGTTTTTATTAATACTGTTCACTGTGCAATTTTTCCTCATTGAATACATGCTAATTGATTATAGATGTAGTGTTCCTCATTGACAGTAGGGGGCAGAATCCATTCATTGATTTGAGTGCCATTATGTGGAAGCCATGTAATTGTGTTGTGAGGCCTATTAACACACACTTACACCCGTCTTTGGAGAGCAATGTTTAGCCTGTTGACTTAAATGTGTTTATCTTGTTTCAAAGAGCAGCGCTGACTGTACAATGTGTGACTTTTTAGAGAGATCTGAAGAAGAGAGAGTTCTTCAAAGTGAAAATTTTGTCTGCCCATTTGCACCAACATCTAAAAAAAGAGAAAAAAAACAACAACTAAAAAACAAATCCTGTGAGGGAGTCTGAACAGCTGTTAGAGGTATGAGCTTCTCTCTGATACCTGCGTTCCCGTGATGCTGGAGATCAAACGCTTTGCTTAGCACAACATCCATTCCTGTCTGTCACACCCTCAGGCTAAACATCAGTAGTGTGCCTTAAAGCTTGCAAATGTTCTCATGACAAAGTTAAAATGTCTCGATTAATATCTGACAACTCGGCTTTTCTTCCCCTCCTCCACACCGGTTCATGTGTCTGCTTTGGCTGCTTATCCATCTGGTGATTTCTGCTGGATTCGTCCATCGCTATGGTGTTCCCGTGTTAAGACGGTGAGAAGACTCGGCCAGTGATGAAATCTTGGGATCTTGAGAGTTTCTTGCGTTTGCTGTGATGCGGAATGTTATAAATGTAAGCGTAAATCGCTTTTCATTCTGATTCTATTTTGCTGTCGACAAAGTTATTTGAAACTTTGTTATGTTCCAAAGTTCCACCGCAAGAGTCATTTACATGAACTGTTGAATAATTGACAACCACAGAAAGGATAATGGCAAAATGCTGAGCAACCTCGATGGTGTCCTCTTATGCCATGAACTCCCATCAGTCCTGTTTCTCCATCTTGACGCTTAATGTCTCATCCAACTTTTAACCAGACCTTGTGGAAGATGGCGAGTGACTTAAAAGCCCGGCAAGTCAGACCTAATTAGCCAACGCCTAATCAGACCAACCCGAGCACAAGGACACTAAGTGGATTGTAGGGAGCAGTTAAGATCTTCTCTGCTGTTGAACCGGTAGAAAAAGAAAAAAAAGATACTAAGACCTTTGAGCAGATGAGAAAACTGAATATGATGGGGTCACAGCAAGCAGCAAATATAAATAAATAAACAACCTCTGCAAAAAATGCCAAATGACCGACACCTATAAGATAATAGAACATCCATTTTTCCATTAGTCTTCTGTATTTTCCCTGTAATAATAATGGTTTCTTTCAGAGGAAAGGTACACAGCCATAAGTTATACATTTTAGTAAATTTAAGTTTATTAAAACTCACTGGTGGGAGCTAAAGGCACAATTAGCATAGAAGGTAAAGGTTAGACGTAACACAACTGTGAACTGTGTGGTTTACTCGATTGGTTCAGGTGTTACTTCGCAAACTAGGAAACTTTGCCTCATGTGTAAATCAAAGCAAACAAATATCACATTTGAGGTTCCTCAAGGCTTCATTCCTGAGCCACTTTAATTTAATGTCAATTTACTACGTATAACTCACAATATCTTCCACAGAAACTGCATGCTATATTAATGCTACTAACACAAAGCTTTATAAATGGGTCACAACATAACCTTAGTCCTCTACAGTCACTGAGTCAGTGTGTCCACGATATCTACAGTATTAGTGGATCAGAGAGAATTTTGTTTAGCTTAATTCTGAAACGATTTTGCTTTGGTCCCAAAAAGGTAGTCTAGGATTCAACAAGACTAAATGGGGCTAAAAACTGCACAGCATGCTAGAAACCGGTTGTTATAGACAGACTTAATTATGCCTGTCAGCATAAGGTTATCTGAGAAACATTAGTCAGAACGAAGGCTCTCTAGTCAGGGAATCTTTTATATTTAGCAGGTTAAAAAGTTAGATTATTGTAATTTATAAGAAAATAACCAGGTTCTTGCCCATCATCGGGGAAAATGAATCATATCACAGGAATCCTTAAATCACTGCTCATTTTGACTTTCTGTTTCTTGAAAAGGATAAAAAAAAAAACATATTACTTGTCTATAAGGTAATGAATTGTTTTGGACCTATAATACATCTCAGTTGCTTGTCAGGTAGGAACCATGTAGATGTAAATCTCTGTTTACACAGCTTTCATTTATTCATTATTGCAAATAGTCTGTTGTCCTAATGCATAAATAAACATGCACTTTATGAGGATTTACTATTTCTGATAAATGCACAGTATTCTAGTACTATAATATTGTCCTTACTGTATGGTATATTATTCTTCATTTTGTTTCTTTATAAATTTATACTTCTTTTCATCTTCATGTCTCGAAGCATCTGAATTTCTATTCTATTCTATTCTATGTGCAGAAATTCTTTCATTTCAGGACTGAAACATAGTTTTTGTTATAGATTTCCCATGAAGCTAAACAACTATAAGACCATTTTTATCATGCTTTTTATTTTAGATTTACATTTTTTATTCTATCAAAGTGTCTTTCTTTTAATGTGGTGCTTAATTTTTTTTCATTCTTTTAATGTTTCTTTTCTTGAACATACTTTATTTTTTACTTACATTCCATATGGCAAAAATAGATTTCTTGTTGGTTTTTGCTGCGTAGAAACTATTCTCCCATGAAGACACTGGGTTGGAGTACTAGTTACTGAGAAAATGTTTTTCTGCAAACCCGAGACGGCAGGACACCAGACGAGAGGGGACAAGACAGGAGGAGACAGAACAGCCGTGCAGCAGCGTCTCTTCATTCTGTGAGTCTCTGCGCACTAAAATATTGAGTAGCTTTTGTTTTGCCTAGTTAAACATGCACTGATGTGACACAAACTGTGAACAAAGCCATTTCACACGCACGGGAATCCTCTTTTTGTATAATTTATGATGCGGCGACGAGTACACCGATGTCTCACAGTTTGTTCTCAACATAAAACACCCAGTAAATACCTACTTTTAAAACATTTACCTCAGCAAATATAGCAACGAAAAAAATATACTAATGACTGAAAACATTTAAACAAAAATTACCTGCTTCATCTCACTGAGGTGGCTGTCTTCTTCAGAGTAAAAGATAGCTTTGTTGTTTAGCTGGCTTTTTATTGTGACACTCACTCTGTGAACAAAGAATTGATTGGATGAGTTCAAAAAAAGATGACTTCATTTATAACTTTTTTTTGCGTCTGTAGCAGGTTTTCTTGCTGAAAAGAGGCATCATAAGCATAACCTGAACCTCACTGATGCAAGTTCAGATGTTTTTTTGTTTTTTTCCCCCCAACATATAGGTCAGTCTTTGGTTCCCACTGGATGATTTACCAGTCCCAGAATGTAGTTTAGCTGTATTTAGAACCAAAACTACTTCAAATAACTTCCCTTCATAGACAGAAGGTTTAAAACTTTAAACCATCCACAGAAATATTGTTTCCATCTCTAGAAACTTCTGAATTGAAGCATAAATATTAAACAAGCAAACAAAAACAACAAAAAAATGAAAGAGTCAATTTTACTGTAATTTTTACTAGTAGATTTTACTAATCATAAACTACCTGGTAATAGAAGGCACTGAAATTGATAATGAAAATTTTTAAGGCTTAATTTACAAACCTTGCTGAGAGACAAAATTATTTATTTATCTTTGGCCTCAAGTGAAGATTCAGAGAATAGGTCTGAGTGCCTCAAGCCTAAAGAGCAAAATTCAACTACTTTACTATCCAAACCCAAAAGCCACTGAGACTTCAACTCAGCAAAGATACAGCGATCATCTTGTAGCATGAAATCCTATTCACTGAGATCCAAACAATCTCAGTTGTGAGCATAAATTATACATCTCTCTGGAGATTTGCTCTCTGTGCTTTTCCCCTTTAGTTCCCTTTGTCTTAAACTCTTCATAATATTTTAGCTGCGATGTTTCTCTCATAACAACGCAATAGCAGACAATTAAACTAATGAAAGTTAACACAATCAGACAGCAGGAGTTGTTTTAAATGATCTACTTCAAAGACTCGGGAGAATGTCTAAGCATACCAACTGAAGAAAGCAATTTTATTGTTCTGCTACTTGCTCTTTGTGTGCTAAATCAGGGTTTTCTATTTGTGTGACTGCATGTGTAAATGCACACTTCTTTTCCTGGTCTATTTTAAAATAATTCATCTAGAAGAGTCAATACCTGGAATAATCTATAAGATGTTCAGGGCGAACTGCTCCTAGTCTCTCCTGATGAATAAATTATTTCATACTCAACACGACAAACTAAATTTCTGCTGACATTCAACAAATACGCTTTCACAAGATGTGGAGCTATGCTTCGGCAAACCAACCTGCAAGTGTGTGTCCTGTGTGTGTGTGTGGTGTTTATGTGTGCGCTCTCTGTGTGCGAGTCTGTCTCAGATAAAACAAACCGTACATACAACAGCCCAGGGACACTCCAACCATAATTGCGCAGGGTGGCATTTTAGAAACACTCACACAACAGGGGTCAATTTCTCTTCAGGTCACTGAGAATGACATCATCAAACTACCATTAACTCTGCAAACAACCCTAGTCCTGCTACAGCTGTACTGACATTGGATTCCTTCAAAACAAACAGCCGTCCCCAGGCTTTGCCCTCAATCTAAAACCATAACCTCCGAGTGAATAACAGAAAAGTCTCCATCTAGGTGGGATGGAGTGGAGGTGAGGATGGGAGAACTGAAAATGACAAGGCAAACAAATTCTTCAAAACCACTTCCCCGCCGCTCACCTCCAGACTTTCCTCCTCCTTGATTATAAAAGACATCCAGTTTTCTTCTCAGCTTGAATCGCAACAGACACAAACAAGAGTAAAACATAAAGAGCAAAGATTGATTCCTTACCGCTAAGTTGAATTTTTTCAGACGGATTGTCTTATATGATTAACCTGTGACAGAGACTTTTTTTTGTTCCACCTTGAGTTGACCTGCTAGAAACTTCTTTGTAGCAACACGCAGGCCTGACTGTGGCCGGGCAAGCGTACAGTAGGCCAAGGCGTGCGCTTGGCATACGGGCATCAGCAAGGCGTCCAGATGCAGGGCACTGTTTTTCTCTTATAATGGCTTCAACTCCTGCCAGTAAATAATTAATGCGCTCTATCCAACACGAAGTGGATGCCATGCAGAAAGCACTACATAGCTCGCCATCTCACTGGCTACTGCCCATTGATAGGAGCAATGCACATGATGGTGCTTGTGTTGCTCTGCTTTTATGTGGCCTAGCACTGCATGCTCCTGTTGTTTCAAGCGAAGGCAGCAAAGAACTGAAGTATATTTACAGGCTAGTGTAAAATAAGGTTTTTAATTTCCCTTAAATACTGAACAAGAAGCTTTTACATGTCGATTGTTGGTAATCATCCCAAGGAGACAGCTGTTTTTGACGGTTCTGCGTTAAAATGATTTTAAGCGTAGATATTATTGACAGGTCCTGTTCGTACAGACATGCTATGTGATATAACCTTTGCTGAGGCCAAAATGTTAACGAAAAGGGGAAAAAAATTGATCATAATGGGCGAAGCGACTGTTGACGATTCATCGAGCCTGTGTTGTTTTTCTGTCCTGTTTTTACAAGAAACAGTCTTATTTGGCACGGAGGTGCAATAAAAAAACAAAAGCGTATTGGAGGTTATGGCAGGAGCAGTCACATGATCAATAATGTCCCGACCCTCCTCTCCTTGCCCCCTCCGCCGCTCTTCTTCCTTTCTCTCCTCACCACCTTTCCTCCCAATCAATTACCTTCTCCAAGTAAATAGATCTGTCCCAATGCTCACTGCTCCCAGCTGGAACCTGATATTCCTTCTCTTCTCTTCATCACCCCAGCCAAGTCACAGAGCGGAACCAGATATCTGACAGAACGCTGCTGCAAACTCTCCTCCAGAACGTATTGAAGTGCAAAGGCTAAAAAAAGCCCAATGACATCATCTTTGTATTCTTTAGTATTATGTTTACTTTGCTCTGACCTCTGAGAGAGCCACAGATGGGCAGCCTTTATGAGGAAATTAGTATTAAAACTCCATAAAAACAGAAGAACCTTAATAAAATCATTAATGTTTGTCACCTTTACCTTATTTTTTTTAAAAAGTCGTTATTTATTTTATGCCTCTCCAAATAAGGTAATGTCAACATTAGAAGTGTTCAGAAAATTCATTTTAAATGATCAGATTATAGTTTTTATGTTTTTAATGTGTTTCCCTATTTAAAAAAGCAGAGACACAGAACCACATGAGGTGGGATGAGATTCCCACAGTTTGATCATCTCAATTTAAAACACAGCAGTATGGAGGAAATTGTAGAATCATACTAACTAAAATAAAATCGAGCAGTTGATTTAAAAATAAAAAAGTAACAATTATTCTTATGCTTCTAAAATACTGATTATTACAGTTACAATAATGCTATTAAAAATTGTGTTATTATTTGTGCTTTCATAAATAGGCTTAAGCAAAGAGAAGCCTACTACTAAATGTAGTAGTTACCAAGTACAAATGCCAATTTATTGAATACTTCAGCTTTTTGTTTACTTAGCAGAGAGCTGTGTGAATTTGAGATATCTCGGGTAACTTTTTGAAGAAAAAAATGAGTTTTTAGGCTTCATCCATTTCACTGATATTACCTGAAAAAAAAATCTAAATACTTGATTGCTTGAGAGGTAATACAGTCAAGGCCCTTCAGATTAACTAAGAGAACGTCAACTCTTTTATTTAGACCAGCAGATGGACAGTCAGTCTGTCCAGAAAAGATTGTACATCTGTTCCATTTATATATTTATATAAAAAAATGTCTGTCTTCTTTTGTAAGATTAACAAGTGTGAGGGTCCATCTGCACTGCATTTATTGTTTTTAATTTATACTGTACACCAGGGGTCCCCAAAGTGGGTCCTCGAGGGCCGGCATCCTGCATGTTTTAGTTCTCTGCCTGGTTTAACGCACCTGGATCAAATGATGGCTCGTTAGAAGGCCTAAGAAGAGCATTGACTTGCTGAAAAGGTTGTTGGTACCACCAGGGAGAGAACTAAAACATGCAGGATGCCGGCTTTCGAGGACTGACTTTGGGGACCCCTGCTGTACACAGTTGAAACCAGGTATCTACATACACTGTATAAACCTTTTTCTCCTTCTGTCAAATTAATTTTTATAATTCCAGTTTGCACAATTAAATGGTCGATGGAAATACAACTAGTGACTCCTCATCTCGGGGGTAAAGAACCAGTATCCTTCGTGAACTATATGATGTTGGACATTTCAATGCCATTTATACCTGCATATTAACTGCTTGATGAGAAACAGGGTACTTTCAGTTATAGATCAGGGTGAAACAGACATGAAAAGTGTGAAAATTCTCTTCCAGATGTTTTGGCCAATTGATTTTCAAGACCAATTTTTCCCATAATGTCACACAATGAAGCAGTGTGGTTTAGGTTTTGCCTCTTGCCTCTGTATAACTTAGAATTTGTGAATCAATCAATTACAAGTTTCAAAAGCAATGTCATTATCATCTTGACTTTTTAACTTTTTTAAATGCCTAGTAATGTTGGGTTAACTTGTACAAATGTGTTTGTAAACTAGTTTATTCTTTATTTTTCAGAAAGTGATAAAAACGTGATGACTTGTTATGCAGTAGGCAAATATCTGGTTTCAGATTTATAACATATTAGGAGTTGGGGTATTTAAATTAAATAATTTTATAAATTCAAACAAAGATGTATTTCGCAAATGAAAATACTCCAGATGAAGCCCATCCCCCGTCATCTTGCTCGTATAATATACAAGGTGTCTACAACAGGAATCCCCAGGAGTTCTTGAAAATGAATTTGTTCATTCCACGAGCATCAGAGTGCGAGAGTGGAGATGCAGGCAGAGCCAATCTATATCTCCTGTGACCCTCAGCAACATGTCGTTATACTTGCTAATCAGATTTAGAGACAACAAGTGAAAAGGATGGCCTCTCCGGGCCGTTTGCTTTCGCAAATGGATCTGCTTAATATGGGAGATTAATAGACTACTATCTCATCTTCCCTGTGATTGAAGCTATGATCTGGTTACTGAGAAACATGATGGATGCTGAGGTGGAGGTACACGTTAACTCTTTCAAGGCAGAAGGCAATGCGGCCTCGCACAACTTTGTTAAAAGGCAATGCAGAGCAGCAATAATGATGATGTCTGCAGGGCTGTTGAGTTATTAGCATCAATGTGTGAAATTGATTTTTTTTTTTTTCAGCTCCCAGATGTGTCAAATTACAATATGAACTAATTCTGTATGGTTGCTGGGAAGTAATTATGCCTGCCTTGGGTGTTTTGTGTGAGATGCTTGCCTCAGTTGAAGGTATTCAATTAGCATATTTCTATAAGGTGGGCTTCTGTGCAGAGATCAATAATAGAAATCTCTATGATCTTTAGAATCTAATCAGTTAAAGGGACAGTTCATATATTCTGAAGTGGAGTTCTGTAAAGCTACGAGAAGGACATCTCTGCATCTGGTCAGAATGACCTCAGAATAAAGAAACAAACAAACAATTTTCATATCTTGTTATATATAAAAAACTAACAAAACAAAATAAAAATAAGTTGTATAAGTATGCCTGAATAAGATTTTATTAATTATTGTCCTACATTACTTTTGCATCAGAAAGTTAAGTTACTCTCCTGAGTGAAACTTAAGATGGTTTACTTTTCAGTATACATTGTAAAAGGTACACAGACTTCCATCTATATAAAAAGTGACAAGTGATTGAGTAAAGACCCGCAGTAAACCTTATATACTGAAACAGTTTTCAAAAATGTCACAGAACCTGCTTTGGTCTTGGTCCTGCTTCAAACAGCTGATAGTTTTACTCTTTAGTAGGAACTTCTTTTGTTCTTCTAAACTCTGTCACAGGTAAGAGAGTGACTGCTAATGGCAATTTTACAGAGCAGCTTTGTCTTAGTAACAGATTCCCAGGAAATCTCATATTGTGTTTAGAGGGAAGTTACAAATATCTTCAGTCAGGCTGTCATTTCACAAAAACTGCTATAATCAAAAATATTTGTAAATCACATTAACAAATGCACATACATTAGTATTATCAAAAAGTTAATTTTTGTCTCTCATCTAATTCAATAAATGTAATGGCTGTTGTATTTATTTCTACTAATTTCAACAATTATGGCTTACAGCCAATGAAACCCAACAATATATTATTTCAAACCAACAAAAAAGAGGAATTTCAATCCAGTATTCTCATTGTATTGAAATGGTGAAATTGTATCTGTCATGTTCCGTGTTTTTCTGTGTGTTTATTTTGAGTTTCCTGTGTCTCTGAGTCTCCGTGTTGTCCTGTCTTCCTTTGATTACTCCCAGGTGTTTCTCATTCCCTAATTACCTCCTGTGTATTTAGACTCACCTGTGTCTCTGTGTTTTGTCGGGTCCTTGTCGCGTCATTTCTGTCTACCTGTTTGTTTGCCACGGATAATTGCTGTTGCTACCGGTGTGAGCCCTGGCTTCTGCTCAGCTGTGCTGTCAGAACTTTGTGGACTGTTTTGAACATGATTTATTATTAAAATTACCATCTTTACTTCAACCTGGCTCTACAGCGTCTGCCTCACACCAATTCATGACAGTATCTCTATGTACTGTGCAGTGGATGCATCCAATATTGGGTCAAGACTCTTTTTGCACTGCATTTATGTGGTATGTCACATAGATGCCATAGTTTTTTCTTCCACTTAACTTTCCATTGACATTCTTGGTATAGCACTTGTGTAGTAATGGCCTTTGTGGCTTAATGTCCTCGTAGAGGAGATGACTGTCTGTCACCATATCAGTCAAGTAAGCAATTTTCTCCATGACTGCATGCACCAAAAAGTCGCCAAACCATACTATCTGTGTTTTAAAGGTGTTTTAATAAAAAAATATTCTTATGTATGTAATATTTACTTTTTCTGAGAAGCTGAATTTTGGATATTTATTATCTGTAAGCCAAGATAATCAAAATCTGTAGAAATAACGGCTGTAAATATGCCTCTATGTGTAAGGAATTGATGTGAATTCCTGAAATTAATTAACTCTCTGATTATATTGTAATTGACTGAGCTGTACCTTTAAAGATCAGTATTTCATCTTGCTGCTTAGCATATTTTTCCTCCAATAGTTCCTGGTATTTGAAACTGGATTTTGTTAACACTGCACAGCTGTCAAGTTTGCCCTTTTTATGCAATTGTGTCTATTTTTTGTCTTGTATCACATAACATGCAGATTTTAGAGTCAGCTCAGGAGCCTCTCTGCAACTAAGATGTAAATATGAGAACGATAACCAGAAAATATGGCCTCATCAAATCAAATGCAGAGGTAACATATTCAAATGACCTGCAACAGAAAAAAACTACCACAAGTGTAAAGTGGAAAATGAAAAATAATACATCCATGGAGTCATAGTACATTTAAATAAGACAGAGCTTAGGGTACAATGAGGCGTGCCTATTTTAAATCAGAAAAAGGCTTGACGTTACCAACACATTCTCTTATTTCAGCTATATATTCTAGTGTTTTTCCTTCCAGGGTGTTGCTCCATCTGTGTGGAAATCACACAGAAAAACTGTCAACCCCAATAGGGCCTGTTTAGTTGATGCAGAACCATGATGGCTGATGCCTTGAAGGCAAACTAATTATCAGGTACTTAACAGTCCGAACCTGTGACGCGCGCTCTGCGAATGAATTGGATGCATAAAACCAATTCCTTCATCTACTTTTCTCTATCACGTTCTTCCATTATTTCTCTCATTTGTTATTGCTATCATTATTATTATTTTTTATCTCTTTATGTGTCTCATTTTCATTGCTTTTCCAATATGATGCTCTTCTGTTTATCCTCCTTTTTTTTTCAGGGAACCAGCTGGGAAACTGGCCCTGGGATACAAGCAAGAAGCATGCAACCATATGTTAGATATTTCCAAGGAAGGTGTTTGTGAGCGCATTTAAAAGAGAAACAAGGGGAGGAGTGAGTACTTGCTGAACTGCACTACAGTGTAATAGTTAAGTAGGACATTTATCTGGCAGTGGTTTGTCTTCCCCTGTTGTGCTTGGATGTGAGCAACACTGAGAATTTCTGTTGCCTTCAAACACAAGCACACACACACGCACACACACACCAAGACATGCTGCAAAATGCACAGGCAGACCGCTGAGAGCGACTTGTTAGAGACACTGACACAGTTGCTCATTAGACAGTTTCTTCTTGGATTGGGGCCAAATATCTGCAGGTCACAACTCATTGAAGTAACAGGCAATCTAAATCACTGACGCATGGAAGCGCTGAAAAGCAACACAAGACTGTTTCATCACTATTTACCATATTTATGTCACATTTTGCTTATGACTGTAAAGAAACGGAATACAAAGTGTTAGCGTTCATACTAAGAACTGCCATGAGATCAATGTTTTCTTTTCCTTCACCACAGCAGAGCTGCTCTTAGATTGTACAGTACAAGTCAAGTCACATGTGTTTGTATAGCACGTTTCAGCATAAAGGCAGTTCAAAGTGCTTTGCACAGCAAAAATGTGACACAAAAACCAATTATGAAACAAGCATTGCAATCATCCAAATCATCAAGAACAGTCATCATAAAAAACTAGATTAATCTTTGTTCCAGTTGTTTTGAATCAAAGGCAACTCTAAACAGATGTGTTTTCAATTTTGATTTAAAGAAACTCAGTGTTTCAGTTTTCTGGACGTTTGCTCCGGACTAGTGGAGAATAAAAGGAGTCTCCAACACCGTCATTTATTGAAAGACTAACTAACAGTCTAGTTACTAGACTGTTGCCTTCAAGAGGGATGTGGGGTTTTCTGCTAGATGCTAAGAACTTTTTTTAAGAAAAACAGAAAATAATATGAAATAGATCTACAAATTAAGTTGTTTTTCACTACTGAGGAAGTCTTGATGATGAAGACAGATGAAAATTTCCCATTTAAAAGCTGAGAGTTTATATTCTGTATTCAGTATTTCAAAATTGTAATATTTCGATAACTGAATAAGGCCTGCTGCATAATAAGTTAGGCCTGCACTCAGGTCTAAGTTGCTGCCATATATGGTAAAATGGTTGAAGTTAAATTGAAAATCCACCCAAATCGTGAACAATTTGAAGTAAATCTGCCACACATTTACTTTTCTGAACATGCCTTGGAAAGACCCCAGCTTAGCAGTGCTTGTTAAATGTTATAGAAATATGGCCAAATTGAAGAAGTGCTTTTTTTTTTTTTAAATAAAATAACAGCCAATAATTGAGTCATTATAAATGTCAGGGTTGAATTTGTTCAACAGACACTAAATATATTTGTTGTGTTCCTATAAGTCAACACAAAAGTTAGTCTATGTGGAGATCACGTTCTCTAACGACCAGAAAACTCCAAAAGGTCCACGCCTGCTCTCTCCTTCTCAACAAGCGATAACTGTTTGGGAAACTGGAATATTTTTGTGAACATTAGGACATGCCATGCAATCCTTTGTCACTCCAGTCATACATTTATGTGCACAAGCTTACCCTCCCCTAAGGGTAAGACTGAATGTCCAGCCTCCATTTCTCATTAACCCACTGGCTGGATAAATCAAAGAGCAGGGCAAGACAGGAGACCCTCAGCCTTGGCCATTCAGATAACAAGAGCACCCTACACCATTCATAGCCTACAGCCCAGTGATATATGGATCTGTGGAGGCTAATAGCAAAGTATTGACAGGGAAATGGTGTGCTTATCCTGCTCCTGCATGCTGGGGAGAGGTCCCCAAAGCAGATGGGATACACATCAGGGAGAGGGAAAGAGGAGGAGGAGGGTGAGTGGATGAGATAGAATTGTACTAGGACAAATTAGGTCCTTTATTGCTTTATTTCAACTAATTTGTTCCTTAGTTTGAGTATAGAAAATAGTTTCCTCTTGTTTATGTGACTGGTAAGGAACTGGTCATTCCTGCAAATGAGTATCTACTAACAGCCAAGAGTTAACATCTACATCATAAGGTATTGAAATAGTCTGTGGCAGCAGACATCTTTGTGAATATTTGTAGGGTACACAAACACCTAGGATCTGACCTTTCACTCACATTTAACTGCTTTCGCAAAGGCCCTTCAAAATGTTCTGACTAAACTTTCACATTTAGCCACAACAACCTCTCACCATATGCCAAAGGTGTCTAGAATCTCCAACATTTAAATGTTTTATGACCCAGATGAGTTACGCTTGAAGAGTTTTGTCTGAAGATCTGCAAATATGGCAAGGATAAGTTGTTGTTTTTTCCTTTTTGCATATTTGCTTCTTCTAACATTTAGTTAAAGGAATTTGCTACTTTACAACTTTAGCAAATCTGTTCAAAAATAATCTATGATTAGTTAACTTTAAGTAGTTATCAATGTGCTAAACTTGAGATACAATTTTATCTACATCATGGGTACTTTGTCTACATGCAGGTCTGTCCCCCATTTTCAAAATACTGGTATGAAATTATTTCTTGAATAGCGCCATGTGGCCCAAACGTTTTCAAATTTCCACCAATCCAAGATTGGTGGATCAAGCCCATATAGCAACTTTATCCCAGAAGCTGAAGAGCCTGAAGAAGCTGAGACACCCAGAGGAACTAAAAAAACAAAAACAAAACATCATCAGACAACTGCAAACAAAAACTGATCTACTAGTCACATTGAGTTGTTATATACAATTTTTGTATTTTTATATTTTATAATACTTTATTTTTTTGTATCTTTTGGGGGGATATTGCATGCTTTGTTATTTATGGCAAGTCTTGTGTGAGTTTCTCACAAAGTTTTAGCTTCACTTTTCTTCCTTATCATTCAGTTAGTCATCTAAAGTGAGGAGCCACTGGACATCAAAAAACTCAGCAGTAGGGAGAACAGCACTGCTTATTAATATAACATTGATTTATTTAATAAATTATGAAACTGAATATTTATGTAAATTGCTGTATTTTAATGAAGTTTATGAAAGCTAGGTGGTTTACTGTGGAATGTCCTTATAGATTAGTATATAGATGAAACTATAAAGTGGGCTGAATTAGATTACAATAGCCATGTTGCACAATATTTCTATGCGTCAGAAATTTGAAGCCTAATTGGATTCAATTTTAGAAGATTATTGCTACAAGGTCTGTACTTCTTTCACACAGGTACAGTAGATTCCTCATGCCAGCACACAGAGCTACAGGAGTACAAAACACACAAGCTAGAGCAAATAATACGTTTCTCTAATAAGAGCCAATAGATCACGATATATCCTACTTCCCTGTGGTGGAGTCTTTAATGCTGGAGTCAGTAGGTTATCGCTGTGGGCGCTGCACCTCCTTCCCTTATGTGCCAGCTTTATCAAGTACAAGCAATTCTTCTTGTGATGTGGTCATGGATGCAGAAGATGGGCCCTAATGACCACACTTCATCACCAGCCTCAGAGAGGATGTAGGGAGAAACTTGCAGCTTCCGATGTCAGATAAAGATGTGACCAATGTGATGTTATTAGACCAATAGGCATAATTTGGTTAAAACCCATCTTGAGCCATGCCTGAAGTAGTTTAGGGTTGTCATTGGATTAGAAACAGCCAAAACACTACAAACAGGAACTACCATAAGACCTGCGGGAGCCAGTCAGTAAAACAGGAAGAGAGAAAGAAAAAAGAGAGAAAGAATGAAAAGAAAGAGAGAGAGAACCTAGTTATTACTATTTTTTTACTTCTGTAGTTCACAGAAATAAAAGAGAAAGCAATAAAGAGGCTTCCTGTACACTGTGTCGTAAAATTTGAACTTTTTAAAATATTTTGTCACATAACTACCTCCAACCTCTGTATATTTTATTGGTTGTTTAATGTTACAGACTGACATTAAATAAGCGTAGTGAAATCAAAGAATAATTATAGGTTATTTTGCCTGTTTTTGTTGCAAATAAAAACTTGAAAAAGGCATTGAGCATGTTGTAACCGTCCCTTTTACCTTGAGGCCCCTAAATGACATACAATACAATTAACTGCATCTAGAAGCCACACAATAACTAAACAGAATTCACCTGTGTGTGATCTAATCCCAGTAAAATCTGTTCTCTGACGTCTCTTAGGGAACGCCAAGGAACAAACAGCATTATGAAGACCAGTGAACACAACTGAGAGGTCAGGCAGAAAGTTGTTGAACATAATTGAGCAATTGTAGGTTGGTGCAAATGGTGAACCTGCCAAGACATGGCTGTCCACCTAAACTGGCAAGTCAGACAAGGAGACAAGCAGCTAAGATGTCCATAGTAACCTTAGAGGAGCTGCAGAGATCCACAGCTCAGGTGGGAGAGTCTATTGACAGGTCAAATACTATTCATGCACTATACATGGAATCAAATGAACAAACTTATGGCTTTATGGCTTTATTCATAAAGCCATATGAAGTCCCCTTGGGAATTTGCCAAAAAAAATAAATATCAGAGCCACTCTGGTGTTCTGGCAATATGAGACCACAGTAAAACTTTTTGACCTCATGAAAATGTTACCTGTAGTATAATACCTTACACTGTACTTCACTCTGAGCACACTATCCCTATGGTAAAGCGTAGTGGTGTTGGTGGTATCATGTGTGGAAATGGATTCGTTTTTGTAGGGAAAGGGAAGCTGGTTAGAGTTCACAGGAAGGCAGATGCCATTAAATGCAGGACAATCAAAGAAGAAACCATGTTAGAGATTGTACTCTAAATTTGCTGACAATGGTAAATTAAAATAGTTTAGTTGAAAGCATGGATTAAAATGGCCTAGTCAAAGCTTAAGTCTAAATTCAATTTCATGGCAAGGCTTCAAACATATTTTCACAGATGCTCTTCCTTTGAATTTGAGCCAGCTTGCACAAAGAATAAGCAAACATTTTGATCTCTAGATGTGCTAATCTGGTAGAAACATGCCCCAAATGACTTAGAGCTATAAATGTTTCCCTCAGGGGGAGTAAATACAAGCACACACCACACTTTTCAGATCATAATTTGCTTAAACGTTTGAAAAAAAAAGTTTTTTTCTCCTCCACACCACGGTTATGCACTCCTTAACAGCATAAAGTCCCAGTTAAATAGTAAAAGAAAAGAGTCATGGTTACAAACATACATAAAACCAAATGGATCTAAATGGGATTTTTTCCAGTGTGAGTTAATGTCAAATCTGTTTGTCAGTTTTGTACCAATGAGCAATGGGACAAAACAACAGACCATCATCATGTGCATGTCTCCATAGCTCTAAAGGGGGTTCACCAACAACCAAATATACATCTGGATGTCAAGTACTGCACCGAGGCCTGTCCCTGTCCACGATTACCCGCTTGACATCTTTATAGTTTCATGGCAGAGTTCCTCTCCAGCAGAAGTAGGCACAGAAAAAGCAAGTGTGCCAAAGTGGCTCCACAGTGCCGGTGTGGGACACCAGAGTTTTGTGTTGAAATAATTAGCCTGCTTAGCTGCCATCTGGGCTCTAGTAGCTGCTGTGTGGCATGAGCCAGGTGCTTCATGGGTAATACTACAGAGAGACATGCAGCAGATGCTCATGTGTGGATCTGCCCAGCTTGGCAAAGATCTGGATTCAGCTAATCCCTGCTACATTTTGTGGAAAAACCGACTAGAGGGAATACAGAGGAGGCTGGTTTGAGCACAGCGTCATGAAGCATGCCTCTTTAAAGCCTTTAAAGCAATAACAATAATGTGTCGAAATGAAAAGTAAACTTTTCTAAAGTCAGCAACATTATATGCTATAAACCTGCATTCTCACCAGGACTGAATCTGAGATCCATCCATTTCACCTGACATAAAACCTGAGCCAAACGATCAGTACGCTTATCTGTGAGACACAGGGGCTGTTTAATTGCTGCCCCTTCCCCTTTGCAGTTCAAAATCTAAAGAGGTATAAACATTTTTTGAGCAGTTCAGTAGGCCAGTAACTTGATAAGGCCCCTGGATTTACTCGATGAGCTTAGAAAGTTCCTGAGCAAGCAGCAGGCATGTGGTTGTTGTTCCCAGAGGGCTGGGAAACCGTATCTGCCCTGAAGGAGCATCCTCTTTGGTAAGCACTTCTTATCCAGGCCATCACTGCAGGCCGATAGCAGGAGGGTAATATCCAGTAACTGCAGCTTTATGTGCGATCCAATACTTGGATCAATCTCTAGGACAAGGAGGATTGCCATTAACCCCTGAGATTTCTCTCACTTTATTGTAGAGCTTTTCTTTCCTAGATACTGAGGGAGAAATAAGGAAATCATAATGAAGACGGAAAAAACGGTGTACTTTAAAATTATGAATAAGAGAGAGGTTTTTACCAAAAAAAGATGAGAAACTTTATGGCAAATTAGCAAGGTAAAGCGGTTGATTATATGTAAAAATGAACAATCTCTAGCATGTCCTTCTGTGAGTGTGAGCAAGAGTACGTTCTTCTTTCACCAGGAGGTGAAATGACACACAGATTCATCTGTCTGTGTCTACTTATCTTTGTTTGCATTCAGGCATGTGTGTGAGAGCGTGTACGTGTCGAGAAAGCCAGAGAGTTCTCAGCAGTGAAGGTATGAACAGAAAAGAGACGGTGACTTTCTTTCAAACTCTGGATACTTTTGGGAGTATTGTCCAACACGCTCTTCCATGTGACTGAGAGAAGGAAGCGCTAGACTGAAGCCAAGACTCGCTGCTCTGACAGAACATTTCTGCCACACTCACTGAATATAAATGAATCGTCCCTGAAATCAGTCATTCATTTATAGAGGAATAGAACGAATAAAAGAGCGATGCAAAATTGTCAAATTAGCAGTAACATTTACAAATTTACAATGTGGGCAGCTGAAAATAATTTTTCGGTTCTCAAGTTAATTCAAAACTGACTCAAGATGTTTGTGTAAATTCCCATTCTACTCTCTTAGGAGAAAATAATTTTGAACAAAATAGGCACAATTCTAGTATATATATATACAGTATATATATATATATATGCTTTTTAAATTTGTTTTGTAGTGTCACACACTATCTCCACATATATGTAGGAAATCAGTAAATCATTCGTCTTAAGAATTTTATATGGTGGTAGAAAATATTATTAACTGTTATATATTATTAATAATATTTTTTATTAGTAAACAAAACACATAAATCGACAGCAACAATTCTCTGAAACACAAAATTCCAAGTATTTTTGAGAAGTTGAAAACTGTACAGTAGTTTTCTAAAATCTAAGCAACTCAGGTCTGCCTAAAAGTGACAAGTCTCACTTACCTTGGCTGTTTCCTTTCACAGGCAGGTCAGGACCCTGAAGCTCGATTGCAGCAGAACAAGAGGACTGAGCGCATCCCCTCTTTTCCACAGCAAATGTCAGAGGCCACTAGGCAGTCGGCTGCTCCTGCATGCATCACGGTCCACCGGCGCTGGTACAGGAGAGCCGCCGGTCTGCCTGTTGGCCGGTCAGCCCAAAGGGACCGGTCAGCTGGCCTCAGCAGAGACGAGGCAGACGGGCACACGGGGAGACGAGCTGAGCCGGACTGGGCTCTGCTGGAAGGCTTTTTCGCCTCTCCTTCTGTGAATGAAAGCAATCCCTAAGAGTGAATGGGTAATGAGAGACTGGCTCCTGAGATTTTAGCTTTCTTAATCATGTTCATAATTAATTCAAGAACATTGATAATTTCATTACATTCTTTTTGTCTTATCAATAAATGATGTGCCTGCACTTTTGGTCTTGTGTATACGGGGAGAGAGGGAGGAAGAGAGGGAGTGAGGGACAAGAGGAGTAATACTGCACTAAAAGCACAGGAGATGGAAAATGATACAAACAGGGATGTGGTAATTATAATCTTTGACCAAGCCACTGGAAGCACAATATGAAGTCAAGTGGGTACAAATAATTAATAAGGCCTCCTGGAGCGGGTGAGTGTGTACGTGTAAGCGACTGTGGCGGGGAAGCTGGGGGGGCGGGTGACAAAAGTCTCTGTTGAACAATATTTCACCGACCCTGAGAGTGGATATTTTTACAATAAAAAATAAAGAAAACATACTTTAAACGCAAGTTCACATAAACCTCTAATAGACCACCAGTTATACACTCGCCTTTAATCCTCACCTTTAAACAGGGGTAGATGCTGGAGGATGGCTGTCTCAGGCTGCCCTTCAGATCCAATAAGAGCTCAGATTTCAGTGCATTAGTGCATCGATGCAGTTTTCAAAAAGACCACTCTCCACCCACCCTTCTCCCCTCTTCAAGTGCTCCCTGTTAGGTCACAAGAAGAAGAAGAACAAAAAGAAGAAGAAGAAGAAGAAAGCAGATCAATTTTCTGTCTAGCACATATAGTTTCCATTTATCTAGCAGCAAGAATAATGAGATAATATGCATTTTTAATAGTTCATCCTCAGAATATTAAATAGCCCTTCACCTCTGTGCGTGCTTTATCAGTTGAACTTTCTGTTTAAAGCTGATCTGAAAATAGAACACCAAGGAGGAGGAGGAGGAGGGGAAAAGGCGATGTAATGGATATCCCTGTTTCCTAAAAATGGCTGTGACGATGATTGAGAGTGAGGAAGATTCTGACTCACAGTCTTCTCATTTGCCCTGAAACGCGACACGCAGATGGATGGCTACGAGCGGCGTAATCTGACAGTGAGAGATTGACAATCCTGCCGAAGGTCTAATCCCACACCTAAATACTGTCGGAGAATTTGTTGATGCATCGGGATCAATCTGAGGCAACGTGTAAATTTACAACAGCACTGCAGCACTGCTGTGAGCTCAGTGAAGTTTTCCGTCTTAAGTCATCAATATCTGAAAAGCTCTCTGTAGGTATTTTTTTTTCACTTAATTTGTGACAAAATTACCGAGTTAAAGATTTTTTTTTTTGCACAAAATTGGGCTCATTTGACCAAAAAAAAAGCAGGGCTTTGGCATAACTGTAAGGCTGTGCAATTTGTCTTTTTCTAATGGATTTCCAGCTTGTGACACACTACAATATAGCTTCGTAAAGCTATATGAGGCATTAGAGATTCAAGTACTTTATGTCCTATTTATTCCTTATGTGCCACAGGCCCCCGGTCTTGAGATATGACCAGCTCGAGAAACCTTTAATAAAATAAAAAAGTAAAAAAGGGGAAAATAGAGATTTACAGCAGGCCATTTTGACAGTAGATTTGATATAAGGTGTTCATAACAAGTTTTGCATTTTGTTTCAAGTCCCCTCACACACATTTTAATCATTTTTATGTGATCTATGTATGCAGCACTCATCCTCTCTCTGTCACCCAAACCCTCCAATGTGTCTCTCTTAAACAGATTGCTACAATACTTGTAATGATGGTCCTTCCCAGCTGTGCTGCAGGAAAGGGGAAGGGAGCAGCAGGCTCTAGTATTACCATAATACCCACTCCCTCCCTCTGCTGTCCCAAGGGTCCGTGTGTGGCAGCACTGGGACGTGGGGTAACTCTGCTAACTGCTGTGGAGGGGACTCAACTGGCTGCCGGTCCTGCAGGCTTTGTGAATTTGTGTGAGCGTGCGCGTCCGTGTGTGTGTGTGCGCGCGCGCGCGAGTCTGTGTGTGAATGTGACAGGGCTGAACCTGCCTGTGGGCGATGTAATAAAAGCGCCACGCTCTGCTGGTGGTGATGGTGGCAATGCTGCTGTAGCTGCAGAGGAGGGGATAAATATAAAGCAAGGAGGAGTCGGCCCCTCAAGTCACGGCTTGACTTACATCCTAATAATTAGGCTCCTTTCCAATAAAACAGGGATTTGTAGCCATGCATCTCTTTTACTTCTGTTTGCTATTCTGCAGCGAAGAAAAATGCAAGATCTGCTGCAGGATGGGGGTGAAGCACGAGCCTTTGAAAAGATTTAATTTAAGCATCGAAACAACATGATGGCCAGGATGCTAGATTGTAATTATAACATCATTTCAGTAAACATTATTTCCAACTTAATATTTTTTACTTTAAGCCATTAGGTCCTTCTTGAAATGATACCAAAGAACACATTCACAACGGTCTCTGAATTTACTATTACATGTTACCCTAAACCTTCCAATTTATAATTTTGTGTAATATTCTCAATATTACATTTCTCAGCTACAGTATATCAATCAACTGAATTCAGCCTCAATTTGATTTAACTCTATTTCATGTTGTTTCAAACTGTTTGCAGTGTCTGGGTTAAATATGCACACCCATGCAATATTTCGGGAGCCTTAAAAGGCTCCAGAAAGATAAATTATCTCCAAACTTTTAACACCTTCAGTGAAAACAAATCCTTTAGGTAGAAATCCTAGCTTTGAAAAATGGTACAGTAAATAAACACACCCTTAAACTAATTGCTAGTTGAACAACTTCCTGATTTTATTTCAGCATTCAGTGTTCTATGGTACACACCACAATTACAGTCTGATTTACCTGAAATAAAGGTCAGCTTCATCAGGATTTTTCTAAAGTTTGTTCATTTGATTCCAACAGCTGTATAAGGATGTCAGTTGAGAGAAAAGAACAACAGTGACATGGTAAAAACAGGACATTTCCCCAAAATTGTTGAAACTAGAAACTGGTCATGAAGTTGCCAAGAGCCTGACGGTAACACTGAAATAATAATTGGAAATAATAATCGTAGAATAAAAGACAGAAGCCTTTTCTTCCAAATAAAATATTCAGGCCTGACTAAAATTTACTAAAACCTTGTGGAATTATGATGAAACTAAACTTGGTCTTCTTACACTAAGCATGCCTGCAATTACCATCACCATATCTAATGTATGCTGGTTGCAGCATCATGATCCTGGCTTATTTTCTCTCAGAGAGAACTAAATTTATTATCAAGGTGGATGAAATCATTAATAACTCTTAAGACCACTCAGTTTTGACTCAAAACCTTTGCTGCAGGTGTCTGCTATGAAGCTTATTAAAGGTATTTTAACTTGAAATAAGGGCTGAATAGGCACCTAATGCAACAAAAATATGTCACAATCAGAAGACAACTAAAGTTTGGGAATGGCCATGTCAAAGTTCAGAACTAAATCTTGTAGAAAATAACGTGGATTCACCTGTAGAGAGCTGAGCAAGGCAAAGTGGAGTTAAATTAAGTCAAAAGGTGGATAAACAAAATACTAGATTAAGATGTGCACACTTATGGAAACAATTTTTAAAGCATTTTATTTAGATTTTTATTATCATTATTTAATTCATTTATTTCTTTTATTTCCCTCAGACAGATATTTTTTTCCCCAGTTGAATTGTACAGACTTATGTGACATTTAAGGTGCAACGACTTTGGAAATGATTTAGCAAATATCAAACTTCAACAAGGATGTATTCTTATTGGGCATGACAACATCTTGTTTGTAACATTACTTTCCTTAGATGTCAGCTGATGCTTGTGTCTGCAAATCTGAAAAATACCCAAAATTGAAACTGTGCAGGATTTTCAGAGTGCCAGACACACAGAGGCAGGTGGGGGCTGTGTGTATGTAGGAGAGAGAGAGAGAGGCTGTGCAGGATGGTGGTCCAGGCAGGGGGTATCAGGCTAATTAAAGCAAGCATTTGTCAGAGATTAAGCCTTAAACAGAAAAGGTCATCTGAGCACAAGAGCGCACAGTTTCGCTGCTGTGCTCTAAGGGCAATCTAAACCTTTCCAAGCTAAATGGTAAAGATACTATTTGAAGGGGGAGGGTGCCGAGATCCTGACCAGCGACAAGACTGACACTCGGGTCATTGGTTCTTTACTGTCCATTACACATGCTGGTCAAATCTGGCAATCGGTGTCATTTAGGGATGAAAAATAAGCACTGGGACAAGATCAATAGATGCAGCCATCTGTACCAGCTGTGATTAATTGACTGTCTCCAATTAATGACCGGCCTGTTGCAAAGCAATGCAATCTCAGCAGAACAATGCTTATTTGACTTATTTCAGCCAAAAGTTGTTTTTTTTCCCCCTGGCATACCATCGGAATAAATTCATTTACCAGTTCAGGTGGCATCTGTTGGTTTACTGGAGTAAACTGGAAAGCTTTTTTTCTGATGGCATCATGTATTTTAGGTGCTTTCTGAAGTCATTTGCAGTAGTGAAATGAAGGCAGACATTCACATGGCTTATTTTAGTTTATAAGACATAGGGACTAAAAATATTTGAAAA